>NW_022196912.1:92791665-92821393 GCF_008632895.1 Mastomys coucha | reverse complement strand
ACTCAGGGAAACACTAGGCCACAGAAATAACTAGGCACATAGTCCTTTCGGCCAGTCATGCCTGGGAGTGTTCTAGAGATTTTCAGATGGGTGAGGGTTTCCATAACCCCTTTTGGTTTCCATTAACACTGCTTAGAAGCAGCCCCTTCGTTAATTTATCTTCAGCCATTTCTTTTGAGCATACTCTTTGATCTCTGCCCCAACCTTGACTAACACAGAAACCTAGATCCATCTTAATTCCTTGTGTTTAAAACAGGTCAAATGTACAGTCAGTGTTTACTATAGCTTTGGACTCCCTCTTCGACACAAATAATTTGTTAAGTCCAAAAGTGGCTGCTGTCCCCATGCCTTTCCAAGATACAGATCCAAACACTGTAAATCTGCCTTTAAAAACCCTGCTGGAGGGATGGGGTATAGCTGGGTTAGGAGAGCTTGTGTCCAGTCTGTTTGATCCTTGGCATTGCTCTCCACCCCTATCCCCACCCCACCCCAAACCCACCTGCCACCTAGATACATCTTCTACCATTCTCTGCCGTCGGTTTCTCAGAGCCCCTTCCCCCAGGCTTACAGAAATGTCTCATTTGCTGTAAATATTCTCCAATTCAGTCATAAACTTTGAAGGCAAGAACCTGGAAGCTGAAAGGATCAGAGGAGCCAATTTGGAGGCCCATGATAGTTTGACTGATTCATTAAGGGAAGGTTGTAGATGGTTGCCAGGGACGTAAATTGCATTTATATGCTGCCCTCCCCTTCAGGGAGGGGAATGCTGTCTTGTAAGCTAAACAGGCAATAAACTGCCACTCTAAGTAGGTAAAGCCATTTAGTCTTCATCTCTCCAGCAGACATACACGACTAAGTGAGATGCTCCACCAGCCCCCTTCTTCTCACCTTCCACCTGCAAGCTACCAGCTTAAACTAAGCAACAAAACCCAGAAAGGGTGACAGGAGAGAGACCCCAATCCGTGCATAGGGTAACCCCAATAACAGAGAGCTTTTGGACACCTGCTTTAATTAGACCTTGAGCCCTTTTGTGGCCCCCTTTCTGTTTCTTGTAGCACTGAAGACTGAACCCGGACCCCGAGTATGCTACCACTGGGCTCTATCTGTTGCTCTTTTTAAATTTTATTGTGATACAAGGTCTCACTACGTAACCCAAGCTGTCCTCAAACTTGAAACCTTCCTGCCTCAGTCTTTCTACTGGCTGAGGTTATAACCCTGTGTTACAGTGTCCAACTACCGAGCCTTGATCCCACAGATTCCCCTAGATTTTGTCACCTCTCCTTCCTAGCTATTCCTCTTAGTCTAGTGGATTCTTGCCCAGGCCACTTTCCACCTTGTTTTCAGCCCTTGTGTACTGACTGACCCCTCCCTGTCTCTTGATCATCTACATTCTAGGACTGTTAAAATCTCGGTGTCTGCATTCTGGTTGCCCACCTCTGTCCAGAACTTGCTTGGAGTCCTCTGGGCCACCACGGTACCTTCACAATGTGTTGACACTCCTGCCATCAGTGTGACCTGCATACCTGTGTGGCCCAGTCCACCCACTGCTTCCGTGTCCTCTGATGCCATGCTCCCATCTGCTGTTTGGGTTCCTGGCTTTCTCCATGCAATCCAGTGGTTGTCAAGCCTCCCAGGGCTGTGACCCTTAATACAGTTCCTCATGCTGTGTTAACCCTAATCATAAAATTATTTTCATTGCTACTTCATAACTGTCATTTTGCTACTGTTACCACTGTTACCAATCAGAATGTAAATATCTATGTTTTCTGGTGGTCTTGGGTGAAAGGGTTGCTCAACCCCAAAAGGGATCATGACCCACAGGTACCAGTCCTTAAATACACCATCTTCCATCTCCATCCACCCCTTTCTTTTGCCTATGAAATGCTCTTAAACAGGAGTACCTGCTTGTACCCGAATAATTCCAATGTCTCCACACTCCAACACAAACTGACTCTTTCTTCATAGGACCCATTCCCTGTCTGAGTCAGGCCATGTACCCCCATCACACACTCTCCTAATGTGGCTACAGGTTGTGATTACACACTCAACCAAGAACCCACTGGCATCTCTTTTACTAGAATGCATACTGTGTGGGATTGGGAGTAGTGTCTGCTTTTGTGTGCCAGGCACTGAGCCTGGCATATGACAACCTCAGCCAAGGCTGGTGACTAAATGAACACTGTCATGCTCTGCCTGTCCAGGTACATGGACACTGATGTTGCCACCACACAGTAAAGAAATAGATGCTCTTGGTAGGAAGAGAAGGACTCATGATACTGTTCAGAGGAGGCAGTGACAGGCAGAGGCTCTGTGATTTGGGATGATCTACTCTTTCTGTGGACACCTCTGCCTCCTCTAGTTCTATCTTGTGCCAGTAATGTACACATCTTCACTCCCAACCTAACCTTTGACCTGGAAGAACACCTCATCCTCTAAGCTTCTTGCCCTGTTGACTCTTGGGGCAATAAGCTGGGAAATCCTGGCTTCTGTTCCCAGCTGTGTCTCTGGCCAGATGCAGCCACAGAACTTGAATGCTAGCAGTCTCCAGGGACTTCTTTTTCTCTGTTAATTATTGGCAATGCAAATGAAGCATTAAATTACAGAGAAGAAGAGATTTTGTTCGGAAGCTTGAGTTTTAAGAACCATTCTATAGGAAATCAAATGGAAAAGAGAAAGCCAACCACATGGGTCTTCCTTTCACTCTATCGAGTGCTGGCCAAGATTACAGCTTAGGTACTGTGGAGCCAGGGACTGGGGGCAGGGGGGGTGGAGGTTAAGGATTTATGTGAGGCTTCCTAGGATGCAGGTCACCATAGTGATTCTTCAGCACAGGTGTTCTACCTCACCCTTGGGTTTCTTATTCCTATCAAGGTCCCAGATGCTGCTGGTCTCTGGGAGGCATCTTTGAGACCCTCTAGTTCAAAACACCTCAATTTTCTAAAGCATATTTTCTCCCCTGGGGATCTTGTTAGTATGGATGCTGATAGAGCATGTTGCAGGGAAGCTGGAGTCCCACATAAGCAGTTCTCTGGTGATGGGGAAAACTGAACACTGGGAAGCAAGGTGGCCAGTCAGCCCTCCTTACATCTTTTCTTTCTGCCTTCCCAGGAGGTCAGAAATTTTGGAAAAATCTATGAAAAGAGGTGAGTCACTGGGAGTGTTAATCAAATATATGTGTTCCAGAATCTTAGCGCTTGCCCAATAGGAAACAGCAAGCTAGCCGAGCAACTCGCTTCTTCTACTTTGTCATATTTTTCTTCTTGAGACAGGGTCTCACATAGCCTAAGCTGGCTCCAAACCTTCTATGTAGTCAAGAATAACCTTGAACTTCTGATCCTCCTGCCTCCCCCTCTCAAATGCTGGAACTCTAGGCACATGTTACCACGCCCAATGTATGTGTTTCTGGGGGTCACACCTAGGGCTTTGGGTGCCAGACAAGCACCTCAGCAATTAAACTACATCTCTAACTCCCGGTGGAGGCTTCCGTGTGTGCTATGGCCGGAAACTAGGCTTTCCCTTTACTTCTTTGCTGGGGAGCCCTGGGCCCAGGAGGCTGACTAGAAACTGTCAAGCAGAAACTCAGAGATGGCTTGGCTCTACTGGGACAATCACAGAGATGCGAAAGTGTCTCTACTAGGTGCCCAGCTTCATGGAAGCTGCAGGAAGGGATTCTGTGATCTGGCACTTCATATCTTTACCATATACACCCTCCCCCCACCACCCATCACCTATTAAAGAGCCACTTGGCTGTAGCGTATGGTTTGAGAGAATAAAGTCTGGGAATGAGAAATGACAATTCCAAGTCTCATGGGAAAGTGTAGGGACAGTATACCCCCACACTGTGCCAGTCAGTGGGAGTTTAGGGAACGGCCACAGCTGCCATTTTTTTAAAGGACTTTTTTTTTTATTAGTTATGGTAGAATCAGAATTCACACGAAAATAAAGTTGCCGCCTTGACAGAATAGAAAATAAAATTTCAACATTGAGCTTTCTTGTGTCCTGTAGCTCAAAGAGACAAGCAGCTTGTAGGTTGAGTTGGTGGAAGACCTGGAAGGCTGGCAAATGAGGGGGACATATGAGTTCATGGAAATTTTCCAGAGGAAAGGACTTGTGGAACAGCTGACTTCGTAAATATGAGACTCTCGTAGCCTGTGTAATTTTGCTTACTTTGTTTATTAAATTGGCAACTACTATTCTCTGTGGAAATGTTGTTCAGTGTGTGTCAGCCTATATGTGTAAAACATGGTCAACTGTATTACATAAATCACTGTTGTTCGTTTTAATGAAGTTGAATGGCTGCCTGGTGATTGGTTGGACTACATCAACGTCAGTGGTGAACCTGAGAATGAAAATTCTTGGGTTATAATTTGCATTTATCTTGGAGCCTTGATGAGACAGGCTGACTCCATGACTGGCTTCAGATTGGCAGTTCAGGAGATAGGGCCTAAAAGGCCAGGCTTCAGGCCGCTAGTCAGAAACTGCCCCGACACCTGGACTGAAGCAAGAACAATGAATGGGTCTACAGTTTCCAACCAGCTTCCCACCTAGGTGATGGACTCTCCTTAGAAATAGAGTAATCCCACCTACCTCAGGAATCCCCTCAGGTGCTTTAAATCAGGCCTGTGAGCTCATTTCGGGGTCTCACTATCTTGGTAATGAGAAACCCCAGCATGTTGAACCTCTGCAGAATAAGACATTGTTTATGTTTACATATCATTTGAGTCTGGGGTGTAATTCTTCTGTGAATCATGGACCCTTACAGCCTGACCCTTTGTCTGCTAAAAAGTCTCTGGGATTTTAATTATTATTTGACAAATGGCATATGGGCCTCATCAGAAAGCTGAGGACAGACGGAGCCCAGGTAAGGCCTCCTGAGAAGGACTCACCTTGGCTGACCAGACAGGGAGCCTGTGAAAAAGAGCAAGCCTCCTGTCTCTCCCGCCCGATCTGTGCCTCCGTCTAATGCATCTCATTTATTGTTAATGCAGTTTCTGCTGGCTCATTTGCAAACAGCCTGAATAAAACATCAGAGCCAAGTGGGAGGGGTCCTCACTGCCTTCCATTGCTGCCTCTGCTACACTCTTGCGCTCCCTGCTTTCCTCTGGTCCCTTCATTACTCTGATTAACAATCTTTATCTAATTGGCTTGTCTTGAAACAGCCAGATAGGACTCCCGGGCTCTCAGGCTCTCGCAGGATGGTGAGGAAAGAGCTCCAGTTGCCATCAGCTTTGTTCCTGTGCTTTTGTTTGTAGGGACAGGGGAGGGGAAAGCAAGCACTGAGTGACCTGGAGAATAGATGGCTGCTCAGGTCATCTCAGTGACAGGCTGAGTGTCCACCCGTGGGCAGTACAGCAGGTTAGAAGAAAGTCATTCAGTTCATGTTAAACTGGTTAGGAAGCAAACCTATGCACAATCCTAACTTAATAACGCAGATCAGATAAAGCACCACTATAGGCTTAGGAAAGTGCTCTCTCTGCAAGCATAAGGATCTGAGTTCAATCCCCACCAGCCATAGAAAAACTGGACCATGGTAGCAGGCGCTTATAACCCCAGCACTGAGGAGACAGAAAGAGGATCAGTGGGACTCGTGGTCACTCCACTTAGCTAAGTAATAAGCTGCAGGTTCCACTGAGAGACCCTGTCTTAAAAAAACAAGGCAGACAGCTCCTGAGAAATAACTCCTGAGGTGACCTTTGGCATCTACATGCACATGCATGAACACATGTGCAGCTGCACACATATAACTAAAACAAAGAAAAGGCATTGCTATACACTCATGGGATGGCCAAGCCTCTCAATCCACATGCACAGCTGCATAGGAAGTATAGTTTTGCTATTCTCATTTGTTTAGAATTATTCTTGAGTGGTGTGATTCTTAAGTCAGTCATTTGTTTGTTTGTTTGTCTGTTTATTTGTAGATTTAATAAAAGAAGGGTCCCTAACACACTATGATTTAGCCTTGACCCTTAAAAAATCTTTTTTTTTATGATTGGGCATCTTTTTTTATTTTATAAATTAATTTATTTTTTTATACCCGATATTTCATTCCCCACCCTAACCCCAATCCACCCTCTGACTGCTCCACATCCCACACCTCCTCCCCAACCCCCCTGTCTCCATGTGGATTCCCTCAGCCCCCACCCCACCTGACCTCTAACTTCCTGGGGCCTCCAGTCTCTTGAGGTTAGGTGCATCATCTCTGAATGAACACAGACCAGGAAGTCCTCTACTGTATGCGTGTTGGGGGTCTCATATCAGCTGGTGTATGCTGTCTGTCTGGTGGTCCAGTGCTTGATTTGAGACTGCTGGTCCTCCTACAGGGTCGCCATTCTCCTCAGCTTCTTTCAGCCTTTCCTAATTCAACCACAGAGGTCAGCTGCTTCTGTTCATTGGTTGGGTGCAAATATCTGCATCTGACTCTTTCAGCTGCTTGTTGGGTCTTTTGGGGAGCAGTCACGATAGGGCCCCTTTTGTGAGTGCTCCATAGCTTCAGTAATAGTGTCTTCAAGTTCTGCCTAGATTGCCTCTTGTCAGTTTTCTGTTTCAAGAACAGAGACTCTTAACTCATGAAGTTTCCTACAGTCTAAATTTGGCTGATTGCATATTTAAAGAACAGTTCAATACTTTCCTTGGAGCCTGTATTTCCCGCAGATAGATACCTAGATTCTCAGACTTGATTAGGTTTTAATCTGGTCCCTTTGGCAAGATTATAAATGGTGTGGTGTTTTCATTTAGGAGGCATTTTTGGCCTGCTTGTCTCCCTTTTGGTGACGTTAGCAGCTGTTGATGTTCAATACCCACACTCATTAATTCACTGAGGGTGTTGTGAAATGGTAACACTGCCTCATTTTATTAGTGGGAACCCTTCCATAAAGAGCCGTCACTCAGCTATGATTCTGTTATTAGGTGCTGCAGCCCACGAGGGGAAGGCAGTGTAAATGGTTTTACCAATTTTCAAAATAATGAAGATGAGGTATTCATCCTCCAAAAGTGGCCAGTTGTTTTCTCCACAAAATATCACTGGGAACCTGTAAATTTAAATGTATTTGAATGGATTTTTTTCTTTTGCCTCTTCTAGGGATTGTACCTAGGGCACTGCACACACTAGACAAGCTCTCTGTCACTAAACTGTGCCCCATGTTCCTTTGTACTTTATATTTTGGGATAGGGTCTCACTAAATCTCCTCAAGTGGTCTTTGACTTACTCTGTGATGCGGACAGGACTTAAACATTCAGTCCTCCTGCCTCAGCTTCCTGGAATTCCAGGCCTGTACTATTAAGCCCAGCTTGGTCAGATTTAGAATGTTTAAGTGCAGTTATAGAATGTTGAGGGAAGGGTGTTGAGGAAGCCCTGAGTGTGTTCTCGTGTGTGTATGAATGAATGTGTGTCCTTGACATAGGCATGACCATGTTAGGCACTTCAGAGCCCCAGACCTGTGGAGAGATGGTAGAGTTTTCCTCCTGGGGTGAGGTTCAGAGGCATGGCAGAGCTTTATTGAGAGAACTGAGTCTAAGTGTTGACAGTGTGCGTAGAAGATGTCTACCATAGCTTCATCTTCCTCTGGATATTTACAGCCTGGATACTGCTCCCCTACACAGACTACTCCTACCAAGATTGGTTAAACCTGTCTCCTTGATCCAGCTGTATACCATAAACCCTGCTTGTATGTGGTCACATGACTCCTTGTCCAGGAGGATGCAATGATTCTCCGCTCTGTTCTGTATAATAAACACATTGCATTTCTGGAGTGCTGCAGATTCTCCCACAGAGAGCCCAGACCACCTGACCCTGAGGTTCAGTGTCTCTGTCTTTTCTTCATTCCCTCATTGTCTCTATCAGGTCCGTGTCCTGGAGCCATGAAAGGGCATAGCAATGCTGATCTCGTTTTTAGTACTGGGAGCATCCTTTGATCCCAGCAATCTGGGATAGATTCCCTGCTACCTGGAATAACGAGACATGCCAAGGTCACCTTCTACCCCCTGAAAGTACCCATGGAGATTTCATGACTATTACTGGGCTCTTGTCTTTCAGGAACTCTGTTTACTGCCATCGATGTGTGTCGCTCCTCTGCTATGAGTTTAGTGACTGCTTTCTGTTGGACACACGCAGCTAAGGAGGGAGAAGAGCCTGAGCACAGCCTGTTCCGTTATAGTGCAGACTATAGTGCTGACATATTAGTGTGTGAGTGGAGTGTAACACAGAGTTTCCATTTGGCTACGTACAGGATTCTGTACAGAAGAAAGACAGGGTAGGTGCAGAAAATCGGATCCAGTCAAGTCAAGCCACATAAGAAGAATGGGGGGAAACAGTAATATTTTTTTTTCAAAGCCAAAGGGAAAGTTCAGACTACTTACAAAACCTTCAACAGAAATGGCCGAACCCTGCAGAAATGGCACCTTTTAAACAGCAGGGTCACTAGTTTGGTGACTTTAAACATTAGTTCAATTTTCAGAGTTTCCTGGCAGGTGAGGTTTGAAGAGCATTGGTGGAAGCAGCAGAAATTTACTGAGGGAAAAGCCTGAATGGTAGATTAGACGTGGGCTTCTGATGGAATGGGTTATCTGCCAAATGCATGCTTCAAAAGACTCCATCCTTCAAAATGTGACCCAGGACCCAGAACTCCTATAAGCAAACACATTCACTGGTCCATTAGTGCATTACCGTTCAGAGCATTGAGGACTTCGGGGTGACCACTTCCGTCCTCCTTGCTGCATGCATAGACCGGAGGCTCCAGTCTTGGAGGGGTGAAAGGACTCTCTCAGCAAGCTTGTCTGTAAGTGATCATGCTTGCATTTAGTGTGGATGCCCAACAGAGGAAACTGAACGACACCCAACCAATTACTTAAGGGTGTGTGTCATCCATTCAGTTTGTTGAGGGTCTACTCAAATCTAACAAAAGCATTCTAGGGATGAGGTCAATGCTATTTCTCCTCTTGAGCTCAACCATTCATGTTCTGTTGCCTTTGATGCCAGCATCCAGGCCTTCAGACCCCAGGTTTATGCTAATGTAAGTGCTTTCTATAACTACTGTTCTATTTATGCATGTTACTGACTGGCTGCTTGGCACTACAGCTGTGGCATCAGGTCATGGGACAGAACTAACAGGATTGCATGGATTACAAGTCCATGGCCTTGATCTCTCAAGGTTTCTGAAGCCAACTGCACTCACAGTCCTAAATTGGTGGTAGCAACATAATACATTTACATCCTGAATTGTGTATCTTTCAATGGCTTTTGGCCCTGACCTTGTCTAGCCCTTCCAAGACAAAACCAAAACCAAAACCAACTAACATGCCCAATAAGTGGGATAGAAATACATCCATCTTATACATGAACTTGGAAAATAATCTGGAATACCTCGTAAACAGTCAGCCTCATTGGATAGTCAACAGATTTTATTTTATGTACAGCCTGTTGTATGGAAATAGAAGTCACATAGTAAAACCCAGCCTTCAGGAAGATGCAGAGACACTAAGTGGAAGCAGTCAGCTTGTGTCTGTTGGCAGTGAATCCTCCAGAGAAACTGGCCCATTCATCTTTCCCTGTTTTTCTTTTCTTTTCTTTTTTTCTTCAGTAGTCAGGATCTTCAAAACTCTTTTAAGCAAACACATTCACTGATCCATTAGTGCACTGCAATTTAGAGTAATGAGAACTTCAGGATGACTGCTTCCATCCACCTTGCAGCATGCCTAGACCTAAGGCTCCAGTTTACCCATCAGCTAAATGAAGCCAAGTGCAGAGAGACTCTCTCATCAAATTACAAAGGGGTGTTCCAGGAAGTCTACTAGTAGGAAGAGCAATTGGGCCAGGGAGACAGCTCAGTGGCTGAAGTGTATACATGCATACTGTGCAAGGATGAGAACCCGAGTTCAGATCGCCAGCATTCACATGAAAATAAAGCAGGAGGTGGTGGTGGCCTGTGGCTGTAATCTGTGCTGGAAGGTAGATTCAAGAAGATCCAAGGGGCTCCTAGCCAATCATCAAGCTGGGTTTAGTGAGAGACCCTGTCTCAAAAGATAAAGTAGAATTGAAATGAGGAAGAAGCCATCCACCCCTGGGCCTCCTACACATGCATACATGGACATATGATCCCTCACACAAACTTGCATGCACATATATACACCATACACAAACACACACATACTATACTCAAATACACATGGACATATGATACCTCAAACATACTTGCACACACATACACTTACAACACACAAACACACATACACACACCCCACAGACAGAAAAGAAAAAAGAAAAATGTAAAAAAAAAAAAGAAAGAAAGAAAGAGAGAGAGAGAGAAAATAATCCGGTTGCATGGACCAGAGCTAGCATGTGGCTGCTTTTGTATAAATTGCCTGCTGTAATCTCAGAGGATGCAATCCTCCAAACAGACACAATGGAACAGGTAAATGGTGTGTCTTAATTACCTAAAGAACACATCGAGGAACGATTTTAAGCTAGGAGGGATGCCATAACACCATAAGAAAAGTCAATATCTTGCTTAATACACAAATTAATTAGTATTTAAATAATAGAAATGACTATCAATTATAAAGCACTGCCACAAATTACTTGCTGTACTAACAGCTTCTCTTGCTCTCATTAATAATTCCAGCCACAATCTTCCTCTGGAAGAAAAGTTGGGGAAGTTTACAACTCCAAGTCCCATTCCCATCAACATCAGCAGAGGGGTTTCGGGAACCCCTTGTCTTCTGTTGCCTCTTCAGAGCTAGAGGCTCCAGCCTCTGTTCTCTGCTGTCAGGGAAACCTGAGAGAATCAATCACTTCGTTTTTGCCCATTATGGGTAGAACTAACCTTAATATTAAATTCAAACACCCAAGAAAATGCCTGAAGCGACATTTTCTGTTTCTACGCATGGCTTGCTCCAATGAAATTATTCTGCCTTGTACAACCAGCTTAGTGAAGGTGGGAGGCAGGTTGCTCAGTAGTGCCTGACAGCAGTGAGGTAAGGTAATTTATTAGGACGCCTGGGCCCGTAGTTTAGGTTCTAGTCTTCTGTGATCTCAATATGGGATTTGGGACAAGTCATTTAATTAACTTGAGACATTTCACAAACCAATACACATGGGCTGCAGTGGCTCTTACGTCCCTAAATAGGAGAGATGATAAAAGAAAAACTTGTGCTCTATTTTTCTCTTATGAAATTAAATTGTGTGTTAATTCTTGGGCTGATTATGAACAGGGCCCAGGAATGGTGGTGCAAGCCCTGGGTGTACCTCACCCTCTTTGTCCTCTTGAAAAAGCGGCACATAGAGCCAGATCCTGCCACTCCATCCCATCTGGCACTTACATTTACAAAGCCCTTTCCGTGTATCCTTACGCTTGCTTTGGATCTTCCCATCCAGTTCCCTCAGCAGCTCTAGGCGGTGAGCCACCTGTGTCCTCTTTTTGAAAACTAAAGAAATGGAAATCTAGAAAGTTAAGGGTTACTGAGCCAAGAAATGATATAGCCAGTGTATCAATCCAGGAGATTCTGTGTTGAAGGTTTATTTTAATTTTTAATTCTGTGAGTACGTGGTAGGTCTGTGTGAGGGTACGTGTGTATGAGTGCAGGTGCCACTTCAGAAGCCAGAGGTGTTTTTACCCTGGAACAGGAGTGACAGGCAGTTATGAGCTGCCTGATCTGCATACTGGGAATTGAACTCAGGTCCTCCCAAAGAGCCCCCATGTGTGCTATTGACTGATGAGCCGTCTAGGAGATTGTTAAACACACTATTAACTGCCAAATATACACCTGTCACTCTTTGACCCTAAGCATCTGCATCCTTTTTTGTCTTTTAATCTGGGTTTAAAAAGCTGGAAGACAGTTGTCTCACACCAAAGAGGCCTTCCACAGAAGCAAGCCCAGACTCCACATCCCAGGAAGCCTTCCTCGGGATGCTCATAGAGCCCCAGGCTCATTCTCAGTGACCCCTACAGGGCTGGAATCTCCTGGAACACAGAGACAATTCATTATTAGGTCCCTAATCCCATCCTAGGTAAATATTTGTGCAACAAATAAGTCTTTTTCTCTTATACAATGTTCTCCAAGCATCCCAGACATTAGCATCCCCATCAGAACAGCTGTGATGACTCCCAAGAGACCTCCACTATTGGGACTATAGACATTCCCTCATGGAAGAAGTGGAAAGGAACACCAGGACCTCATCTGAGATCTCAGCCATTCGTTCCTCCCTGCCACCTGTATACACTTCTGCCCCAACTACAGGTGGCCTCATGATCTCATCAAGTGGTTGAGTATATAGACAGTGGAATATTAACAGAAGGGAGATTTCATCCATCCATCTATAGAGAAATTGTAAGTAATGCCTTGCTGTGCTTTATATGAAGACCAGTTAATACACTGTTCACCAAGATGGACTTTGGTGGAATCCTACTTTGCTCTGTCATTGATGTCCTCTTTAGGGTGAGTGGATACTTGTTCATATCTCCCTAGGAACACATAACACATACGCACAAAGGCTGAACCATAAAGGCTCCCCAGAGTCCCAGAATGCATTTCCTTAATTCTTGGGTCTATGGCCTCATCCCTCTCACCCAGAGCCCCTTCTATGAAGATGTGGCAGAGGGTAACTGTTCCCATCTGATTCTCCTGGGCTCATCTCTGACATGGCATGGAGATTCTGTTGTTTCTCTCATCACTGTCTTCTGTACCTTTTGCCCCAGGGGCACTTGACACCTTCCTTTTTCTAAGAGACTGTGAAAGCACCAGAACAGAGTCCATGGGAACACGGATACCCTCATCTCCACTTAGCGACATGGCTTGCTGGGGTCCATGAACTGTTCCAGTCTGCCAACTATATCCCCCCTCCATCTGAAAAGGTGACTGCAGTAAAACAGGAAATAAAGAACAGAACACCTGTATTCTTTGGCTGATCAATCTTTGTAATAAATGCTGTAAGGTGGAACAGAAATAAATTTATGAACTATCTGAGCTGCAATTTCTTGATTTCAAAGTAATCCAATCGTGGGGAAATGTCAGTTCCAATTGAAGAGGAAAGCAAACTTTGAGTCCCTGGCATTCCTCCACTTGGGCAGCCTCTGAGGTGACAAAGGTGACAGTTGTTTGAGAGCTCCTGTGCGTGGCTTTGAAGACTCATGCGTCTGTGTTCATGCTGTAGCAAGCCTTGCATGCAACAGCTCGAGTTCTACCTGTCCTCCAGTGTGCTCCCTGCCTACTTGGGAAGGGGTGATGGTAGGACAGCCACAGCTGATATTCAAAACCCAGACTCTAAAACACAGGGAATCCTCCATTCTGTAGAAAACAGGTGCCACAGGGATTCTAATAGAGAGCCAGGTGGATGGAGGAGAGGCCACCAGGCCATTTAGAGAGTTTACTCAGACCAGTAAGAAATGAGTCAGAACCACAGTCCCCTGGGTCCCTAAGGGACGTTATTTCCTATGAAATCAGCGGGGGCTGGCCTCAGAGCACAGGGGCCAAGATAACATGGATTTGCTGGAGGAGGAGGAAAGGTCAACTCCACGTCTCTGCTTCCCAGAAGGATCAAGACAGTAGAGTGTTTGAAGATGTCCAGAAATATGCTTTTATTAAATTTTGGACATCTCAATGCACATCAGTGTCTGAGCTTGTGCCTAAGGCTTTACTGACTTGTCCTCCATGGGGATTGTCTCCAGCTTCTTGGGCAGGGATCTTTCTCTTTTCCATCATTGGTCTGTAAATTCTTTGCCTCCTTCTTTCTAAGCTCCCGGCAGAGTTGTGTACACATCACCTCCCAGGACTCTCTTTTGCTGTCAGTCACTATGTTCCCTGGGCCTCTCCCCTTCTCTCAGCAGTGATTTTGTTGTTGAACACTGGCTTCTTTAGCTGCTTCTCACCTATTTCTGACTTCACACTGTCTTTTTGCATCTCTCTATTCAAACCTATTGCTCCGTGGTCTACATGTGTGTCCATGCATGACCCCGTCTATGCCTGCTCTTCCTAGCCCATGTCTACTGGACATGTGTAGTTGGATGTCTTGAAGACCTCAGACCCAACGCAATAGTATATCTTTCCCTCTTGCTCCCTACTTTAGTGAATAGGTATCCAAGGAAGACACCCACAGACATTCTTAACGTCTTAGTCCTGATACTTCTATGTATCTTCTGGATCTCTGTCAACCACGGCAGTCTCCTGCTCACTCCCTTTCGAGTGTGGCTGTCTCTTCACTTAGCCATGGCTACAATAATGTCAGATGTTGCAGAACGCAGCATCATGGGAGCATGCAAATCAGAGCATCCCATTCTCCCTTATGGTTGTGGGAGCAGCTGGGCCGGCTCTGCTTCAGGCTGCACAGCTGGGGTGGCTCTGTTCCATTTGTTTCCAATCTCCTGACTGTGCTCAGCATGTTGGCTGAGGCATGTTCTTCTCGTGACAATTGCAGAGGGACAGGGAACAAATGGAAATACTCAAAATCTCTTAAGCTGGGCTTCGGGTGGCACATGGTTACTTCTACACACTCGCCAATGACCAAAACAGTGTGGGCCTGGCCCAGCGTCAAGAGGTAGAGAAGCACACTTGTCGGACTAGGGAACCAGGACAAGAATATGGCTGCCAGGGACACAGAGAGCAATAATGTAATCCTACTGGCCCTGATCCCCACATCAGATGGATCATTTCACTCTGAGACACTGTCCCAAAGGTAATGTTTAGAAACAGCACCAATAGTCAAGTTATCCCTGCTATACTGAAATGTATTTACTTTGACAATTTGCTTGAACTTTTCTTCTAGATTTGACAAAGCTGGCCCCCTTGCCTGGAGCACCCACTTTCTCTTCCCAACCCCTCACTAGTTCCCATCCTGAGGATTATCTGCACACCTCTCTTTCCCCCTCAGCTTTAAGTATTTCTTCTTCCCCTAAACTCTGCCTGACCCCAAGGCAAGGCTATTTGCCCTCCGGAGAGGTGTCCCCTCATTCCTGGCTCCTCCATACACTAGACCAGCCATATTGTCATCATCCAAGCAGAGGAACATCTCAGATTTGGAAATTAATTTTGCTTTCTAAATGGAACTCTACTCATGCATTAGAACATTAAAAATAGTCATGAGAGCTGGAGAGACAGCTCAGTTGGTCAAGGGCACCCACTAATAAGTCAGGCATATGGCAAAACTCAGATGAGAAAGGAGGCTCTTCTTCATGACCTTCCTTGTGGAAGATGTTTGTTAAGAATGCTTACTTATGACTATGGCATCCATTTTTACTAATTTGAAGGGGGCACTGACCGACTGAGAAACAGTGAAGATAGAAAAAGAGCTGGGATCTTCACTATTCCTGGAGTTGCCGCCCCCATCCTGACCCCACTTGCTTCTGAGCTTTGTTACAAAAAAATGATTAAACGTCTTTGCGACACGAGCCGCTGCTATGTGGTTACCCTGTTGTTTGTAGCTGAAGTAATTCCGGATACAAACAGCACTGAAGTTTACCTCTCAACACCCCAAATTTCTCATTAACAAATATCAGAAACCACACCACTGCAATCTGTTATTTAATGCAGTCTTCTCTGGGACCCGAAATGTTTTCACAACTGGATTTATTGACTGTCATGGCTGATATAATGGAGAGTGGAACTCAAAGGGCTGAGGATCTGCCATTTGCCTTTAATCCGTGTTCTAACTCTCACTCCCTTGTTCTAATTACATTCTACATACTCTTCAGAGAAACCGGCAGAGGCGGAACTAGACCTCATCACCTGATTTTTAAGATATGTCTCAGGAAGAATTTATGTACAGCGTGGGAGAGAAAATAATTTCCCCCATGACTCTGGTCTGTTCCCTAAAAACTGGCAATATTTTACTTTTCATGGCAAAAGAAGCTTTGCTACATGAGTGATTGAAGGTCATCAAGAAGAAAGGTCTGGGTGTCCTAGCATAGTCATATGGTCCTTAGAAGTGAAAAAGGTTGGGGTTGGAGGGAGGGCTCAGCTGTGACGTGTGCATGAGATCCAACATCTCTGGGCATCCACTGGGCACCAATAAGATATATCTATATCATCTATATCTATCTAGCCATCTAGCTATAATCTTATTGGTAAGGGATATGTGTCTGAAAGAATGGTCAGGGGTAGAATGTTGTCAGCTCTGAAGAGGGACCAAGCAGACACTGAGGACTGCAGGCAGCCTCTAGAGAATAGAAAGGATAAGAGCAGTGGCAGATCAGTGGAGCAGGTAGATGGGCCAGGGGGAACAGGGCATGGGAGAAGCTGGTGTCTCTTAAAAGGCTTTGGCTGTGTTGACCTAATATTTTAAGTTTCCTTTGCAAGCTTTCTATGGAAACTATAGGTATCAGTTTATTGCAAAGAAACTAGTGAAGACCAAGACCTGGGTCTCCATGTTTCCAGCCTGTTTTGTTTCTCTGGAGAATGAATTACAGGGCAGGCAGGCCAGCAGCACACACATCACTGCGGCTGTATCTTTCTTCCTGGGCTAACTTCTTTGCAGTGACCTCCAGAGCTTTCAAAATTAGAATCATTACCTAGATGGGGAGCCTGCAATGGAAATCAAATGAGAGGCTGCAGCAGGCTAATGAAGGCCAGTGATCTGGCAATTTAATGAAAGTGAAGAACTCTGGAAGGTAAAGGAAAGCACTACTTCATAATGCATGGAGGCAAAGCTGGGTCTTTACTGTGCTTTACTGAGAAAGCAAAGTTTAAATGTATGTGTGTGTATGTATACATGTGTGCGTGTTTGAGCATGTGCATTTATGTACACATATGCATGTGTGTGTGTGTGTGGAGTGTGCAAGCTTATTTATCTATCCACCCACTCATCTGAGTGGCAGGAAAAAATGAATAATATTTAGATGCTTTGGCTAGCACTAGGCAAAGTGCTGTTCTTCTATGACCACATTAACGGAACCCTCCCCCCAACTCTCAGTCCAGCTTCAGTTAATGAGATTGGTGAAGTGTCAGGACCTCTAGAGACAAATGATGAGCAGCCAAGCCCAGTGTCCATATTCAAACTGAATAAAGAAGTTAGATATAAGCAAAATAGGACGAAATTGTGCAAACTTTACCATGTATACAAGTTATGTAATGCTAATTCACTTAAAACCATTTCTTAAAAATATGCATCAGAAACTATTCTCTGAATAAAACTGACTTTTCTTTTTCAGTCTTAGACATTTGAAAAAACACAGGTTGTTCCTGAAATCTACCTGTCTCTGAGTTTTGTGACTGTTTCACAATGTAGGTAGGTAGGTGTTCCATCCACCTCAGCCTATGCTAATGGGATGTTCTGTTTGTGTGGGTTCCCATTTACGCTGTGCAACTCTAAAATTTCTGTCTCCTGGATTTTCATTTATCCAAGAAATACTAATAAATGCAAGGATAAGAGGCCAGGATATTAAGGTCAGGATAGCAGTGAGCCCTACAACTATGAGGACACTGTAACCACCTGGGAATCAGGGCCAAGTCTTCATGTTTGGCAATTCTAAGAGACTCCTGTGGGCTCAGACCCAGGAAAGCCACTGACTCAGAGGATATAAATCAAGCTCGATTTTCTCTGCTCCTCCAGCGTGGATAGAAGCTTTTTGGTGGTTCACTTTTATGAAAATTCAGCTTCTGCTTTTATTGTCAATAAGCTAATAGACTTTATTTTTATATCTTTTTATCCTGGCACATAATTCTTTATGTTCACAGATCAATATTAGGGTAAATTTCTTTACCTAGTAATGATCGCTGTAGTCATAATAGAAGGGAACATTTCCAAAGGCTTCCAAGGTCCCGAAAGAATGACTGCAGAGTCAAATGGTTCTGTAATTGTGTTGTCCAAAAGTCCCACCAAATTTATTAGTCCTTTTCAGGCCTTTTGTGATTGAGAACAAACTCCTAGGTAACTACAGACAGAAAATAACCGGTTGCATTTTCAGAATGGACAACATCTCAGAGACTGTACACTCCAGTGTGCACACTGAGGAGACTAAGGGCAGCCTGCTGACAGCTCCCACCCACTCAGAATCTTCTAGGTCATGGTCAGTGGTTTCACAAACTGCAAGCAGGAGTCCCGCCAACCCTCGTGCTTGAGTCTTTTTGTCAGGTTATATTGTTTTTTTTTTTGTTTTTTGTTTTTTGTTTTTTTGAGGAGGGCTGATACTCAAAGAAAATTTGTTTCAGATAACACAGTAGACAAAAACTTGAGACAAGAACTTAAGTCTCCCCTACAATCCACGACTAGTTCCCACACGACCAGGTAGATGATGAATAAGCAGGGCTGTATCTCAGTGGGGCTCCCTCCTCCTTTCCTGGACAGTTGCCTTCTTGCTGCACTTTGATGCCTTATTTATTTATTTATTTATTTATTTATTTATTTTTTAATTTACAGACAGGTCTCTGTCACTTCTCTGAGCCATAGATTCAAGCCATTGGTTCATGTTTGGAATGAGTCTCTCATTCTCCCTGGGCATCTCTGGGAGGGGACGTTAGCTATTTGGCCCTCTGGAAAGAGGTCAGCATTGACCTTTATCGAAAATGGGACAGGATTAGACAGTTATCCCAAAATATGAACTAAATACCTACCCACCGTATGGTATGAAATACTGGCAGATAGAGTATTTAGCAAAATAGATAGGCTTCTCCTCTTCTCCCTTTAAATTCTTATTGGGAAAAAGAGGTTAGCCTAAAACTCAACAAATAAATGTATAACACTCAGGGTGTGTGATGATGGGGAATGGGTTGCTAAGAATTAGACAGGAGAAAGTGCTGGGTTAAGTCTCTGGTCCAGGAACCAGTGAGTACAAAGGCTCAGAGGCAAGAAAGGGTACTTTGTGTGGCTTAGAGAAGTCACATGACCTGAAAGTCAATGGGCTCGTTCCCTGGCTGTCCTGTAGTGCAGCCTCTCCCTTCCCATAGGCATCATTGCTCTAACTGCTGTGTGAGATGTTCTATAGCATGCCAGATTTCCTTCATTTGGGAGGTGCAGGGGTTAACGTATACGTCCCCCCCCCCGCTGTCCCCCCACAGACAGAGAGTTACCTGGATGTCTAAAGTCGGGGCCCTTTGCTCTGTGACATTTGCGGGGAGGCAGAGGGTATGTGCCTGTGCCCAGATGTGGCAGTGTGCAGTGAGGCTGGCAGGTGTGAGCCACCATCAGCTTGCTCTGCTGCTCCGCAGACGCTGCACACAGGTTGCAAACTCAGACGAAGGCTTTCCAGACAAGGCCGACAGGTCTGAACTAACAAGTTCAAGTGCTCAGAACATAAACCATCTGAACGCAGCCAAGTCGAGCCGTCCTGGCGCTTGGATTCGGATCCTTTCTTATCAGCTGCTGTCAGCAATGTGTCTGCAGCTGGAAGCGCTTAATCCACAACCTCAAAGTCTCTCCCATTTCCTTCTGGGACCCAGAAGGATTAGACTAACTCCCAAATGGACCTGGCCAACTTGTATGAGGCTAGGCCACTTGTCAGAACATCTGCCTGGGCTGATTAGACCCTCTGTTCTCTGCAGAGCAGGTTGCAAGAAGGAATCTGGTAGACTGGCTCCTTCCTGGGGCCATCTGATCAAAAGGCTTATTATGAGCCCCACTCTGGGGCCAGCTTGTAACTAACAGCCATTAGCTCTGTCCCCTATCACTTTTTTCTCCTCTCCAAGGGAGACGATGGTGCTGTACATTTGTTTCTGCCTCTGTCCTTTTGAATCCCCAGCTGCTTCGTGGCCCTTTTAGTTCACGGTTCTTCCTGTTCAGTAAATTAGCACAGATCTCCCAGATGCGTTGTGGAAAGGCATTGGACCCCAAGTAGCCATCCTGTCCTGTGCTGACCCACTTTCATAAAGGTCAGAGCACATACTGAATGTGACAGGGAATCGATCCCTGTCACAGCTTTACTTCTCCTCAGGGCTGGTCTCTTTCTCCTTTACCATACACCCACTTCTAAAACTATGCAGAAGTCTCTTGAAACCATTCCAGCCACAAGTTTTTCTTCCCCACCTTTACATCTGACCTGAAGCCTGCATGTGAGGAGGATTTGGCTCTTCCAAATTCTGAACCACAACCTCATGGCCTCACATCTCAAGTGTGATTGAAGTATTTCCTGTCATTTTAGGCATCTCCAGACACCATGCCCAAGAGCAGAAGTCTAGACAGAGTACCCAGGAGGAACCTCACGTACTGGTATACCCTCTGCAGGAGTCTCAAGCCCCCAATGCCTCTTCCCCCATCCTTGCTCTACACAGATGATCTCTATTTCTAATACTTGAGAAAATTGAAGCAATCAGACATCTTCTGCAGTTTCTCGCTACCACACCTGCCTCCCACCAGCATCCATACCCTCTGCCTCTGAGGATGTTAGCGTCCATGAATATCCATTCTCCTTTGTCTTTTTCAAGGACACCCTTCCAGCAGTTTATCTTTCTCTCTCCTACTTCATCAATTTTCTCTCAACTGAGTCATTCCCATGAGTATACAAACAAGAAGTTATTTTTCTCATCTAAAAAAAAAAAATGTAAAGTGAAAAAAATCCAATAGTCTTTAAGAAAAAAAAAATGAAAAAGAAAAATCAACTCTGCTTTTTCTCACTGTTCCCATTTCTTTGCTTCAGTTTGCAACAGAACTGCTTGGAACAGAGATGGGCACTGCTTGCCTCCAACTCATATCCTCCTATCTCTCACAAGTCTTCTAACATCAAAAAGAAAAAAATTAACAACAATCCCCATTGGATTAAATCCAGAGGTCATCCACAGGCTTCACTTTCCCAATCTCCTAGCATGGTTTGACACAATTGACCCTTCATCTTTCTCAGCATCTCTTCACAGGCTTCCAAATGCCTATTAGCCCAGCACTCTCTGGGGTTTCTTCTGAGCCCAATGGACGCTTCTCAACCCTTTGCATTCCTACTCTTCTCTGCTCCTGTTGGAGGATCCTGGTGCTCAGCCAGAATCTCTTCCTTGGTGGTCTCACCATATGTCGTCTGTTTTTAACCAGAGTTACTTTTCTTATTGCTGTGGCTAGATACTAAATATCTGAGTGAGCAACCAAAAGGAGGAAGTGTTTGTTTTGGCTAGCACTCCATCACCATGGGAGAGGCAGGGGGCTGGCTGACACAGCTCATCACACTATCACCACAGTCAGGATGCAAAGAGAGATCAGTGCTGATGGTTAGCCCTTTTTCTCCTTTTTATTTGGTTTGTGACCTCTGACCCTAGAGAGGCGCCACTCACTTCAGGTGGCTCTTCCTTCCTCTGGAAATATCTTTATGACACCCACAGGTGTGTCTCCTGGGTGATTCTAAATTCTGTCTAGTTGACAATGTAGACCAACTATCATTTAGAGTCCTATTATGTAACCCAGGCTGGTTTTGAACTTGACATCCTCCTGCCTCAGCTTCAAGGTATTGCCACCTGGTCAATTGAGTAATTATTAAATAATGTAAGTTTCTTTCCTATAGTTCTAGAAACTATAAGATGCAGAACTGAGGTGCCAGCAGACTGACTGTGTCTGATCAATGCTGGTCCCTGCCTCAGAGCTGTGTCCTTATTTGGCAGACTAGGGGGAGGCAGCATCCTTCATCATATTTTTGAAAGGTATTAATTCCAAATTTTGTGATGACATCAGCATTCAGACCATAGAGCAGTGTTTCTCAAGCTTCCTAACCCCGTGACCCTTTAATATGGTTCCTCACATTGTGGTGACCCCCAACCATAAAATTTTCTCATTGCTACTTCATAACTGTGATTTTAATATTGTTATGAATCATAATGTAAATATCTGTGTTTTCCAATGGTCTTGGGTGATCCTGGTGAAAGAGTCGTTCAGCCCTCAAAGGGGTCATGACCCACAGTGTGAGAACTACTGGCATAGAGCAAGACCTAATTGCACCTCACACCTGCCTCAAACTATCTGGTTTTGCCACCACAGCTCTGCTCTTCTCAGAAAAAGTGACTACATTTTTCTAGTTATTCAAGTCCCAAGCTTTCAAGGAAGTGCACTCTTGTCCCTCCACTTCCTTATCAAACCTTAAGAGGGGATATCAGTTCCATCCTCAGAAACACTCAGAACTGACCCAGCCTTATCAGCTCTACTCATAGCTCGTTCACCTGAGTTAAGATGGTCTTTCACTGGGGTCATTCACACAGCCTTCCCACTGGAACCTTATTCTGCCATGTTTTGTTTTGTTTCCTTGTTACTGAAAGGATCCTTGCATCATTTGTAAAGGTAACTGATGTCAGGGTTGCTCAGTAGCATAGACTCTCTACCAGTGTATACCCGTGAAAGGCTGAAAAAAAGTCTAAGGGAAGAGATCCAGGTTCTAATCCTAGGAACCTATCTTGACTTTTGTGTCTTGGTGGAGATGATTCACAATCTTGATATGGGAAACTTGTCTCAGATAACCCTTAAGTGTGATCACAGATATCCACATAAAAGGGAGTGGATAGACATTTACTCAGTAGAGGAAGAGAGGAGACAGTGGGACCGTGGAGGCAGAAACTGGAATTGAATGCCCCAAGCTACAAACTCTGAAAAAGCAGGAACAGTTCCCAGACCCCCAGACCCCCACAGAGCTTCTTAAGCATCGGTATTATTCACACATTCATTTCAGCCCAGTAAAACTGACTTTAACCTATAACTGTGAGAGAATAAATTTTGCTGTGTTGAGCCATCAAATTTGTGGTAATTTGTTACAGCAGCAACTGGAAACTAACAGTTTGCTCACAATCATTCGGAGTCTGTAAGCTCAACATGACCCAGCCCTGTGAAGTCCCTGACTACATCCTTTCTCCACCATCCCCCTATTCTAGTTACCCTGGCCTTGTCCAGTTTCTCTCCCACCACAAACCTTGACCCCACCTCTGACACTGCCTTTGATCTAATTGTTCCCTCTACCTGATACTCAGGTCCCTCCCTCACTTCCCTGGTCCTGGCTTGGGACCTTGCATGAGGTCTCTCTTGACCACACTGATCCTCACCCCTGCTCTGTCCTCTGCCACATCCCTGGTCCTCCGCATCCTGATCCCTCTCTGTGTTTTTCTACACACACATCCCCTCTAAATGCAATGTGATTCACTTTTTGCTATATTATTTTCTTGGATTGTTATCCTCGGGCCAATTTTGAAGACTCTCAAGGGCAGAACTGTTCTATATTGTTTCCTGGTCACTAAATTAGACCTGACACATGCAAGCATTCAAGCGCTTTTAGATTTGTGTGGAAAACCTTAGAGTTCCTAGGGTGATAATGAAATGTAAGGACATGCTCCCTGCTCCATCCCCTGACCCCTGGCCTGACACTCTCTGTACTGGCAAAGCAAATAACATAGATGAGGCAGTAGGGGTTTCAGTTTTAAAAATGTGTTTTATAGTTTCTCTTTAAATACCTTGTGTGTCCACCCCCCTTTAAAAAAAAAAAAAAAAAAAAAAAAAAAAAAAAAAAAAAAAAAAAAAAAAAAAACTTATGTAATTGAGGCTAGTCTTGAACTCCTGATCCTCTTGCCTCTACCTACAGAGTGCTGGGATTATAAGCATGTGCCACCATTGCTGACTTTCTTCTGTTCCATTTTCATGGGGTCAGGGAATAGCTTGGATCAACTGATGCACTTAAGATTATTTTTTTCCTCCCTTCCCCAGCCTGGGGCCTTGCCTAACTGAGCTAACATGGTATGATGGATCCGGAGCCTGGCACAGAGGGGGCTGACCAAAGTACCGACCTGTCTTTTCCTTTGGAAGACATTAACTCTCCAGAGATTGCAGTTTGTATAAGTCCCAATGAACACTATCTACTTTCCTCAGTTAAGATACCGAATCCAAATACAATATACGGATATTTGAGCCACACTCGGGCTGCCTCAGCTTAACTGCCTAAGCCATTAGGGGATCTGAAAACTTTTAAGAAGTACCACTAAGTCCCAGGCTCTGGGAAATTTGAGAGTCAAGACTATCCTCCCTGTGGGTTTATATTCTGGAGAAAAATTCAAGCCAAGATACAAACACAAGTAAATGTAGAAAGGGATGTAGGCTACTGTGAGGGGAACCAGAGCAAGCGGAAGGTCTTTCTAAAGGCATAGTGATGGCGCTGAGACTGAAGGATGAGGAAGCAGCCACTCAAAAAAAACCTGGAGAAACAGATTTCTAAGGGGAGGAGACTGAAGTTCCAGTCTTGGTACAGGGATGAGTTTGGCCTACTGCCGGTGTTGAACGATGACTACTAGGGCAGTGTAAAGAAGGGAGTGTGGCCAAGCTGCGGGGGCACAGACAGGTCAATCAGGATCTTCCTGCTGGCTGATTTGTACGCCAAGGTCGCAGGAAGCCATCTCTACCCACCTCTGCATCTCCTTATGGTCCAACTCCCCACCCCTAGGAGGATTGTCCTAACTGTTGCCTGTCTTTCAAGTCCCCGAACCCGCTGGTGTTTCTTTTGCCCACCTTTGTGTTTAGCTGGGATAGGGCAGAATGGAAAGTCCTCCCTTAGGGGCACATTATAACATTTTGCCTGGTCCAGAAAGCTTGTGAAAGACTTAGGGAAGGGAAAGTCAACTAGTGGACACCCTAGTAAGAAAGCCCTTCTAGATCTTCTTAATGAGCTACTCCAAACTATTTACAACCCTGCCGAGATATAGAATTCTAGTTCTTAGCCAAGTGACTCTTACCCATGGAAACTCAAACCCTGCTTAGGAAAAGAAAGTTAATAGTTGGCTAGAGTCAACCACTTTTTATATTTACGTACATATATATATCATATCAGCATTCATATGATCTATATATATGCATCAAAAAAACCTCCCTTTGAACTATTGTGAGGGGAACCAGTCTTACTTACATTTTTCCCTTTGTGTGAAAATTGAGATTTTACATTTTACAAGAAATCTCCTTCAGCAGCTTTATTGGCCATCCTCTCTATTTTTCTCTGCTCCCTCCCTCTTCTGCTTATCCCCTTGTTTTGAACAAACATAAAACCTGGAGGGAAGGCAGCACAGAGGCCATCCTCTGCTGTGTGCATGGGGAAACAGGAAAGTAGAGTCACCCCTAGATTCCTGGCTCCAGTTCTAGAGACACATAGCAGGCAGGAGGGGAGCAATGTCTGGGATACTTGGAAAAGAGGGGTCTGTTTCCAGGAAAGTAAATGTCCTGTGGTGCCCGATTCAGTTCTCTAAAACAAAGACCATTCAAATGCTAGAAGCAGCCAAGGGAGAAAACATTGAACAACCAGTCTAAAGAATCTTGCTCTTGGGTTCCTTATTGACTATTCCTCCAGAATCCTGCTGGGACCCAGACAAGCATCCCATTCATTCATCACATCCCCGAACTATACTTAGTTTCATGCTCTTTCCATAACATCCTTACTGGGAGACAACAAAGGAAAATAATAAATAAATAAATAAATAAATAAATAAATAAATAAATAAATAACTGCCTGTAGCCTTCAGTAAAGGCTTTTCTAATGAAAGACTTTTCTACTGAGAACTGAATTAGGTATATATTGTTTTTAAGCTCCAACTTACTCTAGTAAGATTTATATTCTTGTTTTGCTTAAGATTCACATTTTAATGTGGTAATAAAAGCAAGTGAGATGGTCTTGTTGTGAAAGATCCTATTTAGTTAATTATAAGACCCCATGCTGCAAATCACTGCACTGAGCTTCTCAGACACAAAGAAAGCTACTGTTGCTTCCCCCTCCCCCTCACATAGGCCACAGGAACCTGAGAACCATGTTGAAGAAGAAGATCTGGGCCAGAAGTGGTGGGAAAGAGAGACCAGGTCAAGGTACCTGTCATGTGCTATGGAACCCTAAATGCAAGCACCAGCCCAGCGGTCATGGTAAGTGGAAGGGTCCAGAGTCTGGAGTCAGAACTTGACCCCTCATCTCTGCCATCATCCAGCTCTGTGACCCTGTTCTTGGGTACACCACTTAACAACTCTGAAGTTCTCATCTCCCCCATATTGATAATGGTGCACTTTCAACCTTTTGGGTTTGTTTTGAAAATTAAACTAGGTAATAGATTTAAAGAAGTGGACAGACATATATACAGCATCAAATATATGATGAATCTTTCCCAGACAAAGGCTGACAACCTTGAGAGACATCTAGCACAATGTACCTGATTTGCTGTCAGTCATTGGAACTACAGGCAAGTGGTCAGAGGCCTGCAAGCAGACATTGGAGCAGGAAAGGGACTATGGACTTAGCAAGTGTCTAAGAGAGTGTGGTAATGTTCGGCCCCATAGACTCATGTGTTGGAACAAGCCTATGGGGTACAGGGAATGGAATATTGTGGTTTGAATATGCTTGGCCCATAGGAAATGGTGCTATCAGGAGGTGTGGCCTTGTTGGAGTAGGTGTGGTCTTGTTGGAGAAAGTACATCACTATGTAGGTAGGCCTTGAGGCCTCCTGTGGTCAGGGTCCACCCTGTGAGGAAGAGAGCCTCTGGCTGCCTGAAGAAAACTGTCTCCTCCAGATCAAACTGGCTACCTTCAGATCAAGATGTAGAACCCTTGGCTCCTCCAGCACCATGTCTGCCTATAGGCTGCCATGCTTCTTGCCATGAAAATAATGGATTGAACCTCTGAAACTGTAAACAAGCCTCAGTTAAATGTTTTCCTTTATAGGAGTTGCTTTGGTCATAGTATCTCGTCACAGCAATGAAACCCTAAGAAGGTGAGCCACAGTAAGACCCAGGTGGAGGAAAGCCAACTGAAGTCAGAAGCAAAGTGGAGAGATTGTAGCACATGTCTAAGGCAAGTCTAGGAAGTGCATAGACTATAGTAAGAATAGGCTTTGCCATCTGAGAAGAACAATGTGGATGAGGTTGAGGATTACCAGACAGGAAAGAGAGAAATAAAACCCTTTGTAGCACCGTTCAGAGACAACATGACCTGTCTTTAAAGAGATCTTGATTTTGGACTGTTCTCTCACTCCTGTTTAGGTGGGTAGTGCTAGGGGCAGGGTAGCCCCAACAATCCAAGGTGGCAGCTATCATGCCTTCATGCCTTAACCATCAGCTCAAGGGAACATTTATGCCTTAACAATTATTTAGAAACCCTTGAGGGCTTTATGCCTGGTGTAAACGCTAAACAATTGATAGTGACTGCCTGGAACATTGCCTTATGAGATATTTTGAAGGTCACGTTGTAGATGAATGTTGTGATTGATTATTCATGTCTGCCAAGGGTCCGGGGATGATAAGCAAAGACACACTCACTATCTTGTTATCTTGAGGCAGTCCACCCAGTTTCTTCTAGTTAGTAGGCATCTGGGGGGGGGCGTGCCTATAAGGTGGTTGAGTTTGAGTTTATTCGTTGATGTAGTCCTTCATTGAGTAACCCTGGCATACCATGCACCCTTTATCACTGCTGCACTGGAAGTAAGGCTTTCCTGCCGGACAAAGTTCTAAGAACTCAGAGCTCTTTTCCAGACTTCTTTGTACTTCATGTAGATTCAACATCAATGAGTAAGTAATCCTCTAAAGAAGAAACTGTCAGCTAAGCTGTTGTAGGCGAGGAAACTGAGTTTCATCTGGATTTTGGAAGCAATGAGTGAAGTAATTCCTATTATCATTTCAAGTGTAGACTTTTGAATCTTTTACTAAAGGCATTGAGAAGACCATGCTAGTGGGAAGCCAGCTGCCCTCTTTGTCATTTAAGAGAAACCTTCCTGACATTGGCCTTCCCTCAGCCAAGCTCTGAGCATTACCAAAAATAGGGGAATGTGTCTGCAGTGAATTGGCCCATATTTTACCTCTCTGCAAAATAGCTATTTAAATATCCACCGAGTCTGCACTTTCTGAATCATTAAGGCTTCAGGGTGCATCAATTACACTAATTTGGGAAAGTGATCAAATTCATGCAAGGTTGTTATTTTTAAAGAAAAGACATTTCAGCATATTGATGGGGAATTGGTGTCCGGAGTACATAGATTTCCAGTTATGTCCTGTCATGGCAAGAGTCCATCGGTTTCCTTTAAAAGATGGAGAACACATTATGCCTGGTATTAACAAAGATCAATTTCAGTAAAGGAAGCCATTCAACACAAGGGAATTGAGCTGAGCTGGGAATAAATGACGTAATGCTCGAAGCGATAAGGGATAAGTCATATGGGACTGCAAGTTCTTGTGTAAATGATGATTGAATGGAATTTTTGTCCTGGCTTTTCTGCAGGAGGTGATTTTTCTTTACTGTAAAGTATAATATGTCTATTTGGCATTGCCCATGAAGTATGCAGTTCATAATTAGTCTTCTTAAGGATTTCAGGCTTCTTTGGTCCTAACGTGAAGGGAGGGTCTTATCTTGCCCACCAACTTGGCCCTGCTCTTCAAACCCCAGTGACAGCCCTTTATAAGAATTTTGCTTCTGCTGTTATCTTTCAAGAAAACTGCATTCTAAACTTCAATGCAGTGAATAGTTACAAAGACACTATGAGGATAATATGGAAGATGTTGGAAATGGAGTTGAGATAAGCTTGCTGCTGAGATGTGAGATGAAATGAAAAAAAAAAAGTAAAAGAAAAATGAGATGAATGGGAGCAGCTCAGGCGGAGAGTTTCTGTCGGTGTCTCTGAGAAAGAGCCGAATGAAACCGAGATTTTTTATTGTTGTTGGTTTAATTTTGGGGGTGGAGGGTTGTTGATGGTTTTTGGTTGTTGTTGTTGTTGTTGTTTCTCTGTGAATGAATTTCTTTAGGTTCTACAAAAACTACTGAGCTATTTGAGTATATTCATTTTAACATTTACAATTGGGAGACTGAGGTTTCTTAGCCAAACCGGTGTGGCTGCCTGACTCATGAAAGCCCCCTCTCCCTTCTGCCTTATCTGAATTGCTCAGTAGCTAATATAGAACATTTTAATTTTTTTTAAAAGGAATATTATTTCAATTATCTCAATATATATGTATCCCATGGTAAGAGAAAAACTAGCAATACAAGTAGATGCCAAAAAGTGCCTACCTGGTGTGATTTGGACAATTTCTGTCAGTTGGGCTGTGATTTGGAGCCCAGCTGTTTGGGGATAGCACAGCAGGGATACAGAAACTTCATTTTCACAGAGTAATATGGAGGCCAGACAAGAGAAAATCCACACAGAAAGGTTAGTTTGAGTTTAACAAATAATGGCTCTTTTTTCATCGGCACCCTCCCTAGTCAGAAGGTAGAGAAAGAAGGCTGCATTACCTAAATGCTGGGATCTGTGACCTTTCCAGCTCATGGACAGAAGGCATCAGATCCTCTGGAACTGAAGTTACAGATAGTTGTGAGCCACCATGTAGGTGCTGCAAACTGAACTCAGGTTTTCTGCAAGAACAATGAGTATACTTAACCACTGAGCCATCTCTCCAACTCCTACTATGTATTCTTCATAGTTACTCAGTCCAGTGACACCCTTTCCAATCCTCTCTCGGCCCTCTGAGCTGACCTTCACTGGAATCACACACTGGCCATCCAGAGTCCAAGTGGATCCAAGTGTCCTCTGTCTTAGGGCTCATGAATGAGTATGCCCATGAAAACCACCACAGTGCGGTCCAAACAAGTTAGAGATGTCAACCTTTGACTCTTGACAATCCTTTTTTGCTCTGACATATCTGCTCTGACCTTCAGTGCTCTCCTCAAGCTCTCCAATCTACTCCCTGTTCCCTGAGCCAGAGATTAATAGGGAGTGAGGTGAGAATTTCATTGAATATGAATGTCTTGAACTGGAAGACTAGAGATCAAGCCAGACCAGAGCATGAGCCAGAGAGGCCACAGCAGATGAGACAGCCACTGAGGAGTCCCGGAGAGGCCACGGCAGATGAGACAGCCAC
>NW_022196912.1:92782469-92790558 GCF_008632895.1 Mastomys coucha | reverse complement strand
GGAGTCCAGGTGGGGCCACAGCAGATGAGACAGCCACTGAGGAGTCCCGGAGAGGCCACAGCAGATGACACAGCCACTGAGGAGTCCAGGTGGGACCACAGCAGATGAGACAGCCACTGAGGAGTCCCGGAGAGGCCACGGCAGATGAGACAGCCACTGAGGAGTCCAGGTGGGACCACAGCAGATGACACAGCCACTGAGGAATCCAGGTGGGGCCACAGCAGATGAGACAGCCACTGAGGAGTCCAGGAGAGGCCACAGCAGATGAGACAGCCACTGAGGAGTCCAGGAGAGGCCACAGCAGATGAGACAGCCACTGAGGAGTCCTGGTGGGACCGCTCAGTGTAGGAGCCCCTGCGGCAGAGGAAGACAGGTCCTTTAGATATTCTTCTCCAGGGAGACATCACTGGATTTCTAAGTTTGTCTGTTTCTTTGCTGGCTTTTGTTTTTTCCAAATCTCAACTAAAACTGTTTAGTTTCATCTCTCCTTGAAATATACATTGTCCAAATCACAAATGAATTTACTTTGGGAGGCAATTTGTGATAAAGAATGAAAAAAAAAGATGCTAAATAATAGGATTTTTGAGGGGTGGTTGTTGTTTGTTTTTTACATTAAGTTAGGCTAAAGTAGCTCTTTTCTGAAAGTTTGTAATTCAAATAGAGTACTAACCTAGTTCTTTTCTCTTCAGTTTCCATCACCCAATTTCTCAGCAGGTGTAGAATTCCAGCCTGAAGAAAGGCTCTTGGTCAGGGAGCATGCTCACCAGTAGAGTTGTAAAGATTGACTGTGTTTAGTTTCTCCACCTCAGCTTGCTTTTATACAGCTCGATAGTGTTGGGGGTGGGGGGCGGGTGGGTGGGTGGGTGTGACTATTTAAGTGAGGTGAAAGAAAGGAATGATCCAGAGCAAAGAATATCCAGTTATTTTACTTCTTTTGTTTCTAATATTTTAATGTTTATAGGTTTTGCCCTATGAGAGAAGATAATCAATAGTAAGGGTTTTTATTTGTTGTTTTGTGATGCAGTTCTTAAGAATCAATTCCTTATTATAGAAGTCAGTAGATCCTTGTAGTCAAGCAGACCACAAAGACCCCATAGCCAATGAGACAGGGTTTACTCAAAGTGCAGCTATGGAGTCTTTTCTTAAGTCGAATACCCTCTGAAGGGGAATAGACCTTGAACAATGGTCAGTGGGCAGATGCACCATCAAAGCCTAGAGCTACTGGCCGATGGGAAAGCTGTGGCTAGGGTGTCTCTTCAGATATAGTTACTGAGATATACAGCTGTTTAGGTTAGATGTAGTAAAAAAGATGAAAGAGATAACTTTTTAAATGTGTTTCTATTCTTTGAAAAACCAGAATTGTTAAGGTTTGCTCTGCTGCTATGTATTGTAATGCTAAGTGCAGGATCCCAAGACCTGGTTGCCCCAGAGACAGAGTCTACAGTAGACCCCCAAGTGATGCTATATAACCTTGCCCCCAAGTTATTTCTGATTGGTGAGTAAAGATGCCAACGGCTAATAGCTGGGCAGAAGAGACAGAGGCAGAGTTTAGGGTTCCAGGGCTTAGGACTGGGGAGAACCAGGAGGAGGGAGAAAGTGAATGGAGGTGGAAGCCACCATGGGTTAGGTGACTCATGAAATAATGCCCATGTGGGTAGGCTAATTAGAGTTAAGAGCAGTCTAAACAAAACATGGCAAAATATATAATGGGATCATTGGCTGGGAAATAGGCATAATAACATAGAGGATAGATATTTGCCCAGCTCTTGTGCTGATTAAGGCTTATTATAAAGGTTGCGTGTGACTTTATTATCTAGAAACTAAATGGTTAAAGGCAAGGTTTAAAAACCCCATAGTGGGATTAAACAATTTCTACAACACAGAATGCTTATTTTTAAAAGCCTGACAAAGTATTCTGAAGTAAAAGTTCCTAGCATTTGTTTTGTTAGTAGCAGTTTAGTCACTGGATTATTTATGATAAATAAATATTTATTTATTTCCGGAAGGGGAATTAAGGGACTAAGAGCGAGCAGCCTGTACTTAGCAAAGGGCAAGAGCTCTCATTCAATCATTGCAATTGTTTCTCTCCTTCCCTTTCCCGCGCTTTGCCTCTGTCTTCCTGTTTCTCCACAAGAGATCCTTTCTCCCCTACTTTCCTCACCCTTCCCTTTCACAAACCTTGAGTTGGTGCCCAGAAACTATTAACTGTGCAAAGCCATTCTCACTCCTGACCCTGCCCAGCTCCATCTATATTCATGAGGCAGGGTCATTCAGCTCCTGCAGGAAGATGACACTGAAGCAAGGACCCCCTGATTCCTGGGTTTGTTTCTCCAACCCCTTACTCTTACTTCTATTTTCTGATCTCTGATAGTTCTTCCCATTGGCATAAACCAACTATAGGCCACAGGGCAAGGGGGTCTAGATGCCATCTCCAGGAGGCTGCTTTGGGGGGAAATGATCGTTTAATGGAGGTTAGAGGATACATGGAAACAGTGTTAAGGGAAAGAAACAATAGAGACTTAACAGAGAGATGGCCCTACCTATGAACATCATAAGACTGGTCAGTGGACCAAATGGCAGATGTTTTAGCCCTTTTACTTCAGCCCTTCTCTCACCTCCAAATGACCAAGGTGATTCCTTTCTTGATGAAGTGTAGAGCAGAACCCAGTGTCAAGCTGAAAACTCTCACTTTTCTCATCCTCTTCTCCTTTGTGGGTGGTTTGTTGTCCAGAGCAGTCAACAGATACCTCACCTCCCATACCTGGTCCAATTGGGAGCTCCATCTCATGCCTCCTCCCACCTTCTCCTCCTCATCCAAATGGTAAAAAGGAATAATAGTTTCCATCAATGATCTTCCAAAATGAACCATGGCAGAGGTCTACCTACTCAGACTGTGACAGGGCAAGACAGAGCAGAGAGGTCCTCCATCTTGTATTCTTACTGAGTCCATTTTTGGTTTAACTAGAATTTGATCTCCTTGATGATGAATCTCATGGAAAAATACCAAACTGTGCTCTCAGAACTCAAGATCAGGATATATAAGCCGACTTAGCTTCTGTTAAACTGCCTGCTTGTGTGAAGCCCCACCATGCAGCGAGATACCAGGATGTGGTTTTTGCCTTTAAAAACAAACAAACAGTAACAGCCACACCCCAGTCCCTGAATACCTGGTTGTAGTCGCAGCAGCTGGAAGAAAGGCTTTCAACTGCCTATAACCTTTGTCTGAATGGTCATCTGGAACAAAACAACATCTTCCACACATCTGCCTATCATCAAGTGCAAGTGACACAAAGATGCTAACGAAGTTGGTCTTCAGCATCTCCTGCCTTATTCACAGACTCTAACAAGTGCCTAGAAATGCCACTTTCACCACTTTTTATTGTTTTTCTTATGGGGGGCCCTCAAAATAGTGTGACCTACAAAATCACAACTTGTCTTTTGCTCTGTGTCTGTCCACAATGACTCTTTCTTGCCCATGAATGGCTGAGAGTGTTTGCAATAATTCAAAGAAGAGTTCAGTTATATACAATAGACCTGTTGGCTGAGACTCCTCAGACATACTGTCTAGTCAATGGGCCCAACCCAGGAACAATTGCAGGGTGTTACACATCCTAGTAATGTGCCTCGAACACTTTGCATGACAGCAGTTTCTGAGACAAAAAGCTTCAAGGAAGCCAGTCTCCTGCAACCTCTAACTCAGAGGTAGCCCAGATATGTCCTTGCGATAGTCTCGAGTGCTAGGTGCCCACCAAGATATGATTTACTATAATAGCTAAACAAAATTAAACGTTGCTTTCTGACCTCCACCAATGTTCCAACATCCTAGCCAAACCCTGGCTTGGAATTTCTCAGGCAATGTTACACATTCAGACTAATTGCCTCCAGCATTGTTAGAGAGATAATGAGGGGGATAGGGCATTGAAGCTTACAGAATAGAAGTTGATAATCCCAGGGCAAGGTCGACTTTTCAGTCAAGTATAGAAGTTGAGCCACTCCGGGGGGATTAGAAGAATGGGACCCATGGGACTTACCTCTACTAGCCCAGAAGATTAGCATAGTGGGCGTTTACTAAGGATGGGCAAGACCTTGCGCCAAGTGAGTGTGTGTGTGTGTGTGTGTGTGTGTGTGTGTGAGAGAGAGAGAGAGAGAGAGAGAGAGGTGGGGTGTGCTGCAGAGCATTCGAGATTCGAGCCTCTACCCTCCTGGCTCGCTTGCTTGCCCACAGCACCCCTCCCCGCTACCCTTCCACGCAGGCCTGAGTGTGCTAGTAGCTCCGGGTTGCTACACCAGTCCAGAGGAGATGGCAGCTGTTTTAGACCCAGTGTGTTTCAGATGGCCTCAGATGTACCTTGACCACTGAGCTGCCAGATTTTTCTTTTTCTCTTTTGTAATGACTGTAAAAGTCTGATGCCATTTTGAGAAATATATTCAGATCCTGCACTTCCTTGTGGTGTCTGCCATTTTTTTTCTTTTTTTTGGGGGGGGGGTGTGCGGTTGAGACAGGGTTTCTCTGTGTAGCCTTGGCTGTCCTGGAACTCACTCTGTAGACCAGATTGGCCTCAAACTCAGAAATCCACCTGCCTCTGCCTCCCAAGTGCTAGGATTAAAGGTGTGCGCTACCACTGCATGGCTGTGTCTGCCATTTTTTAATTCACCAATGTCTTGTTGACCTGGCGAGGACCCTGTTTCTCCTGAGGGTTGAGAGAGGCCAAGGCTGGCCGGCCTGAGGCAGTAAAGCTGTGACCATGAGCTTAGTGGGTGACACTGATGACAGAGATACACTCAGAGTCTGGCCAGTCACATCCAAAGCTCTGTGCTCCCATGTTTAATAAACTTCTCACATGACACTGTGAGAAGTCATCTCAGCAGCTGGCAGGCCAACATGCACACCTGCTTTTGTGGCAGGTGTGGTATAGAAACTTCTGGACAGACCCTAAAACCTTTGCACCTGAATGTATTTAGAGACGCCAGGCTTAGGACAGCTCTAGATGTGTCTCCAGAGTTGGGTCACAAAGATGAAGTGATAGCTCATTAATTCCAGCCCTAAGTCACACTGCCGGGCTTCCTGTCATCAGTAGCATGCCTGCTGTGTCTCATGTCATTAGCTTCAAGAACAAATGCTTTAATCAGAATCTTCCTTCCTAAAAAAGCAAGCCAGAAAGACCCAACCTAGACTATGAACCCACTACATGCATGCACCGGGGATCAAGGAAACATTATCTACCACTGAAAATATTTGCCTACATTTTAGAACTTCCCAGGGCCTTGTTTAGAGAGGAAAGGAGGAAAGAGGAAAGGAGAGGTGACAGGCATGGAGGAGACAAGAAAGGACAAAAGGAAATACAAAAGAGATTAAGGGCAAAGACTCTGTGATAGTTATATGATCTGGGACAAGAAACTATTTCTATCAAAGTGCTAGCTTCCAATCTGTAGAATGGGAATAAGATAACACCCATTCTCTAGGGGTTCTCTGAGGGTTGGATGTGCTAACAAGTAGGAACCCCTTGAGTACAAAGAGAGTTTAGCTGGTCTGAACCAATGTTATCCTACATCTTCCTGGGTTGCCTCTCAGGCTGTCTTTGAATGAAAAGGGACTGGAAGCCTGAGCCTTGGAGTCATGGGACTCCTGTTGCTTGGTTGTTCTCCCTCCATGTCTCTGTCTGTAGAATGGGAATATTGACAATCTCTACTTTATCAAGTATATTCTATGTAACAAATGAGGCTGGCTCCATGCATGAACTTTCACTCACTGTGAAGGACAATGGAAAGGTTGTATCATTTGAAAATTATAAATTACATGTCTTAGGGTTGTCTGTATGCTTGCTCATATTTGAACCTCTGTCAGTACACTTCTTCCATCCTGGGATAAAAGTTTGCCATCATAGATGGTGTATTAGTCAGGGTTTTTATTCCTGCACAAACATCATGACCAAGAAACAAGTTGGGGAGGAAAGGGTTTATTCAACTTACATTTCCATATTACTGCTCATTACCACAGGAAGTCAGGACTGGAACTCAAGCAGGTCAGGAAGCAGGAGCTGATGCAGAGGCCATGGAGGGATATCACTGGCTTACTTCCCCTGGCTTGCTCAGTTTGCTTTCTTGAAGAACCCAGGACTACCAGCCCAGAGATGGCATCACCCACAATCAGCCCTACCCACCCTTGATCACTCATTGAGAAAATGTCTTGCAATTGGAGGCATTTCCTCAAGGAAGGCTCCTTTTTCTGTGATAACTCCAGCTTGGTCAAGTTGACACACAAAATCAGCCTGTACAGACAGTCAAGACCCTGAAGAAAAGTCAATCCAACCTCCATAACCCACACAATGCTACAAAGATCCCCTTCTGGAACATTCACTGCAGGGATGGCACTCCTCTGTGGGAAGGGGGTACTGAGGACTCCCCAGAGCTCTCCCTTCACTGGGACACTTGACAAACTGGTCTCCCAGGGCTGAGAGGAAGGGAAGAAAGAATGGCTGTGTTCCAGGCCTGGAGGACAGGCCCGCTCTGGCATACATTCTGCCTGCTCCTTTCCAGCTGGCGGGTCTGCTTAATGAACAGTGTTGAAGCCACAATGAAAGGGGCTTTTTGATGGGCAGAGTTATTAGCACTTCATTTTAATTATGCCTCCTGGTGTTTTCCCCATTGCTTTTCTTTCACTTTACCTGACAGTGCTATTAGTGGCTTCCAAATACCAAATGGTAACAAGTAAATTGAACTACTGTAAATGGGGATGAATTATTAGGCTGGTTGGAAAACAAAGGACATTAATCTCGTTCTTGTGTCAAGTGAGCAGACCCTGCCTCCTTGGGAGCCCAGGAAGAGCCGCCCTATCTGGGAGTCACTTGTGTAGGAATAGAGTGTAATTTTTCACATCGGATGAAGGCAGTTTACTCTAAAGGTACAGACAACTCCTCCATAGCTTCTCCATGCAGCTTCTACATGAGGTAGAAGAGAGGGGGCAGCACACTGGTCCAGGGAACTCTGAGAACACAGAACTAGCAATACAGAAGAACTGGGAGTGGTGGAGAGAGAAAGCCGTCTATTTATGGAGACATTCCATCTGGTGCATCTCCTGGCCAGTGTCCTGCCTGAGACCTATTCTCTGAGGAGAAGGGGGATTCACAGGAGAGATTATTTAAGAAGTTCTGCTGGCAGCAAGCTCTCCTGGCATTTCTTTGAAAGATATGTTCTCCTTTTCTGCTTCTCCAAAATACGGTTTCATAGATACACTAAGCTTCAGGGCCCTTAGTTTCTCCTGTGAGAACCGAGTAAACAGGGGCATCTCAGAAAAACACCAGGAGGCCAGGAATTTCCATCAAACTTAATAAGATAAGCTCAGGAACTTTGGAAGGTGGTGGAACTCTTGCCCCTCCAGAAGGGAGAGGCTAATTAACACTCCTCAGACCACAGGATGAGAACCAACCTGCAAGTGGAGACACATTCCGCAGGGTGGACCTTTGTCCACCTTCAGACAAGGGAAGTCCTTGCCTCCTCATTCCCTGAAGACAAATCAGTTTTAAAAGTCACACCATTTTGCCAATCACACTGTCTCTAATGGCTGTGCCCTGAAAATTGTATAAAAGCTCACTGAACAAGTTGTGCAGGGTCGTCTCCTCTCCTTAGGTCTGGGACGGCTCCAGTGTACTGGAACAATAAAAATTCTCTTGCTTTTTGCATCCATCAGGCTCCACGTGGTTCACTCAGGGCATCTCCGGTAAGCTAAGGCTCAACAGGGTCTTATACTCCCAGTCCTTTAGAGATAGGGTCTCTTGCTGCTGGCTTCCGCGGTAGCTGCTGAAGAGGTGATGTCAGTCCATGACTGTGGCTAAGATCTGAATTTCTCCTCCAGCGACTTTTAAGATCTTCTCTTTACCTTTGGTGTTAAAATGTTAAAGATGTTTCACCACAATGTGGCAAAGTGTGGATTTCTTTTTATTATCCTGCTTGGAATTTCTTACAGTTGCAGATCCAGAAATTTCATGGCATATATTCTTCTCATGGGATATCTCACCTATATGTTTTCTCTGTTGTCTCTCCCAGAACCCTGGCTTCTCTGTATCTTTCTGTGGGAATCCCTGGAGAGAGA
>NW_022196912.1:92758147-92782459 GCF_008632895.1 Mastomys coucha | reverse complement strand
GAGAGAGAGGCCTATTTCTTCAGAGATGGTTTCTGCTTTCAGTGCTGGGCCGCTTTAACTAACTGCTCACTAATATTAGTCCTTTTGTTTTGGGTGTACATACAAACATGTAAAATCAAATTGCAAACTTCCATGGGATTCAGGCCTTAGCCACAAACCTTCATCCACCTTGTTTGTGCAGTTTCCCCTGGTCCATCCCTTTGCTGAGGGTTGTGCATGTAGAGACACCTGTCATTCTATCTCCTTACTCTGTAGGGACCTAGTGCCTGCACACATCTACCCCAGCATGGCCATGAAAACCCAAGTCTCTAGAAAGGAGAGCAGCTGCAGCCTGAGGCCGTGTCATTTTCAAAGCCCTTCTGTACTGTCTCAGGTTTATGAGATTTTTAAGAACATTTTATTCCATCTTTAAAGGTTATTTCTTGTTTGGTTTGGAAAGGAAGGAGATTGCTAGAAACAAGAAGTCCAAGTAAATTTCCTCTCCTAACCATTTTCTAGCTTCTGACCTTTCCTCTGCTCGGTATTTCTCTCCTTGCCTGTGACTCACCTCCATAACAGCAAACCTAGCAGGCAGTGGGGAGTCTTATCGAAAGAAAATACTGTGATTGTCTGTCTCCTATCACTTAAGCTTCTGTTTTTATATATGCTTCATATGTATGTTGTACATATGAAGGACATGTTTATAATGTGTCTAAATTATTAATACAGATAACATGCATACACATACATATATACATGCATGCACATATACATGGAGTTATTTAGTAATCAAAAGTTTCAGGACTCCACCGCCTTGCAAAGCCATTGGAAGCACGTTGCTTGTGCTCTTGTGATTTTTTTTTTCAACAGTTGGAAAGAGAATATCCAGAACATATTAAACTCTATTTCTTCCAATGAAAACCAAAGGTCTGGCAAGGTTGTGAAAGCAGGTTCTGCACCCAGGGTGAAGGTGGGCAAGTAATGCTCTTGCCAGGCCAGAGGTTGGCAGGCTGGCTGACCCTCCCTCATACATACTCTTTCTCTAAGACTCATTTCGCTTCTCCACTGCAGCCCGCACTTCTTCATCTCAGCATTTCTCTCTACCGTGTTATATGCTTCTTTATACTTTTCCATTCACCCTATTGACACCTCGAAAGCAGAGTTCCTCCGTTTAAGGAAAAACAATGCAGCTGCTGTGAAAAAACATCAGAATCTGCAAAAACAACTGACAACTCACGGCCCCCTCTGATCAACAGGAGCTTCCCTGGGCTATCTGACCTCTGGGGAGCTTGCCTGAGTTTCTAGTCAGCTCTGTCTGTTGTCATTGTCCTCTCTGGGTCTGTCCAGATTATGTGTTTAACCTTCTGAGAACACACTTCATTCTGATGAAATTCATGCTGAACCCAAAGGCCAGAGATCAAGAGAACCAGCCCTCTGAGGTTGGAGAGATGCTCAGTGGTTAAGAGAACTTACTGTTCTTGCAGAAGACCTGAGTTCAGTTCCCAGAACTCACATGGAAGTGCACATCCCCTTTAAGTCCAGTTTCAGGGAATCTGATGCCCTCTGACCTCTGTGGGTATTTGCATAACATGCAGTGCAAATAGACTCATGTAGGCATACATGCATGTACATAAATAAAAAAAATAAAAATAGAAGGAAAGCCAACTGACTTCATGAACACACAAGAAGTCTGCAAATAGAATTCAGAGCTTTCTTCCCCATTTTGAAACAGAACTCCAGCTTGGTTGTTTTTTTTTTCTTTATTAGAACCAGAGGACCCTCACTTCTAACACTGAAATGTAGGACCTCAAATGGAAATTAGAAAAATGTTCAGTCTATAGCTGTTTTCTATTTGTGATCTTAGAAGATAGTAAATAGAAGTCCCAGAATGAAGTGCGTGTGTGTGTGTGTGTGTGTGTGTGTGTGTGTGTGTGTGTGTGTGTGTATGTGTGTACACATTGGTATAATCCTGGTGATAGAAAGATCAAACCATAAAAACCTGACAAGTTTTTATGTACGGAACTGTGAAGCTCCAGTTTGCTAGTTCTAAGAACACATGATACCCACAAACAAGACATTTTTTTTTTTTTTTTTTGCTACAAGGCTTTGTACACTGCTGCTCCTATCACACAAAAGCATGAATTGTCCCTGTCATACCTGAGTCATTCCTAAAGACATGCAAAGCTGCAGCCAGAGTCATTTGTCCTCCAAATCTTTCAGAACCCTGAGCCCACTAGCGCAGACAGACATAGACTCTGATCATACTGTGCCAATGGGCATGATTACCTCCTGTTCAGTCAAGTGAGACATGCTGAGTCTCCAAACAGGCTGTGTTTTCTGAGGTAACAGCCCTCCCTGTCTATATTTTCTCCTTGAGGGAGACATTTTTTAAAAGCCTATTTCACACAATCAATTTTAGTGGGCCCTTTAAACTGGGAGGAGATCTGGAGGTAGCTCAGTTTGTTTTAACAATAACTTTGGCTTATTGAAGCGAGCATTTGAGTATCATGTCCCCATATGGCAGTCATTATAGACAGAAAACTTGAAATGCTTAGTGCTCTGACATAGGTAGTAAAAAGAATTGAGGACATTTTTATAGGACCTAAAGATTGTGCCAATAAAAGGAGAAAAAAAATCAATTTGTGCATGATAGGCAAGAAGAAGAAACCTGTGAGGAGCTAAAAGCCCCTCGCTTGGCAGTATGCAAGGTAGAGAAAAACTATCTTGAACACTTAGTTAACTGTTTACTGAGCAGTTATTAGTTCCTAAATGCGGTGACTTCTGATGATCTAGTGACTAACAGAATATCACCCCCGCTTGTAGGAATATCAGCCCAGACCTTGGAGTGGGAACAAGGCCGTCGGGTGTACTAAGTAAGAGGAGGGATTTGGAGGACATGGGAAGGCCTCTCCCTGGCCTGCCAGGACAAGACTTGGATATTTTTGTTTCAAGCTGGGGTTGGAGATGGGAAAGATTCAAGAAGAAAGAAAATAAGGTCTCTTTGAGAAACTTCCAAGAAGTTCTTTACATTTCTACTACCTCAAAGAAGGAACCATCAGGAGGGAACGCTGAAGAAACAAGCTAGAGAAAAGATAACAAATAGCCTTCCATGATGCCAGCCGACAGAAAACCAAGCAGGAGACAAAAGCAATCAATCGTATTTCCATTTGGAAAGACAGTGTCCTGGTTTTTGTTGTTGTTGTTGTTTTGTTTTGTTTTTTTGTCAGCTTGACCCAAGAAAGAGTTATTTGGGGCAAAGGAAGCTTAAAAGAGGAAGTTTCTTCATACGACTGGTCTGTAGGCAAATGCTTGGGGGTATTATCTTGACTAATGACTGATGTGGGAAAGACCAGCTCACAAATATGTAGGGGTGAGGGGGGATCACCTCTAGGCAGGTGTTTCTGGATGGTATAAGAAGGTAGGCTGAGCTAGCCATGAGAAGCAAGGCATAAACAGCAAAGCCTCTGCTTCAGTCCCTGCCTCTTACCCTGAATTCCTACTCTGGCTTCTCTCAGTGATGGACGTAGATGTGGAACTGTGGGTTCAAATGAATCCTTTCTTCCCCAGATTGCTTTTGGCCATAGTCTATTATCACAGCAGTGAGAACCTAACTAAGACAAATGGCATTGGCTGTAATATGGGAAATGCAATATGGGTGGAGGCAGCAGAGGTGTGGACCGGAAACAAGTTGGGAGCCTGGAGACATAATGGTCAAGGGAATGATTGCAGTAGCCAGGACTCAATCAACTGGCATGGGATAGAGAGATGTAAACAGACTGAAGATAGTTTAGGAAGCAAATATTGACAAGACATGGAAATAGGTTGAAATAGAAAAGGAGGCAAGAGAGAAACTAAGAGGACCCTGGCTTCAGCCATTGGAAGGAGATGGGACCGTTCACTGAGAAGGTGAATCAAGAAGGCAGACCATCCAAAAGAGGCAAATGATGAGTTAGATTTTAGACTTCTCCTTTTTGTTTATGGCATATCCAATAGACTCCATAAGAGGCTTTGGCAATGAGTAGATTGTCAAAATGTTAAAACCTGCAAAGATAGTATGCATAAAGGACAAGAAAAAAAAACTCAAGGTTTTATTCCCCATATTCAACAACTCAGAAACCATGATTAGCCCAGAATGAGCAGTTCCAGTGTTGTGTTGAAGGGAAGACAAAGTTGTCTTCAGTCTCAGAGTTGATGGGTGGTAAAATGTAGCATTTGTGGGTAGGAAAATCTTTCTCACGGAGGGAGTAAGACAGGGTGCTAAAAGGAAAAAGACAGGGTAGAAGGCAATTATTTAGGGACCTAGAGCTAAAGGAAAGTAGAGCTGATTTAAATGCTGATGAGAATCAGGTAATAGGGAAGACGTGAACTCGTGTGTGTGTGTGTGTGTGTGTGTGTGTGTGTGTGTGTGTGTGCAGTGAGGTGCTTGCCTGAGTGGGGAACTAGTTAACAAGTACAAAACACCAAGGGCCTGCCTGCACAAGTAAATGCAGATGAACATTCAGTGCGATGGCACTGCTATGCCATTGATTCCGGAATCAATCAGAGTTCAGTTGTGTGGCTTTCCTGATTTTGGCTAGACTTAACTTGTCCAAGACTGGTCACCTTAAATAGCAGCCAGTGGGAATTTCCACAAAGAAAATGAGATTTCTTTGGGAATGGTAGAGTTTTGTAATGGCAATGTGTATGCTATAGGCAATGGTAAGTATAGTTAAGGAGGTAATGAGAGCCGGCCCATGGTGATGTATGCCTTTAATCCCAGCACTTGGGAGGCAGAGGCAGGCGGATTTCTGAGTTCAAGGCCAGCCTGGTCTACAGAGTGAGTTCTAGGACAGTCAGGGCTACACAGAGAAACCCTGTCTCGAAAAACCAAAAAAAAAAAACCAAACAAACAAACAAACAAAAAGGAGGTAATGAGGAGGTAATAAAGGCACAAGTAAGAATTATGTAAAATTATGTAGGATGGCATTGGTCGACGGCAGTTTAAGACAGGACTTCACAGAAGCATGTCTGTGTTAGGTACAGCCTTTGTATGGGGTTGGGGTGCTAGCAGAGTGTTTCTTACTGTTTTCAGAGTCTGTTCTTTGTAACCTCTAAGCATTGTTTATTGGTTAGGGCCAACAAAGGTAATTCCATTTCTATTCTGACACCTTTGAGAGGCTCCCCAACAGTAAGCTGAAGTGGGTATATCACATCGGCTTCACAGCACTTCAGCCGGAGACCAGTGGGCTTGCCTGGAATGGACCTTCTTCTGAGGGTTGCTGAGTTGCCGGAGAGCAAGCTCCAATGTTCTAATGACATAGCCTAGTACAGTTTCCTCTCTTGTTATGACTGCTAATCTCTCATGGGCTGAAGCATGTCATGTGACTGAGCCCAGTGTCTGGTCACCATACTGCATAATTAATGTCAGAGAGTACAAGTTCAGGGCAAGAAAAATGATTTTTTAAAAACTTTTTATTGATTCTTTGTGAGTTTCACATCATGCACCACAATCCCACTCAACTCTCTGTCCCTTCGTACCCATTCTCCAATGCTCAAACTGCACAGAGCCATGGCTTCTACTGCAGTGGGCCACATGTCAGGCAGGGGTCTGGCTTCCTTTGCTCACTCCACCTCAAGGTGTGGGGGCTGACAGACCTTTCTGGGTGTCCTCTCCTGCCTATGGCATTTTTTTTTTTAAACAAAAATAAGAGAAATAAAGTTTTGACGTTTTGTCAAACATAGGAAACAAAAACATTTGGTAAGAATCAGAGGCAAAAGACAAACTGAGGCCTGGGGTGCTGCCTCTGCTCTGTTCAAGCTGGGGTGCTGCCTCTGCTCTGTTCAAACTGGGGTGCTGCCTCTGCTCTGTTCAAGCTGGGGTGCTGCCTCTGCTCTGTTCAAGCTGGGCGCCGTGGCGTTATTTACACCTGGAGGTGTGCGGTTAATAAGCAAAGCAGTGACGTTGAGAACACTTTGCGGTGGGGCCAGCACTGCTGTATAAAATGTAATGATGGAAAAGCCAACTTTGACATTTTGATAGAAAGGGAGAAGGGCCTCAGCCCTCTCCTCAGAAGACAATATGCTCCAGAGCAAAAGGAAAAATTCTCCCTTGATGTGACTAAGAGGGCTGACCTGCTAAAGAGTTTAATCTAGAGTTAGTGTGTGTTTGTGTGTGTGCGTGCATGTGTGTTTGTCTGGGGGAAGTAAGAATGTTGATACCAATGAACCGTGGGTTTCATTCTTATAACACCTGGAAAGGCATAGCATGAGTTCCTGTATCAGAGAAGTGGGGATCCCCAGGCTCAACCAAAGGGGCTGAGAAGTGATTCTGTGGCAGCGTGTGCTCTCTCGCTGTTTCCAACATCCCTAAAATGATCATCACCCATCTCTGGACTCCTCTGTGTTGTCAGTCAGAATTGTTCTGTTCTTACTTCCCTCTGCTTCAGGAAGAGGATGACGGTAGATCACTGTAAGTTCAGAAATCCTGTGACGAATGCCCCAACAAAGACGCTGGGTTCCATCGATGTCTAATTTCAACTAAGTTGTACGAGAGCTGGATGACAAGTCAGACAAAGGGGAAAAGCTGAAAATGAAGATGATTACTCAAAGTACATATTTACATCTACGACGGCCATCTATTACTGCTATGTATGACGTGCTCAATGTCATATTTACATGAGCAACAAGGTAGCATGACCAGGAAGTTGTTCAGCCAGATCTTAAGAATTCACATGCAAGCTGCGTGTGGTGGTTCATCTAATCCCAGCACTCAGAGGCAGGAACGGGGGGTGGGGGGGTTCATTGGAGCAAGCCAGCCAGACCAGCTAAGTCAATGAGGTTTCGGTTCAAGTGAGAGACCTCATCTCAATATATAGGTTGAAGAATAATTAAGAATGACACCTCAGCGTCAACCTTAGGTCCACACATGCACACATGTGCACCCATACACATGTAAACACATATACACAGATACCATATATACAGAATAGATGAAAAATTCAAACAAAGACACACATGCCTTCATTTAATTCAGCAATATTTTAAGTCTTTGAGTAAAGATCTAGCATTTTTAAAAATGTCTCCCATCCAAAAAAAAAAAAAAAATACAGCTAAAAAAAAAAAATCCAAACCTTTAGAGTTAGTGTATGTATACATATGTTTGCATTGGCACATGCATATTAAGGAGAATGTGAGCATGCATGTCTTAAAAATAAAGTGTGTGCTTCGTCTATATACCCACAAGGACCTATGCATCCTCTCTGTTCTTTCTCATGTGGTAAAAGTGATTGAAATCAGATGTGGAAAATATTATGATTGCAAACTAAAATGTATTCTTTTGTCATCAAAGGTGACATATTAAAAGGTGCATATATGACACCGGGGATCGTTAGACAAAATGCAGAAAGTTAGAAGAAATATACTACATGAGATGGGAGGCTGGCCAGATTCTGCAGAACATACAGACTGACCACTGGTGGTATTGCTAGCTTCTGATTCAGCAAGAAGTGTAGCAAGAGCTGATTCTACGTCACCTGTGAAAGAGGTACCAAAGAAGACAAAGAGTGCCTAGAAAGTGACTTTTTATAAAACCAAGCCTTATCACCAGCGAAGCAAGTAGTTTGATCTGAAGGAAAATAAAGAATTTGAAATCAGGCTGTAGTTGTCCCATGTGTGAAATTCATTAACTTCATTTTTTTCCCTATAATAAGTTGCAGAAGTCAGAATTTCCTATGGTGAACTGTCAAACCCTAGTATATGCATGACTCACCTGGAGATCTTATTAAAATATACATTTAGTAGGGCTGGTTCATCCCTAGAGTCTATTTCTATACACTTCCAAGTGAGACTCAATGCGCCTGGTAAATGAACCACATCTTGAGGATTAAAGGCATAAAGAAATATACAGAAGTGGGGCTAAGGCAATAGCTTAGTTGGTAAGGGCACTGGCTGCTTTTACAGAGGACCAGGTTCAATTCCCAGCATCAACATGGAAGTTCACAGCTATCTGTAACTTCAGTTTTATGGGAGCCATTTTTCCCTCTAACCTCCTTGGCCATTGCATACATGGTTTATACATACAAACAAAACACCCATATACATAGAAATGAAGATAAATAAATCTAATACAGAGTATATATTATATACATATAGTTAGGGTGGGATCCACTTTGCAAGATCAAATCATCTAGAATCTGGTCAATAAGCTTTGATTATTAAGGATGGATCATGTAAATGATGTGTACCAGGGAAAGGTACATTGCCAATGTGTGGCAACCTCCTTAAGAAATGTCATATGTGAAGCTGGAGTTTGGCTCAAGGCCCTTGGCTCAGATCCCAAGCACTGAAAAATAAAGTTGTCATATGAGGATACAAAGTGGTTTTACTTTATATATATATTAAAATATTCTCTGACTTCTGCCCTTTCAGATAATAACAAATAGTTGTCATTAGAATTCCATCAGCAGAAAACAAGTGAGTATACATAACCTGCTCTCTAAGCTCAGAGTGGGGCCTGACCACTGATTGAGACAGTAACTATGCTGTGGAGAGATAGTGTGAAAACAGATATTCATCTTGACTCGCTGTTGAACTGACAGTGTTTCACCTGGAGAACTTCTGGAGCTTTCACTCCAAGAAACTTAGAAACTGAATTTTCTTTTATATGTCTTTTATTAATTTTTACACTATAGAATAATGGATTTTGTTGTGACATTTGTGTACGTGCACGTCATGGTGCTTAGCTCATGGTCATCCCCCTGTCACTATCTCTTGCCCTCTTTCCTCTCTCTTTCTTCTCTTTCTTTCCCATAAGTGGTATCCTTTCTACTTTATATATATTTATTTACTTTAGATTCTACATCTGAAAGAAACTATGTGATATTTGTCTTCTCTGAGTCTAGATTATTTTAATCAACATATTAATATCCAGCTCCATCCATTTTCCTAGAAAGAGAATTTTCTAACATAATGACCATTCACAAGATACATTTTGAACATATTTGCTAAAAATATAGAAAATATAACCACTTCTCTTTTATTCATTAAAAAAGTTAAACTGCTGTCTGAGAATATAGGAAATACTAGCTGACTCCCATAAAATCCTTTGATGGGATTTAATAATATAAAACATATGTTTTTTAAAAAAAAGATCAAATCATGGATACCAGGGTGGACAATTATGTATCTTGCAATGATCTATGGAAACAAGCCCGACTTTGAAGAAAATAATCAAGTTTAAGAAAATACATACATAATAAGTGACATTATTCTTCCTGGAAACATCAATAATGTACAAATGATTTTAGTAAGAATTAAAATTCCATCAATAATGAAATAATTACTAAAAAGCATTATCTTACCCATTTTAAGTTATATTTTGGGTATATTTTCATGTATATAAAGCCTAACAGTGGTATATTTAAATATCTTATATAAATAAATGCATATAACAAATTAAAGTGTTGTGGGTTTGTCTTTTGTTTTGTTGAGACAGGGTTTCTCTGTGCAGCCCTGGCTTTCCTGAAACTCTGGAGACCAGGCTGGCTTTGAACTCAGAAATCCAGCTACCTCTGCCTCCCAATTGCAAGGATCAAAGACATGATCCACCATGCCTGGCTAAGAGTTGTTTATTTTTTAATATGTCGTACAACCCAATAAGACCAGAGGTCTAATGTAAATTAACACATTTATAGACTATAAACTCTAAATGGTCATTTTCATTCATTCAATGAATACTCATAATACACAAATATAGTTTTAATGAGCACTGCTAACATGTATATTCTAAAATACATTTAACCTAATGGTGATTGGATTTTGTTAGCAATATACAAACACCATAACTTATCCAGGTCCTCGGAAAGAAAAGTCATCATTAAGCTGGATGAAGTATCTGTTCTGTGGTATGCCCTGGGCTTGAATGGTCCCTGGACAACATCTTTTCTTGAGTCTAGGAGGGTGAGATCCTGGTAGCCTCACCTCACTAAGGATTAGCACCTTTGGAAGTGGTGTGCTCAGAGAGCTGTGTTGCACCTAAGCTCAAACGCCCAGGCAGGTGCTTGGCAGTGTCACCACTGTTCTGTGCTGAGGGGCTCTAACCCTTTCTCTTGGAAAAGAGTTTCTGGGGAAATTCTTATCACGAAAACGGTTTTTATAAATTGCCTCTTGTCAAATCATTGCTATTGGCTCTGATAAGCTAAGTCCTATTGTACATAATCAGTGCTTTAAAGAACTCCCCGTGGGAAAACAGAACGGAGGCGTTTGACTACTGCTTAAAGAGAAGTCGAAATTACTTTCTTTGTTAGAGAGGAGCAGGCACAGAACCGTGCATGCTTTTGGGATAATGGAATGGGAAATTCCTTCTCTCTCTGAAATTGTGTTGTAGGGAAGGGAAGTAGAAGGGCAGGTTCCAGTGGAGAGGACGTCTAGGCAGTTGGGGAACTAAGTCATCAGCAGTCACTAAGGGAGGACAGGGTTCAAAGCCAAGAGCAGTTACTCCAGACTTCCATGAGTCTAGCCTGAAGGTCTGCCTCATCATGCCAGACCTGAACCCAGGGAACACAAGTGGAATCCATAATCCATAATCATAAGTGGGGATTATTTATAAGTAATAGTGATTAATAACAAATAAAAACAACTTTTTGGCTCATCTTTTCAAGTTGATACATTTGAGATGTATTACACAATTGATAATTATAAAGTTGGTTTCAGGGCTGGTGAGATGGCTCAGTGGGGAAGAGCACCGACTGCTCTTCAGAAGGTCATGAGTTCAAATCCCAGCAACCACATGGTGGCTCACAACCACCCATAATGAGATCTGATGCCCTCTTCTGGTGTGTCTGAAGACAGCTATAGTATACTTACATATAATAAATAAATAAATCTTTAAAAAAAAAATAAAGTTGGTTTCATAGATTCAGGCAAATAACTTTCTCCTCCCAGCTCCCCTGGCCCCGTTCTGGGGTTCGTCTCAGGGCCCTCTCATACATACTATTCAAATATTGCCCTAATGCAGCTAATCTCTAGCCCAAAAGACATAATTTGAATCTCAGAGAAGGGGCTTGTACCTTATACAACACAATCAGTTCAGCATCCCCCAGCACTAGGTGGTCATACTTAATAATTGCAGGAAAAAGATACTACAGGTTTTTTTTTTTTAATGAATCCATTGATTTATCTGTGTGTTCACTTTTGTCCAGTTTCATAAAGTGATAGGGATTTTAAAAATTCAAGTTTACTTAATTACTATTGAGCATCTACTTGGTAACAGGCACTACTAGAGGAAGGGTAGGAATGTGAATGAATTCACCAGTACTCTGGCTAATTTTTACTGTCAACTTGACCTAACTTTGAGTAACCTGGGATAAACGCTCATGTTTACTTACCTAGCCAAGGTCACTGGATACGGCCGTGGGGAATTAAATGAGGCCAGTTGGGTGAGTCACAGCAAAACTTAAGCTGTGGCAATTTTATTAAAAGCAATCAGACTTTTTTATATCCTTATCAGAAACAAAATATAATGGCAATTGCCAGGATCAATACAGTTGTAGTTGCCAGGTTACAATGAAGTTTGCAGGCTATACAGGGTACACAAGATTAATGTCTAAGACCAATTATCCTGTCAAGCATCCATGCTTCCTTGACTACTAAGGGAACATACAGAGAAACACAAAGTGACCTGAATTCGTCACTGCCTGAGGGTGTGCATTGGTCTCTCAGGAACTGGAAGACCTGTTTTGTTCCAGAAGCAACGATCTCTAACCTGAAAAACCTATGATGCTTGTCTCTAAAGGCAACTAGACTGCCTCAGCTTTATGGTACCTTGCAATGTGGGAAGAAGGAACCTCAACTGAAGAACCAGACTGGCCTTTAGCAGTGTCTGTAAATAATTGTCTTGACTGATGATTGATGTGGGAGCTATACCATCCCTAGGCAGGTAGCTCTGAGCTGTATTAGAAAGGTAGCTGAGCTTGAGGGCCAATAAGCAACGTCCTGCCTTGGCTTCCCTCAATGATGGACTGTGACCTGGAAGTGTAAGCTGAAACAAACCCTGCCCTCCCCAAGTCACTTTTGGTCATTGAGTTTATCACAACAGCAGAATACAACTAGAACGACAAGTTTCACAGTGCTCAGACTTCTGGGTGAGAAGCCAGGTAATAAAAGACTCACCTGGTATGTCTAAGCGCCACATGAAATAGGACAAGAAGGCGTGGAGTATCTGGAAGAAGCATTCAGGGATGTCTCTTTCAGAGGTTGGTGTTTGTACTAAAAGAGAGAACAGAATTCTGTTTCACCAAGAACTGAGAAAAGAACATTCCATATAGAGAGAACACCAAATACAAAATCCCTAAAGTGAGAGCAACCATTTATAGCAAGCTAAGGAGACATGGGTAGCAGATTAATTCAGAGGGTGAAGTGGGTGCTAGAATATGCAAGGTTTTTTTTTTTTACTTTATTTTAATATGAGAATTTGTTTTTAATAAATGATTAATTTAAACTTTATTCTAAGTGCAGTGGAAAACTGTGAATAATAAAAAACAAACAAACCAAGAAGCACAAAATTTTGCAGTTCTCTCCTAGCACTGAGGACTCTTTTTTTCATCTTTGTCATCTATGCTAACCTTAGAACTTGACCTCAGAACGTGGCAAGAGTGATGCTTTAATTCCAAAACCTCACCCTCAAGGGTCACTGAATGTTCTACCTTTACCTTTTTGGGGCAACATGTAAGAAATCTCAGAGTGGATTACTAAGTGGAAATCAGCTGTGTGGTCAAGTCCTGACCAATGGTCTGGCCAAGTACTGAACCCCTGAGTGTGTAAACTGGGGAACTGGGCTGAGTTAGACTGCATGGCATTCCTCAGGACCATGGCCACACACGTGTAGACACAAAGAAGACCGGTGGAGGAACTGCCAGCCACCACCTGTCGCAGTGACCTACAGAATTATAATGATTTTAAGACATTATATTTCAGGGTGCTTTGTTGCATAGCAGTAGGTTCCTGAAATAGAAACCACAGGAGAATTTTAATCCTAGAAGTGATATGATATAATTTACATTTTAAAAGATCACTTTGGCAGGCTGTACTCAGTGAAGCATTGAAAATACACTGGTGGCAAGAAATATCAGGATTTAACCAAAACACTTTTCTGAAGAGCTACGTGGTACAGGGGCTAGATAGAATGCTCTCTGTCAGCAGAGAGTTTTACCATAGGAGAACATGCAACCCCATAGTAAGTGGTGTCTCAATAGCAAAGATGAACTGATAGAGTTGGACTCTTCTGAGTAGACACAAGCTTCCTAAGACCTGGGAAAGCCTTGCTTCACTCACCCAAATTCCTGCTGTGGACCAAAGACTAGGCTGCAGCTAGCGCTCTAAAAGAGCATAGAGCAAGCATGAAGAAGGATGGGTCATTGGATTCTGACTCCAGCCATACAGAACAATTGTTACTGATCCTACCCGCCTGCCATATACATGTAACATTTAATACAGAATTGCTCAGATCTATATTCAAGAAGAACAAACTGAAGAGAGAAAATTCCAGAGCTTGGAATTTGGAAGACAATGTTGTCACAATGTCACTTTTCCTCCAACAGAACTCTGCATTCTATGAAATGCCTGTCAAAATCCCGCAAAACTGTTTTTATTTGTTTAGAAATTGATATGCTTCCAAAATGCACATGGAAATGCATTCAGGATAGAACAGTAATCTCCAAAGACAAAGTTGGAGAATTTTATATGTTTATATTCAGGATATAGTTATAACAGTGACCCAATTATGTGGGGTTTGGATAAGGCTAAGTAAATATATCTTTGGAACACAAAAAAGAGGCAGGGAATTGCACATACACAGGCAATTGTCTTTAACAAAGATGTCAAAACTAATCAATTGGGGGTGGGGGAAATGTCTTTAACAAGCAATGCTCCAATAGTGAACTTTAATAAAGGATAATGCATCCTGGCCTCGACTTCACATTATGTACCAAAAATACATTCCAAATGAGTCATAAACCTAAGCAGACAACCTCAGGCCACAAAGCTTCCAGGAGACAATGTTCTTGACCTGAAAAAAATATATATTTAGTCACAAAAGCCAATAACCATAAAAATTGATGTATATAAATGTATTCATATAAGATACCATTTATATACATATATATCCAAGGCACAGGTTTGGATAAAAAGGCCCAGGTTACTTAATAGAAACATAAAGAATGCCTGCAACTAACTCAACAATTTAAAACAAACACAGTTCTTAAAATGAGTGATGGTGGCTGCAAATAGATACTTCACAGAGGAAAATATCCCAAGACAAGATGAGAACTAGTCAATCTCCTTAGCTATCAGGATAACAATGAAAGCCCCAATAAGACTTTCATTCCCCATTAATCAGATTGGCTAAAAGCAAGAAGTCTGTGTAAATGACAGAACAACGCTTAAATGTTTGGTGTGGGTTTGCATGTTTGAACCAGTTCAGACATCTACCAGACAGTTCCCAAGAAAGGGAAATGTTTTTCTTTATAAGAGTTGCTGTGGTCATTGTATCAATTCAATCAAAACCCTAAGGTACCCTCTAACAGACCAGCTGTGCCTTTCTGAATTACAATATCTTGTGCCCTTCCCTCAGCCTTGAGTGGGCTAAACAAACCCAGGATGGTTTTACAACCTAGTTGGAGTCATCTGGCCTCACAGCATTTGCAGTTTCCTACAGCAGCTTTGAGGAGTTGACCATCTGCCCGCTGAGCTTGCTTTGCAACTCAGTCCAGCTTGAAACAAAGAGTGGGTCTGTGGGCTTTCCCTATATAAACACGGTGCTGAAAATTAAACTTTGAGCCTTGATCAGAAACTTTGTCTTGCCTTCAACCTTCACTTTCCCCCCACCCTGCTAACCCCCTTAACCCCCGTCCTTTTTCATATCCAGCCTCTCTTTCAGGTATACCCAGTTCATCCATGGCTGCTGGACAGCTACAACATCTTAGACACTTTGCCCATTTATACTATGGCTTCCTTTATACTCTCTGCATTTGGCTTCTCCTCATCATACTGTCTAGTTCATACTGGCACTCTTAGGAGGTGTGGCTTTGTTGGAGGAAGTGTGTCACTTCAGGGGGTGGGCTTTGAGGTCTCAGATGCTCAAGCCAGGCCTAGTAAGTCACCTTCTTCCTGCTGCCTGTGGGTCCAGCTCCTTTTCCAGCACCATGTCTGCCTGCATGCCACGGGGCTTCCCACTATCGCAACAATGAACTAAACCTTTGAACTGTAAGCCAGGTCCACTGAAATGTTTTCCTTTATAAGATGTTTCATGCCTATACCATCTAATCACAGCAATAAAACCCAAACTAAGATACCCAGTAGTACCCCGTTCCCCTTGACTCTGAGAACAGGAACCACGGCACAGGTCTGAGGAAACTGGATCACTCACAGGCAGAAGCAAGGGCCTGGTGGCGGGAAGGAGCATGCTGGAGAAAAAGGTGTTGCAGAGTGTTGGGTCCCTCAGCTACAAGACACCGGAGCTTGGGACCAGAGACTCAACTCACGCCTGCTGTGCCTGAAACAAAGGCTCACTACTCTGAGTTCCGCCTTCGAGGATTCCAGAGGAAACTACACCTGCTGGCTGGCACATCTGCAGCCTGAGGACATCTGTTGTTGACCTCCTCCCCCACTGTGGACTGTGCCTCCAGCCACTCCCCAAAGTCGAGACCTGTGCTATATAGTCACTGTTTTTAAAGTGCTAAAATCAAACTTTTAATTTACCAATATATATATATAGCTCAGAGTTTACAATTGCTTAGAGTTGTTCCTTTTTAAATATTACTAATTCTCAAATTTTACAGTTGTTCATGCTTATATAACTAAAGTTAAGAGAAAGTACTGTTCCTTTAAAAAAAACTGTCTTTAGATATCTTAAACTGCCTGGACAAGACCCTTAAGGCAATGATACAGCAAATTTGTATCCCAGGCAGATTACAGACTTTATACAAAAACAATTGGTCATATAATGTGATTCTTTATATCATCAAAATAGTAATAGCTTAAGATGATAATTTGGTATATTTTAAAAAAATATTTCTGATTTAAAAAAAATAAAAATAAAATATGCACATGTAACTATAGATACCTTTTCAATTTTTCTAGTTAAAATTGTCTTAACAAGAAAGCAACAAAAAATGTAGTCATTGCCTACATTAATTTTCTATGTTTGGTGTTCCTAAATAGATTGGAACAGGTTATAAAACTGACTATTACAGTCAGGCATTTGAAATGTTTTGTTAACAATCTAATGTTATCCATATTACTGAGGTAAGTTATATTTCTCAGAGACAATATTTACTCAATGTGCATTTCGCACTTTGAAAATTTAATTTTTAATATTAAAAGAAGGGGGAATATGCACCCCACTTCAAAAGCATTTTGTTTTTTGCTTGTTTTGAAAAGCATATTTCATTTTTTGCCTCTTTTAAGGCATACCTTCTTTTTGCTTGTTTTAAAATATATATAATTTTTCACAAGCTGATGCTAAATGTCAGTCCGCTACGGATCGCCATTGGCATCCACACATTTTCAATTTTTATGCCATGATAAAATGGCGAGTCACTCCACTTGCTAACACATATTATCTTAACCCCACTTTATTCTGGGGAGGAGGCTCCATTTGTATTGGAACACAATGACTGCCTAATACATTAATTTGTCAAGTGGACTCAGAGCCACAACCCTCTTAGTAAAGGTGCTTAAACGCACTTCCAAAAAAGGGTTTTTTTTTTTGTTTTTGCTTTTTCCTTTTTCTGTTTCTTTTTTGTTTTAGAGCTGACAGCCTTTTTTTCTGTCATTCTGGAAATGCCCACTTACTCTCCTAAAATTAAAAGAACAGACTCATTTGCTCATGCCAGGAGCTAAAGCCTGAATACTTCAGTATTTACATTCCAAAGGCTGGTACATTCTGAGGTTACCAGCCAAACCCTACCAATTTACATTTGAATTGAGCCTTGATCTCTAGGTTCCCTGAGTCAGAACTGGTAATTTACAACTGAAGTCAGGAAGCTACACCCATCCCCAGCACAATGGCTACAGGCACTGCTTCAAGTGGACTTCAGAAAGAATGGACTCCAGAGAGACTGTGGTCCAGGACTTTGCAAGTATTTGAGGCATATCTTGGTGCTAGCTGCATGGGTGAATGGTGCATTTCGGAAACCTGTGGTCCACGGGTTAGGGTTCTAGCAGATATTCACCTAAGCTAGAGGCACATGCTGAGTGGCTGTGTTTTTGAAAAAACATGAAAAGAGCCTGGTTTATAGAATCAAACTATGCACATGACCTTGATGACGGGTAAAGATATCTGCCAGAGATAACAAATACCCAGGTTATTTCCGACTAAGCACCATAAAAATCCACGTGCAAAGCTGTGCCCATTGATATGGCCTTAACCCTGCTTTCATATAATAAACAAGGGTGAGATGTTGGGTCCCTCAGCTACAAGACACTGGAGCTTGCGACCAGAGACTCAACTCACACCTGCTGCGCCTGAAACAAAAGCTCACTACTCTGAGTTCCGCCTTCGAGGATTCCAGAGGAAACTACACCTGCTGGCTGGCACATCTGCAGCTTGAGGACATCTGTTGTTGACCTCCTCCCCAACTGTGGACTGCGCCTCCAGCCACGGGGAGTCGAGACCTGCGGGACACCCTGAGTCTCCACCTTCAGCCCAGCAGCCAGCTTCCCTTGGACTTCCCCCTTGACTTTGTTTGGACTCTTCCTGACTCCTCCCGAATTCCTTATGTTATTCAAATGTCATTGTAACCTAGAGATTCAGTTTTGCTCTCTTGTATATAAATGTTGAACCCCCAAAGTAAAGGCGAGCCTTGATTGGAAACCCTCAACTTGGCTTCGTGTCCTTTTGTTCTCGAACTCTGTGTTTCAGGTCTCCTTTCTCCCTTCGGTTGAGGCAGAACCCGGTTCATGAAACTGCGGAACAGTTTCAGCAGAGCTGGATCCTAAAGGAGCTGAGCCGCACCTGTGGAACATCTCCACAAAGTAAATAGGAGGCAGGTGCTGATGAATGAAGAGCTGGAGGGAGGCAGAGAAAAGAAACTAACCTAGCGGTAAGACCCTCAGGAAACACCACAGCCTTCCAAAGGCTCCATTCCTGTGCTAAGAAAAGCTGCCTGTCTCCCTGTCTGGAGACCCTTGATTAGGTAGGAACCTGCCTAGGCCAGCGTGGCTTCTGGGGAGCCTAGGAACTGAGGGAATTGAATTGAGAGCTTTAGACTTCAGAAAGTGATTTTTTTTAAAGATTTATTTTTATTTATTTTATGTGTATGAGTACACTGTAGCTGTACAGATGGCCATGAGCTATCTTGTGTGGCTGCTGTTGATCTCAGGACCTCTGCCGGCCCCACTCGCTCCAGCCCTGCTCATTCGGGCCCCCTAGCTCCAGTCCTGCTCGCTCCAGTGTAATTTACTGCAACTGTCTTCAGACGCACCAGAAGAGGGCATCCGATCTCATTACGGGTGGTTGTGAGCCACCATGTGGTTGCTGGGATCCGAACTCAGGACCTTCGGAAGAGCAGTCGGTGCTCTTACCCGCTGAGCCATCTAGCCAGCCACAGAAAGTGATATTTTTAGAAACACTTATCTGCCTATAAAACCTACACAGATTTGACTCAGGCCCAGGTCCTTCAGAATAAAGAGGCAGAGTCTCTGGACTCACCACTTTAGGGGATCAAGCCCTGCTTTTGTCCCTTGATGCTTAGAATTGCCTTATCTCTTTCACTAGTTGATCAATTAGTTGTCAAACTGCCTAAGGTATGAATCTTTTTCCTGGTTGATAATTAGTCTGTTGAAGTCTAGGTTCTAAAGAGCTGATCATGTGGTGCTGGATATTGGAGAAGAACCTGGAAACCCGGAGGCCCGGTGAAGCCCAATTTCTTCCATGTTTGTTTGAAGGTGGTCATGAGATGCCAATGACTTTCCTGGAGAATACCTCTGAGAATGAGGGGAAAGCTTCCAGCTAACTTCTCCCATCTGTCCTGATAAACTTCCACCTTCCCATCACACAGGACAGTGGACAGTGAAGGCAGGACTTGCCCTCTGGTTTCAAAAGTCTATTCATGTCTCTTCTGGAGCAGTATGAAAAAAACTCCATATCCTTGATCTTTGTTCCTTCAAAAATCCCTCCTAAGATAGATTGGATTTCATTGTAAAATGCCTCTGCAACCCCCCAAAAGGACAGCTGCTGAAAGGCGAGTCTTAGCATCACACTATAGCTGGTTGCTCAGCCCAGCCCAGAAACATCACTTGCCTATCACCTGAACTATACAGTTTGTACCTGGGCAGGAATACTGGCCCTACCCCTGTTCCTACCCAGCTCCTTTCAGCTGTATCTGCAGGTGATACAGTGACCTTCTCTTTTCCAAATGGAAATTTTGTAAGAATTGAACAAATACCGAGGAGCTAAAAATGTCCATTAAGCCTAAAGACAGAGAGCTTCAGAAGGGTTTACTGAGCAAGCATCCATGCCCAGGAGATGCCCTAATTGTGGGGGTAATGCCCGGTTCCAGAAAATGTCCCCAGTAGGGGTGGATCTGCCCCAACCACTCATATGTGCAACCGGTATCTCCTCCTCACCTGGGGCATAGAGGTCAATGGACTCAAAAGACAATGGGCCCCACCAATGAGAGATAACCAACTCATGCTGTAAACCTATGTGCTGGGAAGGTATAAAAAGTGTGGACTTTTGTTCCTCGAGGTCACCTATGCCTGAATGCTAGATGACCCCAGTATACTGGATCATTAAAAACCTCACGCTAATTGCATTGTTCTCCGTCTCTGTGTTTTTGTAAGTGGGACAACATCCTGGATGTAAGACTCAGTTCTTCGAATCTTACAACAATTTATCTTTTCCAATATGGAAACTATGAGGTGCAGCCCTCACTCAAGCCTGGCCTTGAAATCTCTAGGTTTGATACCACCTCTTTCTCCTCTCTAAATATGTCTGTCCTGCCTCCACCTGGTTCTCTTTGAGTAGGTTCCAGCCTCCTCTTGGCAGCTGGTTTATATTTAGGTTTTGCTACAAATGAGCAGACTTTCTAAGCAGCAGGTCTCTTCCTTTGGGGTGGGCCTACTTTGTCTTCCTGACAGTCTCTCTAGGAGGGGAAGCTGGTTTGTGTGGGGGAAGGGTTGTCTCTATTACTGAGAAACAAGAAAATCATGGTAAGGTGTGTGGGAAGTGATTCATAAAGCAAAAGGTAACGAGATTAAATACAGAAATGTGAGGAGACACACATAGGGGACTCCTAAGCATTCCCTGCACTAACTGGGCACCAAGTGTTCAAACAGAGGAGCCTAATGGAGACACTCTCATTCAAACCACCACACTGTCCATGCCAAACCTTTAAAAAACAAAATCCCTGTACCTTTTACTTCTTGAGATGTTGATTGCAATATGATATAGACCAACCATTTATACTTAATTGAATACCCACTATGTATCTAATGGAAACCTTGGCCTTAAGAGCAGATTTTTTTCAGCAGGAGAAACACACCCCATAAAAAATAATGATGCAGGAGAAAAGAGAGTTTGTAGGAACTGCCCTGGGAGCCCAGTACCCACCAAGGAGGCAAAAGGGAAGACTGCCATTAGCACTAGGTCTATGATGTTTATATCAAGTTAGGAAAATGTGAAAAGAAATATGAATAACTGGTATGAGGAAAGCGTGGAGGCTGCAGTGAGGAGAAGTGTGTGGCTGGAGTCTGTCAGAACTGGTGGAAGACTGGAAAGCAGAAGGGAGCCCGTAGGAGTTCAAGTAGGAAAGGCCATGGGTACTTCTTTGAAATGGTTTGAATATCTTTAAGGAATGGCATGTTTTCACTGAGAGGACTGACCATGAATAAGGTGAGTTCTAGACACATCTATAATGGTATGGCTTTGAGGACTCAAGAGGTTTAAGGCAGGAAACAGTGTGTACAACCATTCATTGGGACATGTTCTCATCCTAAACTAAGACAGGTAGAGAACCCATCCTTAAAATTCCATTATGGAGAAGGCTGGAGAGACAGGTCCAGGCTTAAGAGTACTGGATGCTCTTCCAGAGAACCTGGATTTGATTACCAGCTGCTCACAACTGTCTGTAATTCCTGTTGCAGGGGATCATATGTGCTCTTCTCTGTGCATGTGGTACAGATAAACAAAACCCTCATATACGTAAAAAAAAGAAAAGAAAATAAATAAATCTTTAGGTTGTGTTGGGGATCTAGAATCAATAGGACGTATTGCTCGAATGGATATGTGAGTTGTCAGGAGAGAAGTGTGAGAGCAAGGCTGTAACCTCTAGTACTTAAGACACTTTGTCCCATGAATTATCGAAAGCAGGTAAAGAGGATGGGATGTTAGAGAATTGGAAGTTCACCTCCATCTACAAGAAGCTGTCCTGAGATTCACAAGAGAAAAACCAGTTCCACAATTCTGAGCCAAATTTGAAGTAAGCTTTAATTAAATACTAAGATGGATTTAAGTTAGGACCACTCCCCACAATTCTCAGTGAGTGGCCCCAAGACACAAGTTATAGGGGCTTTTAAGGACAAAACCATAAGGCTACCATATTTTCCCATCTGGCTTTGTTGTTTTCTAAGAACTACAACTCCAAGCATCCCAGGAAGTTATCTGATCTTTGGGCAGGTAGGGAGTACAGGTTAACTTTAACTGTGGGTCTTACAAAGCCAATGCATGAGTTCCTGAGTTACAGTGCATTCCAAGTTTGGTGAATGATTCCAAGTTCCCTTCTCACTTCTGTCCCATTTCCCTATACTTTCTAGCCAAGAACAATCTAAAGACTAGGCAAATGTGAGTGATCGTTCTATCTAAAACTTTCTATCACTTAGTATCTAGGGAGACAGGTATATTAAAGTCTTACAAACTTTCTGAAGCATTGTTGTCCCCAAGATGGAGCCTCAACAGGGTTCATGACTGTGTGCTGATCAGTAATGACAGCATCATGTCACTTAGTGGACATCCCCAGTCCCACTAATGCCAAGCAAGCAGTGAACGCTGGCTCCTAGGGTCAAAGAAACAGTGAATTTAATCCTATAAATTATTTAACATAATACTTTTGAAATATTAATGGTTCCTCTTTCTCCCATCTCCTGTCATACAAGGGACTCTACCCCATCCTGCGCTTGGGCAGCAGAGCAGTTAACACTGGAAGAAGTAGAATAGTCGGAACCAAGAATGGAGGAGAGGAAACAGACAGATGACAATGAAGGTGGCCAAGGTAGCCAAGGACTATTGCAGAATTTCAAGTTTTAAAAAACTAGGCTTTAGGAAATAAGATAAGGACCATATCTTGGATGAAAATTGTATTAATAAATTAAAGTTCCCCGAGCTCAAAGGTGTCATTCAAGAAACCATGGGAGTAAAGTGTAGCATAATTTTCCCTGTCCAATCACTTTAAAGATTAATACAATGAGAAGCCTGTGATTGAACAGGGAAAAGGGAGGCGGAGCGAAGAGTTGCAGAGACAAGGAGTGACACAGGATAGGAGGAGGAGAAAGGAAGATGGAGGTAGAGGAAGATGACCCAGATTCCACATAGTTTTAAATAGCCATAGGTAATTATGAATATCTTAAAAGGATAGAATAATTGGAATAACTTGTCTAATCTAGGTAGGCAGCTTGTATCATTATCAATTGGCCCTGAATTTATTGTGTAAGCATCTTGTGAATTGAAAATTTATTGATATGTAAATCTAACTGATTAGTTATAAGCTTCTAGAGTTTTGATTTACTGGGTTAAGGGGATTTGTGACCACTCACCCCAGGGAGTGGATGACTGGGAATGTGAACAGAATCCACTGGGAGAGAGCTGTAATCTGTTGCTGCTGGGCTAGCCTAGAGGTAGAGGTGGTAAGACCTCTGGGCAGAGAGTAGCTGGGCATAGTGCAAGAACTTGACATACTTTTTAAGAATTCCCACAACAAGTGGCGCCCCACGTTGAGTTCCACCTGTTGCAGGAAATAGTAAAAAAGGAACAGCAGATTACCGCATGCTACACCCAGCTACTTTCTGCCACCTCTGCCTCTAGGCTAGCCCCAGCACTGATGATCGAGATACAGTCTTCCCAGTTTGGGTTCGCTTGTCTCAGAACCGTTAGTTTCTTCTCAGCCATCTACTCCTGTGGCTGAAGGAGAAGGGAGAAAGATGGAGCAAGAGGAAGACGATCCACATTCTGCATGGCTTTAAATAGCCACAGGTGGCTATAATACCATATAGGGATAGAATAATTGGGATAATTTATCTTATCTAGGTGGGAAATTTATATCAATATTGATTTGCTCTGAGTTCATTGTGTGGGTGTTTTGTGGTGTGAGAATTTACTGACATAAATCTGACTTACAAATCCCAAGCCTCTAGAGTTTGATTTTGCCAGGTTACTGGGAATTGTGACAGCTAACTGTAAGATGGGCGGTCATTGCATGGGGCTGGAGAGGCAACAGCCTGCCAAGAGAATTTAACCAGTAGGGTGGAGAAGTTTTGAGTGCTCCTGGCCAGAGAGTCTACTGAGATGACACCCCCCACTGGTGCCATGTGGCCCGCCAGTGCCCCGTGTAGCGTGGGATATTGCTAGTCATTTTAATATTTCCTGAAACAGTAAAGTAAGAGTATCTTTTTATTTGTAGGTTTCTATGAGGGAGAGAAAATCAATTTGAGATCTTGTTAAAGAATTTTTCCACTTCAGTTCCTGCATCCTGCAAATGTGGCCCCTCCTCCTCAGTCTCTCCAATCTGAGATCAGCTTGTTCCTACATCAGCTACTCCTCACAACTTCCACCAGCCTGGCAAGATGGATGGTTGAAACAGGAATCGCCAAGTAAGGAAGCAGAACCCCATGCCTCAACCTCTGTCCTTTTCCTCCTTTCTTTCTTCATAACCAGTTACCCCATGCTGTTCACCTGGCTGCCCCATCGATGCTAACCCATAGAAGTATTTCTGCCTGTATTCTCAGGTGTTCTTACAGGTACACAAGCCTCTTCCTGTAAATAGCCCACTGAACCAACTGTGCTGGGTTGAACTAGTGATTTCCTTGTCCCTACAGGGGGTTCTGGAATATTCTAAGAGCTGTTAAGTTTTCAAATTCTGAGAAGTTGAGTTCCTAGAACTCTAAACACCACCACCCCAAACCCAGACTTTCTGACTTGTAAAAATTGAGCAAAACGGAGATACCTCATAAAAATACCAAAAAGCAAGGAGGTCCACTAATCCTTAAGACAAAGAATTTCAGAAGAGTTTACAGAGCAAACACCCATCCCCAAGGAATGGAAGATTCCAGGAAACGTCCCCAGGAAAGTGGACCTCCCCCCCCCCC
>NW_022196912.1:92753137-92758137 GCF_008632895.1 Mastomys coucha | reverse complement strand
CCCCCCCCCCCCACACACACACAGACTCCACAAGTATCTAATCTTCACCTGGAGGAGAAAGGTCAATAGAAACAAATGAACAATGGGAAAGATAAAGTGTAACCAGCCAATGTTGTAAACTGTAACCAGTCCACATCCTGAGCTGTAAAACTCTGTTCTGAAATGGTATAAAAACTTAGAGCTTTGTTTCCTCTTGGTTGCTCTTGTCCGGAATACAGGGTGACCCTAGTATACTAGTTTCAATTAAAAAAATAACCTCATGTTATTGCAGCAGCCTCCTTCCTGATTCTTTGCGAGTGGGGTACTCTCGTCGAATATAACAACTATTCTCCAATTAGAAACTCCTCACTCTCGACCTATGAGAAGGTAAAATTAGCAGGTGGGGTATGCTGGCACCAACATGTCCCTGGTAGATGGAAGGTTGATGGAGATCTGTTCTTTCCTTTCTTTACTTAATGTAAGTAGTTACTCAGATGGGCTAGCAGGACAATTCTTTAAGAGATTAAGTCACAAACAAGTTCAAGCTATGAAGCTGGATTTCCATGCTAGCTCCATGCCTTGTTAATTCACTAATTTACATCCCAGCCTCCATCCCCGGTACCAAAAAATGAGAACAGTTAATGCTGTATTCAAGATTGTAGGGAAGATTAAGTGAGACAATGCTCCTGGTATGTTCACCTCTATAGCTAACACCTTGCCCATTTTTAAGAAGTTGACGGTAAGGCATGCTTCAACCCACATATAACTTCACCCTCACCTTCAAAGCTATGTAGTTTCTTTGCATTACTCAATTTTCCCCATATAACCTTTAGAACCCTGTACTTGTCTTCATGGTGGTCCAGTTTACCCTTTGGCAAAACTAAGGAATATACTAAGAGTGTGTTCTAAGAGTAACATACAGTGAACAAACAGAGTGGGGTTGATCCCTTACCAGGTAGCTTTGCCCAAATAGAAATTAACCAGACTCTGGAAGAAAATGTCAACAGCCACAGTTGATGTCCAAGGTTCAGTAATCACGTGGCTGCCAACTACATGTCCCTGTGTTTGATAAGTTCCATGGCTTTAAAACCAGAGATTAGTTCAAATCCTAGCTCTACTAATTAGGCATTGGAAAAGGTCAACACTTTTGAAGTTCAGTCTCTTACATTTAAACTTAGATAACAGAGTATATAAAGACTAAGAATAATATTCTCAACCCACCGAAGCTCTTGAGAAACTTAGGCTATTACTACTTCTGAGTACTCCAGGCTCCTTTAACCTTGTTGGGAGTGATGCTAATGGCCAGCAACACAATTGCACAATTGTAAATAAGCTTGCTTCCCTAATCATTGAGCCAGCAAGTTCATGCAGCTAAGAGAGAACCAGCAGACAGCTGTGTCTCTCAGCCCTGGCTGCACATTAGAATCGCAGAGGGAGCTCTTCAACCTCCAGCGCCCTCCCCAGACCCCGGACCAATTAGACCAGGCTCTGGAGAAGGGGTTCTGGGTCCAGCCTCAGAATTTGTAATGTTTCCCTGGTGATACAAATGTGCCCTCGAGGTGGGGAAACTCTGGGCTGCTTCTCCAACATTAATGTGCATATTTAACACCTAGGAGACTTATTAAAATGCAAAGCCTGATTGAGAAGGCCTGGGATGGGGCCAGATTCTGAATTTCTAATGAGCTTCTAGGTGATGTAAGGGCTAAAGAAGACTTACTCTTGTTATCAAGATAAAACAACCCTGAGCCTGGTGGTACTTGGGGAATGAACAGAAAAATTATAAAATGCAGCCTTGAGCTCCAAAAGCAAAGTGGCCTGGGGACCATTTAAAAAAAAGAGACAAGTAACCCTCTAGGAACATCTAGGAATATCTACACCACAACAATGCTAGGGTTAATGGTCAAAGTTATGACCCCCAAGTTTCAGAAAATTATACTTTCACAGTGTAGTCTTTCTTCATCAGTTTGGTTTACTGCAAATGGAGTGGGTTATTTAACATTAAGTGTCTTTATGATGGTTCTGAAGGCTGAAGGCTGAGATAAGGGGAGGGTAGTCTGGCTGACAAGGACCTTCTAGTCCACAGGCCAATGACCCTCTGTTTCATCCTCACAGCGAACAGGATGAGAATGTTTTTTAAGCTTCTCTTCATAAGGGCACACATACCGTGTAAGAAGTGGCTCCTTCCACGACCTGATTATCTCCCACCTCCTAATACTCTCACCTTAAGAGTCAGAATGTCCTTGTACATTCACAAACATTTATCCCATTGCAGTATGAAACATTTTGGGGACTCATGAGAAAGTTTATCTACAATTGTAAGGGATAAATTATAGGCAGCTCTTTCTGTGAGAGAAAAAAAAATCAACTTCTGTTGATGTCAGTTACCGTGCTTCTTCATTCATAACTCAGACATGAGTCTTCAAGTCTCCAAACATGACAAAACAACCTGATTGTTTCCCATCACCCACCCTCCTCCGTTCATAAAAATCACACTTTTTACTTCATTGACACTGGGACTGTGGTGATGATTTTTTTTAATCAATAGTTTGAGTGGGTACAGCATGCCACAGACCGTTTCCAAGTGCAAGTCCCAGAGGGGAGGGCTGTCACATGACTTCTATGTTGTTCTTTTCCTCAGACTCAAGTAGGAGTGGATTTCTCATCCTGGCTCTCCAAAAGAAAGAGGCGTAGGCAGTTTACATCTGACATCTGATGCTGCTTCCTTGTGATTGTTGCTAACAGTCCTTCTAGGCTCCGCCCCACAGTTACCTGGCAACAGTCAGGTATGGCTGACTCACTATAAAAAGGGCTGTTTGCCCCTCCTCTCCCTCTTACTCATACCCTTTTACCATCCCTTCCCTTCTCTCCCCATTCCTCTCTCCACCTCTTCTCCCCCCCCATCTCCTCTCTTCCCTCTTCATCTCCCCTTCCCATGCCCTAAATAGACTCTATTCCGAACATCTGTCCTATGGCTTGGTCACTCAGGAGAAAGGGATGTCTCAGCATGGGCCCTCAGAGATACCCTCTTCCACTTCACCATACTGTGCCTCTACCAAGCATATCCTGGTTCTTTCTTTCTTTTTTATAAAACACAACAATTGTCTCCTAGCAGAAGCGCGTGCCTGTAATGCCATTTTTCAGAGGGGATTCACTGAGATGGAAAGGTCAACCCTCTACGTGGACAATGTGTCCCATAGGCTGGGGAAGGATGCATTTAGGAAAAAAAGCAGCCAAAGCTGGGGGTGTGGTTGTACAGTTTTAATTCTAGCACCTGGGAGGCAGAGGCAGGCAGATGTCAGTGAGTTTGTGGCCAGCCTGCTCTACAGAATGAGTTCCAGGACAGCCTGTGACACAGAATGAGACTCTGTTTTGGGGTTTTTGCTTTGTTTTTAAAGGAAAAGACATAATGTTCTTCTCTTTCCTTCCCTCCTTCCCTCCCTCCTTTTCTCCTTCCCTTCCTCTCTTCCCTGTCCTGTTCACTCCTTCCTCTCCCTCTAGATATCATGATTTCCATGAGAGAAAGTGCTCTGTCATGATGGTCAGAAATCACTGAGACCATGTGTTATGAAATGTAATGTGGCAAAGGGGTATCTTTGGCAGGCCCATGCCAAGGTGTACCTCTAGAAATCACAGCATGTAAAGATCTGGTGCAAAAAAAATAAGGTTTATTGGGAGAGGGATAGAGGCAGACACGTGATTATGTAGACACACATCCAGACAGGGAACAACGAAAGAGCCATGAGGGCAGAGAGAGGGTATAAAGGGAGAGATAGGGGCTAAGCCAGAGAACAGATGAGAGACCTGGGGTGGCTGGAAGTCCTTTTTATCCCAGCACCCACCTGGACCACCTGGCAATGGTAGGGGGTGTTCGAGGCAGGTGATGACATAAGCAATTGCTAGGTTCCTGAGAGCAGGCCAGTAGAATTGCCTGTACACTAACACCATGAGCAATAAATGCCTTCCCTTAAGCCACTTTTGCTACAACAGCAAAAGGTCTAACATACTTGTAAGGAAGTGAGAAAGAAGCACCGGTTGCCATGGTAAATATAGCCTGATGAAAATTAGTCAATACTTAAGCAATGGAATGAAGGTCACAGTACAGAGGAAGACAGCATCAGTCAGCCCTTGCTACATGTGGGGATGGTACAGCACGGATATCACCAGCCATGAAAGTTGACCAAACCCCCATATTTTATCTATATAAGGGAAAGAGAATGAGAGTCAGAAGCCCCCTGGTAAGAATGGGGAGGGGGACATAGAAAATGTCCTCTTTGAAATGAAGGAAGGTCATAGCAGAACAATCTGAAAAAAAAATGCAGGTAGGTATGGAAGCAACTAGTGAATTATCCTCAGAGATATGAGATCTAAAGCCCAAGTTTGGACTGAAAATAGAGGAGGCCAAAAGGGCATGAGAAATGGCTGCCATCTCTGGTGAACTGAAATACTTGTTTCCTTGGCTTTTTGAGGTGCTTCTTTTCTGGTCTCCATGGAGAAGGCACTTGAGGCCACTTCAGTTCTTTCTCGTTAGTCCCTCCCTACTTTAGAGACTTCCTTAATCCCTGAGGAGTACAGGTTCACTGACCAGAACCAAAGGTACAGATTTCATTACGTCCTTCTTGATTCTCGGTGCCACTGTTGATGGTGTGGATGGGTGTAGTTGAAGGGTGTGATATTCTAGCTTAGAGAAAGCAAGATATCCTAGGACCTACAGCAGCCTACTCAAAATCTGCCCTTGATGAGTAAACACCAGGTGTCCTGAAGTCTGACTGCTTAAGTCCCCATTGCCTGTGCTCTATTTCCTTTGGAGAGTTCACTTGCAAGAATAAGTAATTTTTGGAGTTTCAAGTATTCCTAGGCCCACTAGCCAAGTCTTTATCTGTAACAAACACCACTTCAACACTAAGTTTCTCTGTGATTTCTAACACTTCCTGTCTCATGCTTGCTGTCTCTGTAACTGTCCCGCGCTATCTCCTGCCGGCAGGAAAGACGCGGCACACACGGATCCTTCTGCAGTACAAACT
>NW_022196912.1:92727948-92746258 GCF_008632895.1 Mastomys coucha | reverse complement strand
TCGTTGGGATTCACAGGCACACGCGCACAAAGCGTTCTTATGCCAACGACAAGGCATTCTTATACCAATGGCAAGCCAAATGTCATCGCCATTTTGTAATGGCGATGTGCTTATGAAGTGGCTTCCTACATGTAACTATCAATTGATAGAGATATTTTCAGCCCCAGTAGAGTCTTGAATAAAGAACTGCACTTGTGTCTTTTTAAGCACTCTAATTATGCCCATGGAGGGATTGTTCTCTGAAAGTTCCTCGTCAGTTTATCAGCATCCAAATGGGAACAAAAGATACAAAAACATCTGAGTGTGGCTCAGTTATTCTAGACTTAAACAAAAGTACAGGAAGCAGAAGTGTTTGGGAAAGGTCAAGTGTGAAGTCAAAGACTCTAGCAAGAAAGACAGCAATCTTGTGAACTTCTTCAACCTTTCAATCTCACCACCCCCTATTCTGGTGAAGTAACCACTTTTGGCTTGGTGAAGAGAATGTTTCTTTCTGTTACAAAGTAACAGTCTTAGAAAGCGATTTCCTTTCCTCTCTCTGCATGCAAAATCCATTACAGAGCTTGAGGCCATTCCGCTACTCCTTTAAGACAGAAAATGTATTTGGGAAGAAGGCAGAAGAATGTCTACACACACACACACACACACACACACACACACACACCAGAAGGCCAATTAAAATTCTCAGTGGGGGAGAGTTTTGTGAGCTTGTTTCTGTCAGAAATATAAAAGCTTGGCCATCAAACCAGCTTCCCTTAGATGGGGAATAGTCTTGAGTCATAGGACAGGAGGGCTGAATTTAGCATCCTGTGATTCTCCTCTGCCATCAGCCTGATCTGAGCAGGCTTCTCCCCAACTAGCAACAATCTTAGATGACCCAGAGCAATCATGAGAGGTCACAGCCTCAATCTGCCTCCATTTATTGAGCTGCTTATCTAGATCTCTGTATTTCTCTTTTTGTATGTTTCTTTTCTTGTTTTCCGAACTCCTTGAAAAATAGAACCCTTTTACTTCCTCTTAGTCGTTTGTATTTTAATAATAACAAGGAAGGCTATCTTCCAATTTAATACCTATCTCCAAAACAAGGTCAGCACACAGAGAGCCTTGTAGATGCCCCAGCAGGAGTGGAGGTGGGGCAGAGCTGTGGTAAAGGACTAGAAAGAGAAAAGACTAACATCAGAGTTCAGCTTGGAAGGAGATCAGAATGCACTAGGTGCTTGTGAACAGTGGGTGCTGGGAGCAAAGGCAGGGCAGCCATGTCATTCCAGTGGAGCAATCATTGTAATGACAAAGAGCCAGAAATAAAGAACCAACCTTGTTTTCTGATATTTGCTCACAGACTTGCTTTGGATATGATAGTCTGACTTAAGTTGGTATTTCCTCTCATTTTGTCTAGAATTTAATATTTGTTTTTGCCTCTGCACATCAAGGCTCTAATAAAGTAATGCTTCTATAAACACACACACACACACATACACACACCACAAAGGTAATTGTCATCTTGATAAATCTTCATAACTCATATTTCCCTGATATCTTCCCCACTCTTACCCCAAGTAAGCTATACAGTATAGAGGATTTTTGTTGTTGTTTGTTTTTCGAGACAGGGTTTCTCTGTATAGCCCTGGCTGTCCTGGAACTCACTCTGTAGACCAGGCTGGCCTTGAGCTCAGAAATCCGCCTGCCTCTGCCTCCCAAGTGCTGAGATTAAAGGCATGTGCCACCACTACCCAACAGGAAGTTTTTATCAAAAGTCTATGAGTACCATCTATCTTGTCCCTGAATTAAAGGCAGGGCACCATTGATGCAAGAGTGGAGATATTTTTGGGTTTTTTTTTTTGTTGCTGTTGTTGTTTTACTTGTTTGTTTTCATTTTTCAAAAAGCAAACGTGCCTGTTTGACAGTTAATTAAGAATTTGTTGTGAACTGAGAAGTGAGGTTGAAAAAGTGAGATTTTATGTATATATCATAAACCAGCTCAAAATAAGTTGGTGCAACAGCAGAGAGAGTGAAGTGGGGTTTCCAGGTCAAGCTGTGCCTCTCTCTCTCTCTCTCTCTCTCTCTCTCTCTCTCTCTCTCTCTCTCTCCCTCTCTCTCCATTTCCATAAGTGTTATCTACATATTGGTGAGTTTACACCAGACTCCAGTGTTTTTCCAACATTAAATTTATAGCGAATCTCCTAGACAGGATATCTAAGCTGTGTTGCAGTAGCAAACTGTGAATTTCAATGGTTTAGGGTTTAAAGTTTATTTTTCACTCATAAAAACTACTGTTGTGGATTCTCTTCTACATTCAGTCTGACAGGGACCTCCCTTCTTTTATAGCTATTCCCACTAGAAGACATGGCCTCAAGGTCTTTGCAACAAACAGAAGAGAGATTTAAGGTTCAAGCATTCATTTGGAAATGCTCTGTCCCAGGTGTGACATGCATTACTCTCCACCCACAGCCTCTTTGACAGTTAGTACTCTCTAACTGCAAAGGAGTGGGGGCACTCTGGACCTTAGACCAAGGTCATACGCTCGTTCACACCGTGTCTAGCCTGCTTAGAACAACACAGAAATTTTCCAGTAACAACAGACATTATCTCCAAGAGCAAGCTGCCATGTTGTAGAAATGGCTAACAAACATACTAGAAAGGGGATGGCTCCAAGCAAACCACCACTAAGAACAAGCAACCCGAACACAAGGTCTAATAGTAGGGGAAAGCACAAGAGAGCATCTCTCTGGAGCTTAACTGGAAGTGGGCACAGAAAGAACCTTATACATGGAGCTAAGGGTCATATAGTAACTGAAAATGTGTCTCGAGTCTGGTAGTCTACTTTTGAACCACACACTGGGAGAAAGTTCATAAAAACAAGTTGCTTAAAGAGTTCTTTTTTTATTCAACAAGACATATCCAGATTCAAACTAACCACACAGGAGACAGGGAAGATCTCTGAACCCAGTAATGTATTCCCTGGTTAGATGATAGTTGGCTCACTCAAATTCAGGAATCAGGGCACAATTCCCCAATAGTCCTCACTGGCCTCAAGCATATTGATTGTCTTCCACAGATCTTATGAAGCCTTGATGAATTTGGAGGATGGAAGTCCCACTTTGCAAAATGATTTCCTTTATAGGAGAAGATAAAGAGCCCCCTGGGGTTCTGCCACATTGCACCGTAGTCTAACAGAGCAAAGCAGTGCCCTTGTTTTCTTGCTTAGGGTATTTCAGGTTTTACTAAAATTTGATCTCCTTAATGGAGAATCTCATAGAAATTACCCAACTCTATTCTAGAAACCTGAGGTCAAGATGCCATAGCTAACTTATTTTAGCTTCTGTTAAACTGCCTGTTTATGTGGAACCCCCTCCAGCTAACCACCTACCTAGCTTCTGTTAAATTGCTTGCTTACACAAAAATCCTTTTGCAGCTGCTGAGCAAGATGCCAGAACATGGTTTCTGCCTTTTAAAAAAAAACCAGTGCTCTGGACACTAGGGGCTATACCTAGGTCCCTGAATACCTGGGTATACTCCCAACCAGCTGGAGTAAGGACTTCCAGCTGGCTCTAAACTGTGTCTGAATGGTCATCTCTGGTGGGTTTCCTGTAACAATAGAAAATGCAGGAGTCTTTCTTCCAAGCCTTGGAATATATTTCACTGGATGTTAACTTTATAATAAGAGTAAATTTAATTTCACAAGGTATTAAAGAGTCTAGGAGATGTGAGGAAGAAAGGAAGAAAAATGGAGTGATCTTTCAGGTTGGACTTAAGCCATCTATCTCTTTATCTTTCAAAATATCTACTGGAGAATGTTTTCAAAGGGTAAACTCCCTTTGGCTTTACTGAATACCCATCTTGAGAAATAAGTCTCCCCAGGTAATACACAGCTTGTCTAGATGGCTTCACCTGTAGTTTATCTGAGAAAGAACACCTACAAAGTAGGAGAAAATCCCAAGTGTGAGACTACCGAGTGCATTTGCTAAGACTGTGGGTTCCTCAGTCTTCTACATCTGCCCTATCCCTATTCATACTCTTTGGAGGATCCTCCATCAGTTAAAGCACACCTAAGGAGGGGACAGTCAGCTGGAGGTTAGACCCTGCTCCCTTAACTCACAAGGTGGATTTGTCAGAAAGCAATTCAGTATGCTAGCAGGTCATTCATTCTGGACAAAGAAAGACTCAAGAACAGCGAGCTGCATTCTCCAACAAAACAAAACAAGAAACCCTTGGTGATCAGAGAAAGCTCTGGGTTTATTTTAGAGTTGCATGTTTGATTTTGCTTCCCACTAAGTAATATAGTTAATCTTTCCCTAAACAGTTATGTGTCTGTCACTAGTCACTACACCATGTGTTTTAAATTCTTTATCTGACTTAGTCCTCAGAACAAGTTAAGACTTCCTATGATGAAGAGCCTTATCTTCTGGAAGTAACTGGCCTTAGCTCCAGGGTTGGCAATAACAAGGAGTTCTACCACATAGGAAGAGGTGCAGAAGAACTCAAGTGCTATGTGGCATAAAACAGGTTTGAGGGAAACTCTGGGGATACTGTTTTACTTGTTATAGTGATTTCTCAGACAAAGCATAGATATCAAAAGGTAGCAGGTGTCTTAAAGATTCAGCACAGGAGAGAGAACTATGGAATTGTGGGGAACATGGCTGTGAAATCATTCTCCTCGGGTTTGGTTCATTTATTAATTATCTGTGATCTCAGCCAAAATGCTTAAACAAACCCCTTTGTTCTCAGGTTCCACATCAATAGATTACAATCCACATTTGCCTTGTTCAGAGACCAAAACTCTTTCTGTTATTACATATATTGCAAATTATAAGACAGAATATAACATAGAAGGGAAGCAAGGTATTGTTCTCAACTTCCCAACAGTGCACTGGGACCCTTGAGTTCCTAAATGAAGAGATAGAAGAAGAAAGAACCTGAAAGCCACAGTGTTGTCCAAATATAGCAGACATGTTGGACCAGTGGCATGCCTCGCAGAAGTAGACATGTTGATAAACATATGACAAACATTTCTGCTCCCTACCTCCCAAAGCCCATGGGACCTCTTTCAGGGACTGAGGTCCTGAACAGGCTAACACCCATTAAAGCGAGTTACTATCCCTATAGTGACACCATTAATTCTTTATTCGCATTTTTAGTGTGTGTGCCATGGCCATAGTGTCTCTTCACATGAAAAAAACTCTAACTAAGACAGGAGCTATAAACCAAAATGACCTCTCCATTAAATTGTTTTTGGTCACTACAGCAACAAAAAAAAGTGACTTGTACAGATGCTCAGTTCCATGGGCCTGGAAGGAATTACTAAGTCACATCTGCCTGTTCCTAGAGATATAGTTCTCAAAGTGTGGCTCACAACAGTATGAACACATACACCATACACACAAACAAACACACATATATGCATGTATATATATACACATTCTGAGGATTAGTTTGTAATTTTAATTTTGTATCCGGTGGGAGCATATAAACTTGAATGAAGTTGCCCAAGAAGGTCAGAAGAAGGCCCCAGATCCCCTGGATCTGGAGTTTGGAATTATAAGCAATTATAATCTGTCCTACATGGGTACTAAGAACTGAGCTCAAGTCCTTTGCTTTTAACAGCCAAGCATTCTCTCCTGCCCCAGTATACCTGTTAGCTCTTAATGACATATCAAGCTTACAATTAAAGGTCACCCAAAGGTTGGGTGCTTTTGAGCAGTTTCTGGAGTTTCCTGAGCATGATCCTGTGTAGACAGTCTTTCTCACACCACTCAGTGTGTGACTGAAGCTCTTGGGACACATGTGATTGTGAAGAGAATGGGATGCATGGAATTTTGTGAGATGGATGTGCTACTAATACACTGTCATTTTTTTGTGTTGTGTAGAGTTTTTAATTGCCCATCTTTTGAATGAATTAGGTATCAGCAGAGTCCCCTTACTAATCACGTAGCCCAGGCTGTGTTGTTTACAATGTTATTATCTTCATCTCTACTGCATTGTTATCACAGAATTCTTTCTGTACTTGAAAATGAGATCAAGTGAGAAGGATTATTTTGTCCCATTTGGGCCTCAGAGAAGAAGGAGCCTAATGAGAAACAGCTCTGTGAAGAGACGGACAGTTCTGTTTCACTGGAAGAAGTGTTTTGAAGTAAAATGAGAACCAATTTCTGAGCCTCTTCTATATGGTAAGCCTAGAGTTAGATGGAATAGATGTGGGCAGGAAGAAAGCAGCTACAGGACAAATACAAAATTTAGTCTCAGCTTCTTGTGCCTGCATCCTCAGATCCATATTGCCTGCAGCTCTGTCTGGTATTTCTGCCCTGGCTTTCCCGCCTCCCTAAACCTGTCCCAATCATTTTACTCTTTGGTTTATTACTCCATCACTCTTCTATTCCCCCAGGCCACTGACCTTGGATTCATCTTGGAGTGTTCCTTACCCCCTAACAATCAATCAATTATCATGTCCCTTAGATTCTGCCACTATCCCTCCATGATTATCATTGTTTAAACCCACATTAATCCTCATATGAAATATTCTGACACCTATCTCTATCTCCCATATCACTGTCTGCTAGTCACCTGATGAGAATAATTACTCTTCCCTACACACAGCTGTGACTAGATATTCCTTTACCAAACCTCCAATGGCTCCCCACTGACTGACAAATTAAGTATAAATTGCTCACCCCAGCATTTAAGGTCTTTTATGACAGAGCGCTGTTCTATGTTACCCCCTCCTAACTCTTCCCTCGTACCTTGCACATCAATCACCCTGGATGACCCCAGGTGCTGCTTCATCATCATGGTTCTGCTCGGCATTCTACTTAAAAAGTCCAGAATATTTTTTCCAGTTCCTCTAGTTCTACATGATGAAATCCTACCCATCATCCTTTAATGGCCAACATGAACATCCTTCCCTTCACATGGTCCTACTGACCTCCCATCACCCATGGTCTGTACCCCTTTTGAGTTTGATTGCACCTGTCTCATTTGCATTCTTGTCTTCATAGTTGCCCGTGTCCAATCCATCATGACAGAGAGCTCATGTGAGCTTCATGGACCTGCTGACACCCTAGAAGTGGCAGTACTAATGATATTCCTGAAAGCTCTATGTTAAAACACAGAAGAGAGGTCTGGCATGGATCCAAGATGCCATAATGACCTGTCACTTTAAGATTTAGTGGAATCTAAAAGGAAAGGAAAATAATTTTTTAAAAGAGTTTTTCTCACAAAATAAAACTATAAAAATAACAGCCAGGTGTTTCACCTGTGTCATTTCCTCTAATCTAAACCCCTTTGCCGGTTGTTGGAGATTGATTCTAAGGTTTTGATTCAATCAGGAATCTGCATGTCCAAACGCTAAAGGTCCTTGTCTCCAGTTGGCTTTTGATCAGTCAATAAAGATGCCAGCGGCCAGTGGCTGGGCAAAGGGAGATGGGGTGGGACCCTAAGAGTTGCATGGAATAGAATGTAGAGGGGAGGAGAAGAGGATAGCCACAATGCAATGGAAGATGGATCAGAGTTAGAGCTGCAGGAGAGAGAGCCAACAAGCCCTGTAAGAATTTGGGTAAGTAGCCACTGGCCACTTCCCTGATTGGGTCTGGGGTAGCAGCTGGAGAATTAGAACTGCCAAGCCATTGAGCTAGATGGCATATTAAAAATAAGCTTGTGTGTGTGTGTGTGTGTGTGTGTGTGTGTGTGTGTGTGTGTGTGTGTGTGTTTCATTCAAGAATCCAGGGAGCTGCTGAGCAGGTGGCTGGGGAAGCAACACCCATTGAGATCATAAAGCTGTGTAGCTAAAAACTCATGCTACAGTTGGTGAGGAATCTCTAAGCACAAAAGATTTTATCAAAGCATCTTGCCAAAGACTATAGATAATCACTGAATGGGCAAATTTATGCATACCTGTGTCATAGCCCATGTTCCCAACCACAATCTATCTTTATCCATTTCACACACACACACAAAAAGGGGGGGAGTCTCCTCTCCCAGAACTGTGTTGAGTGCTTAGGACACATGCCACCCTTCAATATGCATGCTTTTGTCCAAGAACCCCTGGTAACAAGCAAAACAATGTATTGATAGTTTTCTTAGAGCCTTTTTCAGATCCTGTAGCACTGGAGGGACCATCCATATGAGGTTTTACATGGGTCTCTCCAAGTGTGGACCAAGAGCTCTGACCAGAGAATGGATACAATAGGTTATATGGCTTAAGTGCTCTGAGGAAACATCCCCCAATTTTGAATTTACAATGGGTAGCTGCCTGAGCAGGCTTTATTTCTCCTAGATACCTTGTGGTGTCTTTTCACTTCCTGCTTGAGGGAATGACTTACTATGGACTAGGAATGTCATTCTCAAGCCAGATACCTGTTTCTCTCCAACCCCTCTCTCTTCTCCAGACCCCAGTTCATGGTCTGCTTTATTTTTAGCGTCTTCTGAGAAAATGAACTATGGCAAGGCAGGGCACACAAATGCCATGGGTAGAAGCCTTGCTATCTTCATCTCTATAAATCATACAACCTCCCATGTCATGGCAGGCACTGCTCTAAAAACTTTTAAATATAACAATGTACTAGTCTCAGTAGAGTTAGTGCACACACACCCTCTCTCTCTCTACTCCTACAATCCCCCCCCCCATATATATATACATGAGACACCTGAGACACAGAAAGGTGCAGTGACCTTTACAAAATTACACAGCTGGGCAATAGAACAGCCAGTATTACATCCAGAGTCCTTGCTCTTAAGCACTACTCCATACCAAATGCTCCATTAAGGATGTGGTTATAGTAAAACAATTTAGGTTACTGACTCTTAACCCTAATTGCATGTTAGAATCAATGGAAGAACTTTCAAGACACCAGTGGCCAGTCATCATCCCTGGAAAGTTTGATCCCCTGAGTCCAACGCATTATTAAATGTCAATAGTTTTACAGTCCCCGACTCTACCATGGCTGCTAATGTTTTAGATTTGAGCATTTATATAAAATGCATTTGTTCTTTCTTGCATCCACCCAGACACCCCAGGCCTTATGAGCCATTGTGCAAGATTACCTCAAACCACGGCTGAAAAGAGTCTATTTTGTGACTTTTCCTGAAGAGGCCTGAATAACCATCTCATTTGTCCCAGCTAGGACACTGGTGTCAGACAACAATTCTACCCAAGTCTACCTTGGTGAACTGATGAGTTTATTTGGTCTATTTACAGGATTATGGGTAACTCAAGTCCACTCTCTGAAATACCTGCCTCAACAAGGTGATAACTCATAAAGACTGTATCTTTGGAGCTCCATGCTCAGCTTGTGAACATTGTAATGAAGAATCTTCTGGGCTCCTGAGAGTAACCCTCTTACCCTCATTCCTTTAAGTAACCCAATAAGTCTAGACATAGATGGAATCAGTTCTTCAATCTGTCCTCAATGCCTAGCTGGCATAAACAGATGTTTTCTCATCTCCCCAGGAGAAGCCATAAAACAGAATCTGTCAACCTGAACATGGGAGCAATAAGAAATACAGATAATGTATCAGAACACTGACTTATTAAACAAGTTAGACATATTTCCTTAAAACCATGCATGCACCCCTGCAGGGTGGTAATTTAATTTAGAAACTCTGCTTTTCTCATTTTCATATTTCACACAATTTTATCCAAACTTCTCACACATAGCATCTATGATTCATGTCTTCACATCCCTGATGCCCCCATGGAGTGTCATCTGCAAAAGTTTCTGGTACATGTCAGCCGCATTGCTGACATGGGACAGAGAGATAGAGACAGAAGGGATGAACATTACAGAGAATGTGGAGAGACAGAATGGGAGAGAGATGAATAAAACAGGGAGAGAGAGAGAGAGAGAGAGAGAGAGAGAGAGAGAGAGAGAGAGAGAGAGAGAGATCTGGAGCACCTGGTGGTCGCAAATGATCATGACATAAGCTGCCACTAGGTCCCTGAGGGCAGCTCCACAGAAATCCCTGATTGCTAACAGTCATGTTCTTGAGTTTTACAACTGATAACCTCTTGTTATATTGCTGCTTTCAGGGATCTTAAAAGTGGCTAAGTTATAACAGTAGCCACACATATGAGGTCCCACCCTAAGCACTAATTATTAAAATTGCACTGGTTTTCTTTCCCTCTTGTTTCATTTTCTGATGCTACCCATGTGATTTATCTTATTGTTCTGGGTGGTTTCTCCCACATTCTAGTTTCAGCACAATGATGACACCAAGGATGTGTCTGCTACCGCAGAACACCACATAAAGGATTCCATTATAATGGGACTGACTCTTTCAGAAGAGACTCTGAGGGGCTGTAGGGGAATCTGCTTTCATCCATGCTTAGACCCCTTAGACTAAATGACACTGAATCGCTAAATGACAAGGGAGGCCTTGTTACTTACATGCTTACACAGGACAGTGCAAGCACAGTGTCATGCCCTTGTGAGACCCCTTTGAGTCTCTTATGCTTCTTTTGTTAGACTCTACAGAGTTTTCTGCCACTGTCACAGCTTTGCCCCTCCTCCACCCCGTCTCCATCAGGTGTCTGTCTCTGCCAGCTCCCCAGTGGGACCACGATGCATGATTCAACTAAGCTGCCTCAGGAAGACTATTTGAACAAGGCTGAGATGAGGCTCCTTAAGCTGCTTATTCTAAGTTGAGGATTGTGCCTTCTAGTCAATTGATACTGAAAATAATTGCCTCTTAGAATCTTAGAAAATCAAATGTGTAAAGAGAAATTAAAATCTAATTAAATGGATGTAGGCAGCTCTGTCTGAACTTACAACTCTTAAGCCACTGCTGTTTGTCAAAGGTTATGTTATCTCACTGGCCCTGGGCCCTTGGGCTCCTCTTGGCTCCAAGCCCAACATTCATTGTCAACATCTTTGGTCTGTCCTGTTGCAGGCCCAGTGATCTCATGGTTCTTGGGGGTAGAACATCCAAGCATTTCTAAACTATGTAAATGCTTACAGGTTGCTGAAGGGACTCCTGCAGAAGATGGTTTCTCTCTAGTCTTAAAGCTTCAAGCCAGTATTTCCCAACAGGGTTGTTTCAAGTACTGTGGACAGACAAGTATGAATATCTCTGGAAGGGGATAGGGGGCATTCCCATGCCAAGTTTGAGAGAGCTACCACTTTGTACCAACTCTAACCAGACAGACATAACATACAGAAGACCAGGGAAGCAGGTAGTAAACCAATTTAACAGGCACGAACAGATGAAGACAGGATTTATTGAAATACACTGCAAGAAAGAAGCAAGCAAGTTTCTAGAAAGGGGGTCATGTTACTGAGAGAGGGTTGGGGCTCTTTTCTAGCAGTTGAAGTGGGGAGTCACTGTGTCTTGTAGTCATGAGCCTCCTGTGTAGAATTCAAATCTGGGTAGACATCTACATACCATGTTATTTTGTTGAGTAATACTTTTTGTAAATTTTATACTGTCAAGGACTCTGTGTGTGTGTGTGTGTGTTGAAACTAGCCTTTAGTGGAAAGAAGAGTGTCATGAGAGGTTAGGATCCAGATGTTTACAGTATCATGGGTAATAAAGGGTCTGGCTTCAGTCTTGGTTTTTTGGTTGTTGTTAAAGATTTATTTATTTATTTACTTACTTATTTATTTAATGTATGAGTATTCTGTGGCTGTCCTCAGACACAGCAGAAAAGGGCATCAGATCCCATTACAGATGATGTGAGCCACCAAGTGGATGCTGGGAATTGAACTCGGGACGTCTGGAGGAGCAGTCAGTGAAGAAATTTTGCTTTTATGTTCAGCTTTTTGTTTCCATAAATGTACTCCAATATGACTACTTCCTAGATTAATGCTACCTAACACATGACCTATAGACAGGTCCAGCTTATGACATGTGACTAGTCTGTCTTGAGAGTCCTAAGTGACTGAACATGTTAGAGCAATTCAACATTAGAAATTAGAAAAACCAGTGTCTAATGAATTAGAAGGGCTTAGAAGGAACCTCCACCACAGATTGTTTGAGTTCTGTCTTAGGACCCCACCCCACCACTTTGCATTTTCTGAAACCTGTTCATCTTCTCCATGCTTCAATATGTTTTTTTTTTTTTTTTCTGAATTTGTTACATCATGCTTTCCTCCCCTGGTCACATTTTGACAGAGAGACATTGTGGATGTTATTCATGTTGCTGGGAGAAAAGGTGTAGTGGGGGTGGTCACTGCAAAGATTCATGGGGAAGGAAGCTGGATATATCTGTGAAAGCTGACAGGATCCAGGGGATGTGAGATCAGGGAGCCACCGCTGTCTTGACCGTCTTTGCTGTCTTCACGTCTTCCCAGGGCCACCTGTCTCCTCTAACTCCTGAATCCCACTGTTATCCACACACACACACACACACACACACTGTGCTTCTGCTGTGTGCTCTGCTCTGCTGTGTCCTGTCTCTGCTCCACCATAGCTTTATCCAGCCTCATCCTCAGCCTACACTGCAGAAGCTTGGAAGGGGTGATTTCCTCAAAGATGTCCCAGAAATCAGCCTGTCTGAAATGCTTCCACTTCCTTCTGTTTTGCCTCCGCTAGATGCTGTCATACAATCTGGCTGACTCCCCAGCCCACGCTGGTCCTCTCAGGGGACATCATAGTGGGTATTAGATTGCTGCAGGGACTTTCCATAGCACATTCTGCACTACCCATGAAATGCACAGTGTAGACATTTCTCCCCTTGAAGCCAACCCAGTGCTAAGGCTTAGCTGGTGAAGGGTGTAAGAGTTTGCTGGAGGCCTTCCCCTCTTCCCAGCCGCAGAGTGTTAGATCGCTCCACGGGGGTTAATTGGATTTTGGCTGATGAAATCACAGCAGAGTTATCCATTGTTGAAGCTCTTCAACAACCTAACAGTTATTACTCTCTGGGCACGTTCCCATTCCCTTCTGAGCCATTTCATTTCCTCAGCCTTGTCAGAAATGAGCATCCTCATCAGCATGTCAGTGCCCCCCCACCTGGCAGTGATGCAATAATGTTATTGTTTTCACACCACTGTTGGGAGCGAGTGCCACAGAAGCTGTCATGCATGCATCTCAGCTCACTGGCCCAGTCCTCCCTGGATCCTGGGCATCACACAGTGGTATGCTTATTTACAGAAGCCGTTCTGCACTGCACAGACCCTCTCTGGTGCCAGGAGTGGACCTCCAGACTAGTGTGGGTGCTCTTGTCCCCAGGATCACTAGGAGATTAGATCTCCCCTTTCATCCATCTTTTGGTAAAGATGGATCCATGGGTCAAGTGCCTGGGCAAGCAGGAGAACAAGCCGCAGTTCCCGCTACACAGTTGAGGGTCATTCTGGCTCTTAGGGAGAGCTCCAGGGCTTCCTCAGTCAACTTCTAGAGAAGATCTGGTGCCCCTAGACACAAGACAGAATCTAGAATGCACTTTGTGCCTAGGGTAAAGATAAAGCAAAAGTACCCTTGTACTGTGCTTGGTCTTGGCTGCAGGAATGAGTAAAAAGCTCGGACCACCACTCAAGCACTGTTGAGTGTGCTTGTACCTTGGCTTCATTCCCTACGCATCTCTGCCTCAGGACTTGGATCCGTGTGGGTAAAAAAAGTGAAGATCCCTTTTGGTTCTTTCCCACTAGAACAAAATTACTTCTGGAATAATCTTTAGTGACTACCCTGTTGGCCAACTTTTTCATCATTGTGACACACATACACACACACACACACACACACACACATACACACACACACATATGAGACTTTTATTTTTGGCTCATGTTTTAACAGGGTCCAGTCCATGATTTTTTTTTTTTTTTTTTTGGCTCCATTGTAAGGGACTTGTGGCAAGATAGAAGTTCATGATGACTTCTCAGTATAGCAGGAAGAGCTGCTCACCTAAATTGTAGTCAGGAAACAGAAAGAAGAGAAGAATCTAGGAGCAAGATAGAGCCTTTAAAGTCAAACCCTAATAAACCATCCCTCTAATCAGGCCCACCTCCCGGTAGTCCCTTTAACCATGAACCCATGGTCAGATTAACTCATGGAATCCTCCCCAATCCAAACACAACTCAAAAGCCCTGCCTCTAACCCTTGTGTTAGGGACTATGCCTTCTATACACCGTGACTGTTATGGAGACATTTCATATCCAAATCATTAACAGCTCCGACCTCCCCAAGCCACTGTCCTTTGAGAGTCAATGCCTGATTGTCACTCAACAACCTATTGCTTCTTTGATGTTCTCTGCAGGACGGTGAAATGGGCACTAAAGGATGGCTGAAGGGGTGCTTTCACTGTGAAGTCATCTAAAATGAAACCACTTGGGTAAACCCTCTACAACAGAAATGAAAAGGAGAAAGGGGGCCGAAGACCCAGGAGGCACTGCCACAGATATTTAGTCGTGGTGTCAAGGAGTTGCTTTTGCCTGTCATACTTTGGAGGCGTCACCCAACTCCTCACACAAGTCAGTGCTGAACAGGGATCTGAACATTTAGTGCTGAACATTTAGGATCTGAGAGCCAGTGCTGAAAGGACCCTGGGATTCTGTGTACTAGTACTTAACCTAGAGACCTGCTATTCAGTGTCACACAAAGAGAGATAGGAAGGGCACAACACTTGGCTGGGGACCTATCTCCAAGGACAGTCACTCATCAAGGGCACCAGGATCAGCTAATCTCTTCCCTCCAGGCCGCATACAACAGTGACTAATCATGCTGCGGATTATGAATGCATGTCTAAATCTGATACTATCACTCAATACATTATTTATGACCCCAAACATGAATAATTCAGTGTCCAGTTTTAGCAGGTCTCTGCTTTAAAAACCAGCTTTGACCTGGTTCTTAACTCCTAACATTGATCCAGGTAGGACAGGCAGAGTAGCAGCTCAGATGGAGTTCTGTGCAGAGAGGCAGTGGGTACTCACCACAGGGCTGGGCATATGTGTTTTAGTCCAGGCCCTGCTTTGGCATGGGACATTCATTGAGCACCTTCTCCATCTTATTCCACCATGAAATGAAGACAGTGACCCTAGATGATTGCTGCAATTCATTCCTTGAGCATCAAGGAAGCATTAGAATTGTGAGGATGATGAGAAAAAAAAGTAATAAAAGTTAGAGGAGCTAGAAAGATGGCTTGGGGTTAGGACCATGTATTGATTTTGCAGAGGACCAAGTCTAGTTCCTAGCATTCACATCAGGTGGCTTACAATGTCTGTAACTACAGCTTCAGGGGATCCAATGTTCTCTTTTGGCTGCTGTGGGCACTTGTACTCACGTGCAAATACCCACATGTAGACATTCACAATTGAAAATAAAATATATCTTAGCCAGGCAGAATGGCACATGCCTTTAATCCAAGCACTTGGAAGGCAAAGCCAGGGTACTTTCAGCACTAGCTCTTGATCCTAAATCTCTGTGAGTTTGAGGCCAGCCAGATCTACACAGGGAGTTCTAGGCCAACCAGGGATACACAGTGAGATCCTGTCTGCAAACTAAAGTTTTAAAAAGCTAGAGGAGATGTGCTATCCAAGGTTTGAAGCGGCTTGTATTCAATGGCCTCCATCTTGCACAAGTTCTAAGAGATAACACTGGGATTTTTCTGATATCCTAAACTTCTAGATGTCTGTATGCTGGTATCAGACAGCAGCATGTCCCAACGATCTGAAATGTCCCCGAAGAAGAGGCTTATTTGTCTTTGAGTTTATTGCAGTAATCATCACTGTGCCCGGTACCTAGTGAGGTCCTTCTACATTTCGTTAAGTGAGGGAGTTAAAGTGCAGGGATGAGGTAGATATAATCTTAGTTCTTTATCAGTTTGGCCCATCTATGTGATAAGTATTTCGAAGTGCTGGTCCGAGAGACTCATCCAGAAGGCTTGATTGCAAGCTGGTGACACAATTGGGAGATGACTGGATTATTAGGGTGCTTAATTCACTAGAGGACTAATCCACTGATGAGTTGATAGTGAATAGGGTATGCAGGGGCAAAGCCCAGTTCCCTCTCTAAGGGCATGCCTGCGGCAGTGTCTCTTGCCTCTAGGTCCCATGGATCCCATGCAGAGAGAGCAGGTCTCTTTTCCCTTGCTCTTTCTCCCTAATGTTCCTACCTTGCCTCAGGCCCGGGGCAACAGAGTCAGCTAGCGGTCCATGGCTGAGCTCTCTGAAACCAAGAGCAAAAGTGACCCTCCCTCCCTTTGGCTGCTTATGTCAGGTGTATTTGTTTCAGAGACTAAAGCTGTCTAATCAGTGAGCAAGGAGGTGTGTTTTCCCAGAAGTTCAGAACCTTAAGCTTTGCTCAACTAAGGCCATTTAAGTTTTTGCTTTTAATCCAGCCAGTCTGTGTAAAGCTAAGAGACTGTGGCTCTGTAAGACTTATGACTATAGAGTTTAACTGCTCAGCAGTCTCTCCAAGAGCTCCTCTTTTATTGCCCTGTTCTTTGACTAGTATCACAGGAGAGGGTAGAGTACCTGAGGTAGCAGCAGGAGCCTGTCCTGATGTGGCCTCCGGTGGCCAATTCCCAAGCTTTGTTCACATGCAAATGCAAAGGCCAGACACAGACTCGTGTGGGAATTTTTAATGCAAAATTTTCCAGTAACTTTGGATTTCATGGCATCTGGAGAATGAAAAGCGGCATTTGTCCATCATGATTTTTGAAGACGAAAGAGCAATGATTCGAGCCAAGTACCTGGTCACAGGGCTGGGGCCAGCGGACTGGGGCCAGATTTGTACTCATTATCCGAGAAACCAGCGAGTAGCTGTTAAGTCACACCTGCTCCTATAAAAATAACTCCCTGTGTGCTCCTGTTGGGGGCAGGGAGGGAAGCTAAGAGCACCACTTGGGGTGATGTGTAAGCTCCAGGCGAGAGCCAGCATTTAGTGGTGGCGGAAGGGAAAGCTGGATTCTCCTAGTTCAGCCAAATGTCCCTGAGCGCACCTGTTCTTAGATCATGTCTGAGAAATGGAGAATTATCCTATTTTCAGTGATATGAGCCAATGGAGGCTCAATTACCTCTTTCGAGAGCCTATTCTGGCTGGTGATCATAGGCACAGCTTTCTTCTAATTGAACTTTCTTGATGAGGCCCATTTCTTTCTCTTCTTTAATCTTTTGAGTTGATGGAGAGGCTCCAGCTATAGTTAGAAACCGAGTTCCAATCCCCATTCCCATCCTTTTGCGTTGCTTCTTTTATTTAAGAGCCTTCTGAGAAAATGCCCCATGTAATATCAGGATGAGAAGACACCCTGCTAACCCGGTCTCCATTTCAGTCACTATGCCTTCTTTTTCAAATGCAGTGGCCTGAGATTAAGTGCCATCACTGACACACACCTCCCATAGTACAATTTTCTCTTTCCTAGCCCCTGCCCGTTTCATGTCTGCTTTTAGATTCTGTAACTTCTGACTTAATTCAGCTGCTGGTTCAGTGAGTCTCAGATCATTCCCTCCATAAAATGCCTGTTTTCACATATTGTTCTCAGTTTATTTGCATGGTCCAGATTGATCCTGAAACATTGTCAGCAGTAATAACAGTGAAGATTGCAGTCGAATAGGAAATATTGATGGTACGATTTTGATGAGAGGGAACAGTGTTGGCATCCTTAGAATGTATGGAAGCCTTCAGAGACTTGTCAGCCAGAGTTGGGTAGCTAGAGCGAGCTATAGATGAGGAACCACAAGGCATTTAGCCTTGTGCTGTGACAGTCTGGTCCTAGTTGTTTCTACTCTCCTGGAGTATCAATGTTTGCTGTTATTTGAATGCATCTATGATAAAGAAAATGATATGCTTATGGGGAGTTATGAACAACTCCACTATAATTTAAACCTAGAACTTCTTTGATTGTCTCAGACTGGAAGGAAAAGGTGTGGAGGATAACGTGAGTGGAACCCTTTCTGAAAGCCTTTGCTGTTTAATTAAAGTCAGACCTCTGTAGCCCAGAGGCCATCCCCGCTACAGCTTCCCAATGCTCTGGGCTTCTTTAACATGCTGTAGGTTATAGAATTAAAAACTCACTCATGGCCAAGACTCTTAGCCGGTCCAGGCCTCAGTTTCTCCATACGCCATTCTTAGAAGCTACTCTTCAAGTGGCTGGGTCATGGGCAGCTGGTTTTGAAAAAGACACTGCGGATGCCTACTGTAGTATCCTACCATAGTTCAGTGTTTACTGAATGCCTGTCAACCACTATGCACTTTGCTAGGTGCCAGAGGGGTACACGAGGTCAAAGTTCTTGCCCCAGTTTTGGAGGAGAAGGAGAGAAGGATAAGAGGTCAGAGACACCTAAATAACTAGACCAAAGAGGGGTGGGGGTGGGGAGCATCACACTCAGTTATCTTTAAGGTGCTGGCCACTGGGAGTTTGATTATGCTCCAGTGAGTATATGGGCAACAC
>NW_022196912.1:92681976-92727938 GCF_008632895.1 Mastomys coucha | reverse complement strand
CTCTTCCTCCTCTACCTCCTTCTTCATTTTGGGGGAAGGTCACAAGGGGGTCTGGACTAGGAAGACTGGGAAGCAAATGTGATCAGGTTGCATTATGTGAAACTACCACATAATAAAATATTATGTTGGAAAAAAAGAAATATATCCAAAAGAATGGAGAATACTTTAATGGACCCCCTATCACTCAGCAACTCTTAAATCTCAATGCAAGATAATTCTGGCTTCATTGAAAGCCCCATCCAATCCCCTTACAGCTAACCCCACCATGGATCACTTCCATTGAAATCCCAGAAAGTGTACCATTCATAGGAATATATTTTAGTGTGTCACTAAGCGGGGAAAATGATCGTAATATAAGCACAGTACAATTATTACATCTCAGACAATTTATTTCACATCACCAAATATTCAGTCAGTACTGAATTGTCTAAAATATTTCTCATAGCTACTTTCCTCAAACCAAGATACACAGTGGGCTGTTAGGTCTCCCAAGCATTCTTCCCTTCCCATGGTCCTTGTAATTCATTACTTTTGAAGCAGTGATTACCATTTGTCCTGTAAGTTCCCCCCAAGTATGATCTTTCCTGTTGTATATCTGGAACACTTAAAATGCTCCTCTGCTTCTCATATTTTGTATAATTTGATAGTTTCACCTAGAGCTCAGAGCCCTTGGTTTCTGGGAGACCTTTGTGGATGGGGTCGAGCACTTCCATTAGAAGTATTTTTCTCTCTGAGGGACAGGATGCAGAGAGCCATTGCCTAGATGCAGTGCTGTTGCTGGCTCTGGGAGGTAACGACACAGATGTTGTTGCTCTGGAATTACTCTACAACTGGAATATGCATGCCTTGTGGAATTTCCAGTGTGTCATACATCATATAAAATACTTTAAAGGGAAGAATATGGGCATTTTATGAGGCTTCAGGGATCTCCTAGAAGCTTTGTGCAGGGTAGTCAAATCCATGGAATAAGCAAAGCGATCAATAAACTAAAGAAACCTTAACTAAAGTCCTAATTTTTGAAACCTAGAGGCCAATTAAGTTAGTGGTTTTATAAAAGCACATACTCACAAGCCTTCTCTTTGGGGTGCTCCTGTCCCCAGGGCACCAAACCATCCTGGTCATGAGATCTATGAAAGAGCCTCTATCTTTCTATGTTTATACCAAACTGGAAAGCACTTATTTATAATGGTGAATGTTTCTCACAGTTATGAATAAATGAACTTCAGGCAGAAAACTTCTCATAGTTTGGCCAATTAATATGAAGCCTTAGGGAGAGTTCCAGATATGAGGGAAGGTAGAACTACCCACATCAAAACCCCAGGCACTGTGCACACTAAACCTGATCAGCACTTAGGTTTTGTACCCATAAAATGGGAATAATGGTACCTATAGCCTAATGCCATTTTGATGTCCAAATGATGTGTGTAGCAAAGAACCAATAACCAATCAATTATTATCAGCACTTGATTCCTCTGACATTTGCTTCCACAGCCACAAAACAGCTAATTTTAACAAATATTAATTAATAAAGCCAATATTGAAAATTCAGGTGGGGAGTAAGAAAAGAGCTCTGAGGATAAGCACTTGCCACATATGTAAAAGAACTTCAGGTTGAATCATCAGAACCCATGAAATGTGAGATGCAATAGCATGTAAGGATCTGTAATGCTGGAGTGCCCACTGTGAGATGCAACACAAAGACAAGGGAATCCCTGGAGCTCCAAGACTGCTGACTGGAGGCTCATGGGGGTACACAACAGAGACTATTAACAAGATGGGAGGTAAGGGCTGGCACCTGTGTGCCCCCTGACATGCCGAGAAGTACATACCTGAGTCATACATACAAATATGCACACATGCACACTGAGTGGGGGGGGATGTAATTCATGTAAAACATAGCATGATGGAAGTCTCAGGTTCAGTCCCCAGCTCTGTAAAAAGGACAGAAGAGAAGGAGAGAAGTGACCCCCATGTGGATGGAATGCCTTCTTTCTTTTCCTTTCCTCTTTGATAGTTAGAAGGTTTTGTCCATTCAGGAAGCCAGCACTTTCTGAGTCTGAACAGGATAAATTATGACTATCACTGCCCCCATTGTCTTCATGAGGACCATAACAGCATTAGGAATAAGAATATAATTAACATCCAAACCAGGCAGGAGGACGAGTTATCAAATTTTGTGATCTACAAATGATAGAGAGGCTAAAACCACTGAAGAGAAAATTAAAACGGCAAAAGTCAAATTTGCTGGACTTGTTCTTTGCCTTGGTTTAATGAGGGCTGACTTCAAGCTTACTAGGAGGGGAGGGCAGTACACTGCCTGAGGCGCTCTCTGAAGTGTGGTCCCTCTTTCGCTTCAGAAATGATCTGTGGATAAAACATCTTCTAGGACTCTTTTCACTGATGTGTAGTCAGTCAGACACAGAGCTAAGCACCGGAGAGCTAGTCGTAAGTCAGACAGACCAGAGCCTGGCCATAGGACACTTACATCCTAGGGGTGGAAACAAAAAACCAGTTATAATAGGATGAGCAGTGATTTAAGAGAGCTTGGTCTAATGGAAAGTGTCCAAGAAGGTGTCCAAAAGTCACTAGTCATGGCTTTTACAAGAACCATAGGATATAAATTATCTTGGTCAATGTAGCCCGCGCAGTAGTCTCACCAGCAAGAAGACACGCGGACACTAGGTTCCTTCTGCAGCAACGTTTATTGTCTCCTCAGTAGGGGAAAAAAGGGTCGAGCCAATAATCCGCACTGCTTATATACACCACAGTGCGGCGTGTCTGCCCACAGCATGGCGTGTCTGCCCATGATTGGCTGTTCGCTCATTACCCTATGTAACGCCCCAGAATGTGCCGTGACTTTTCACTCTACGCACATGTGCAAACAGTTGTTTACTAGGAGTTGACAGCGGAAGTAGTCACCATCTTGCCATGGCGAATGTCTCTCCAGCTTCACCGCTTCCCACAGGTCAATTGTCTGCTGTTTGCACTTGTGAAAAGCATATTCTGGGAGTGAGAGAAGGCTCCCTTGTCCTAGACATGGGAAGTGTTTATTTCAAGTGTCCTCTGAAATTCTGTCCTGGGTTTTTCCTGAGATTTCCAATTGAAATTTTATTGTTTATTCCCTGGTATAAAAGTTCCTGCTGTAGGAACGGGAAGCTGGAAGTTCATCCATGGATGAATGCTGAGATCTGCTTGAGATCCAAATCAGGAACAGCAGCATGACTGAGTAGGGCTTCCGTGGTTCCCTTTGTTTGCAAGCCCCTGGTTTGATGATCTTACTGTTGCTTGCTCTCAATCCAGCTCCCCCGGTGGTCTCTGCTGGATGTTGTAACCAGCCGATCTTATGATGCTCTGTCCTCTTGCGTTTGCTTGCTGAATAAGCTCACTCATTTGAGACCCAAAGGATGGCTGTTATACACCATTCTCAGTATGGAACAAAGCAGGAAGGGTGCCATTTCTACCCCTAATTTTCTTTTAGTTGAGTTTCTCGACACCTATTACTTATACTCTTAAAACTTCTTCCACCTGGAAATGTTCTTTCCCAGGAAGTCATTTTCACAGCCTCAAATCCTTGCTATAAAAAAAAAATACAAATAAAAATTAAAAATCAAAATAAAAAAAACCTCTCATCACTAAGGAGATTTAGTTTCAATTCTTTAAGGTCGGATCTTAAAACTTGAAAGCATTTTTGCAAGTAGGTAAGGGAAGTGGACTCAGGGCAGTTGTTTTTTTTTTTTTTTTTTTTTTTTTTTTTTTTTTTTTTTTGTTTTTTTTTTTTTTGCTGCAAGAGGCTGGAGCAGGGAATGAGATGGTGCCAAAGAAACAGGTGTGATCAGTGACTTTTCTTCCCATTCTGCCTTCTGCAGGTGAGCCCCTGGGGTCTCCTGGCTTCTGTCCCTGCTTTCGAGAGCAGGGATGGCAGGGGTTGGGGGGGACCTGAGCTATGCCAGAAACCCTGACATGAAAGCTAATCCCTCTTCATTTCAGCAGTCACAAATCAGATAAATGTCAAAGTCCCCAAAATCTCACATGTCTGTGCTAAGCAAGAATAGTGACCCTCGTTAATGGGGGTCCTCTGGAGGCTCAAATAACACCCGATGCTTAAACAGCAAAGGAAAGAAAGTGTACCAGAATAGGTTGAGTCTGGCCCAAGCAGAGAGTAGGACTCTATAATCTCAATGGTCTTTCTGCGTCAAATATTAGGTCACCCACCACACTGCATTTTAACTATGTATCTACTTATCATCTCTTTGCTCTGCCTGACTGTGACATCTTTAAGAACCATCTTTTATTCAAGTAAGGTGCCCAGCATAAAGCCTAGTACACAATAGACACTCAAGAAACTGTAAGCGAATTCTGTCCCATTGCCTCACAAAGCTGATGCTGAGAACCTGGGGCCACAGTAATTTGCCTTTCTTCTGGTTTCAAGGTCTGGATCTGTCTTATACATATATTTTCATGAATTGCTTCATACGTTTAAAATGAGTTCTAAAAGTTCACAGGAATATTCTGTTCACAGAAAAAAAGAAAAACAAAACAAAACAAAACAAAACAAAACCAAAAGCTACCAACCCATAGCTGCTGAGCTAGCTCAGGGAGCTGTTTTTAAGGCCTCCGTGTGGCAGACAGGTTGCTGTTCCCAGGAGAGGCCCTGGGAGTACAGCAGTGGCCAGGCCTTGTCCTTCAGAAGGTGACAGTTCTTGGGCCTGGTGGCCCACAGAACTTGGGAAAGTCAGAAAGGAAGATCACTACTTTGAAGCCAGCCTGGGCTACAAATCAAGAGCTTGTATAACAATTAATTCACAGTCAGAGAGAGGAGACAAATGACTGTGGCATAACAGCTTAGGCAAACCCATGCAATATTTTAAAAGGTAAAAGTAAAGTTTACTCAGGTTAGAGTCTGGATAGCAAGGATAGCAAGTACCTGAGAAGGAGGTATGGGGTATGCAGCTGGGGAGGGAGGGAGGGAGGGAGGGAGGGAGGGAGGGAGGGAGGGATCTCAAACCTTTGAGATAGTAAAGGGCTTTAACTTTATCCTCTATAGACAGGAAGGTGTATGTGTGAAGGTGTGCACTTTGGCAAATGACTAGTCAGGTTGCAACCCAGAGAACATAGGTTGGAGCTCTAACACTAGAGACAAAAGCTGGTCAGAAGGTACAGCATGGTCCTGGTAAGCCAATGAAAGGTTAGAGCTGACTAACTATCCAAGCCTTACTAATCCTTTCCTGGATGTCCCAGTTGTCTTTTCCTCCATATCTATACCCTACAGTCAACCAAAGAGTGAGCAGGAGCTGTGGGCTTTAGTGTGCTTATGTGCATGTGTAGGGAATTAAGTAACGTTGACCCTTGTCTGAGTCTTATCTGCCAAGAATGCTAAACTATTAGAGGCCAAGTGCTACACCTTGTATATCTACCCATTGCCCTTCCATTCAGCCTGTAGTGTGGTGGCCAGTGTTGTGTCTAAACCAATAAAGATGAATGAAATTAGATTTGTTGTCACATATATGGTCTACATACATGTTCTTTTAGAAGAAGGGTCATTATCATGTGAACATCTTGTTCTCTGTAGGCATGTTGTATACACAGATTCCAGTTAAACCATTAAGAATTCTAATCTAGCAGACACTGGTATGAAGTCACAGCATGAGATTAGCTTGAGCTTGGTCCTCATTCTCAATCATTTCTGTTACTGGTGCATGGGTTGTGGTGGTTTAACTAACAAAGGCCACCATAGGCTCAATTAGTTGAATAGTCACCTGAGAGGGGTACACCATTGGAGGTGGGATTTGAGGTTTCAAAAGCCTGTGCACACCCAGAGTCTCTCTCTAAGACTGCAGACTATGATGGAGCTCTCAGCTATTGCTCCAACACCATGTATGCCACCATGCTTCTTGCCGTGATGATAATGAACTAAACCTCTGAAACTATAAGACAGACACCCTATTAAATTCTTTCTCTTATAATAATTGCCTTGGTAATGCTGTCTATTCACATCAATAGAACACTGATGTAGACTTAAATTCAGCCAGTTGTGGTGGCATATGCTATTAGCATATACTCAAGAGGTAGAGATAGGAGGGTCAGAAGTTTAAGGCCAATGTGGACTAAATTTTAGACAAAAGGCTAGAGAGATGTCCCAATGGGTAGAGCACTTACCCATGAGAAAAGAGGACATGAGAATAATAGATCTTAGCACTTACATAAAAACTGGGTGTGGCACCATGGATCTATGCATCCAGTGGGAGGTGGGGTGAAGGGAGCATCCCAGAAGGCTACTGGCCAGCCAGTTTAACTGAAATGGTGAGCTTGAGGTTCAGTGAGAATCTTTTTCAAATAGTAAGAAAGAGAACACTAGAGACAAACAAACACGTAAAGTTGTTGTTGGGGTTTTTTTATGCCTAATTTTTTTTATTTGTACCCTCCTCCCCCATGCCTAAATTCTTTATATGAAATTTCTAGATTCATTCATGCTTGTCTAGCAATATCCAAAATTCTAATTTTCTTATCTATCTATCTATCTATCTATCTATCTATCTATCTATCTATCTATAATTGATTATTTGGGAATCTTACATCATGTACCCCAATCGCACTCACCTTCTAGTCTTCTCATGTCTGACCCTCTCCCTGGTGACCTCCCCACACCCAAGAAATGAAAAAGCAAATCCATTTGTGTCTTTCATATACTCACTGGAACATAGTCAAATTCCTGGTGGTCCTCCTGCTCCTGCCTCCCATCATCCCCCGGGAAGGAATAGTCTTTCTCTGCCAGCATCTGCTCCAGAATCCATCAACTGAAGCTAGTGTTACACTGGCGGGAAGAAGTGCTCCCATTCCCATACCCACCCCATTGCCTGCCACCACCATGGCCAATTCTCCCATGAGGGGCAGGGCCAGTTCTCGCACATCTCTGAATATTAACATATCCCAGAGTGTGAACATCCACATGGCCTTCAGTGGTCACACCAGCCACAGACATTGACATGGCCCCTGGCTGTATCAGGGCCATTGACAACTCATGGCCCTCAGCAGCTGCACCACTCCATTTGTCTATCTTTCTCACTTTCCATCACATACCTGTTTATTGAGGTAGCACCTGCCCACCTAGGGCTTCTCAGATTTTTCTTTATAAATAAATAAACACTCTCTTCCTAGCTCTGTAAGATGAGAGTAAGTGTGATGACCCTGAACCCCTTGCAGTGCCAGCAACTTAAGTTGTATGAATGGAACTCACTGTTTGATGGACAGTGTGGGTGTCGAAAGTCTTTCTTGTCTATTCACTTAACTCTCACTTGTTGAGTAGGAATGTGTTTCAGGCATCAAAGTGCAAGCCAAAGATGTAATAGGAAGAAAACTGCCCTTCAAGTCAAACAGATATTAGTTCTGGGCTCCCTTCTGTTATAAGAGATAAACTGTTGGGCCTTTTTCAAGCCTCAGTGATGTCACAATAAAGTGAGATGTGATGGTTTGAATATTCTTGGTCCAGGGAGTGGCCCTATTAGGAGGTATGGGCTTGTTAGAGTAGGTGTGGCTTTGTTGGAGGAAGTGTGACATTGAGGGTATGGGTGTTCAGACCCTCATCCTAGCTCCCTGGAAGCCAGTCTTTTGTTTGCCTTAGGAGCAAGATCTAGAACTCTCAGCTCTTCCTATACCATGCCTGCCTGGACACTGCCAGGCTCCCATTTTTATGATAATGGACTGAAACTCTGAACTTGTAAGCCAGCCCCAATTAAATGTTCTTATAAGAGCTGCCTTGGTCATGGTGTCTCTTCACAGTAATGGAAACCCTAAGACATGAAGCCAATGAAACACCTTCCCTGCCAGTGATCTGGATTTCACTAGAATCTTTTGTAAATGGTCTCCTTGCATTTCTAACTTTATGTATTTGAATTTTTTTTTTTTTTTTTGTTTTTCAAGACAGGGTTTCTCTGTATAGCCCTGGCTGTCCTGGAACTCACTCTGTAGACCAGGCTGGCCTTGAACTCAGAAATCCGCCTGCCTCTGCCTCCCAAGTGCTGGGATTAAAGGGGTGCGCAATCACCGCCCAGCATATTTGAATCTTCTATCCCTTTTAGTTTGGTCAGAGGTTTGTAAATCTTGAGACTATTTTTAAAAATCATACCCACTATTTGTTTCATCTTTGGGACGCAATAAAGGTTGGTGAAGCATGCTTTGGAAATGGCCTTGTGCAGCTCTAATCTCATAGGTTGTTCATGTAAAGTGAGATCTCCTCCTTGTACAAAATCTTAAAATGCACAAGGGAATACAGACAGAAAACAGAGATATAATTACCTGAAAGCAAGGATCATACTGCATTCATTTGCAGCAAACTGCTCAGCATCGAACAAAGCAGACTGAAGCTGTTTGGCAAGATTCCATTCAAAGACCCGAGGTAAATTTTTCAAAGATCCATTCTAAACAAGTATTGATGTAAACTCAGCTTTGGCTTTGTGGCACTTAAGAAACCCCTAATATTAAAAGTAAATTAAATAGTGGCTATGACTAGACATTGGAAGTGTTGAGTGAGCAGTTTCACAGTTGACGGCTCAAGGCTTCACGTCTGATGGAAATTCACAGTTCACCAGGAGTGGAGGAACAGAGTCCCATCCCAGCTAGTCAGCAGGAGACAAGAACTTGAGGAACACAATCCTTATGTAAGTGAAACCTTGAGTGAGAGGCTGAGAATGCACCACTGAAGACCACTGCATGAAGATGGATGCCTTTTTCATACCCTTTCTTCAGCAAGTGAACATATTCCCTCCACCACAGAATTTGGGTCAGGAAGTGTGGGTTAGTTTCTCGGTCCCTCTAAAGAAACGCAGGTAGCCATGTTGCTCCCCAGCATTCAAGGGCCTCTTATCTATTGACCCCAATTCTCTCCCACCTGTTCCTGTTATCACCTCCTCCTCCTTTGATGTTTTTTGGGCCACTGTTATACTTGAGATCTACTTTGCATATGTGTCAGAGGAATCAAAGTTCCTGAGTCCACAGCCACTGAATGACAGACAGCCAACCTCCAGCAGCAGAGAGGGATTCAGACCCAGTTTTCTACATATTCTTCTTGTCTGTCCATCTTCTTGATGGAACTTGGCAGAGCCCAAAGCCCTTCTGGGTTATCAGTCAAACACTGGGCATCAGACTTGGTCCTTGTCCAAGGAACAGAGTAAAACTGGGCTGTGTGTCATCCATTCTGAAGAAAGAGCCAGAGACCCAAAGTCTGGGCCAGAATAGATCAAAAACAAACTGAACTGACTTGGATCCAGAGAAGGACAGCCCCAAACCATGCAGATAAAAGCAGGTTGGTAATGAGGAAAGGCCCTTGTCTACAGGAGACTCAGCTGAGGCAGCTTTGATAAATTTCATAAAATTGCCATTGAGCCAGCTGTAAGGAAGTTTGCTTAAACCAGCTTCTGCCACATCTGTAAAAGTTGGACCAAGTATGCCTGTGACTCATAGCAGTCCACTCAGAACTTATGAACAAGCTTAGGGTTTAGAGTTCATAGGCATTTGCCACCCATTAGAATGCCTAATCTATTAAAACCCATGGTTAGTTTAGTCTCTACTATGGATTAGCTTGCGGAGCCTTGAATGGAACTTACTGCTTCCTCCACACAGAACCTAGGGTCTTGGTCATTGCATGTAGCTAAACAGAAGAGAAAGTTTTATGACCTCAGAAAGCTAAGGGAACTTAAAAGATTCAGGAAACTTATAAAACAAGAGTCAGGAAACTTAGGAAGTTATAAAACTGATGAGGCCCTCCTCAATGTGATAGAAGTAGCCAGTGCTTTCTAAGGAATAGAGGAATGGGACTGCCTATACGTACAGTGAGCTCCAGGGATGCAAACTTCATTGAGTTGTCACCTGTCCTGAAGTGGGCTTTTCTGCAATGCCTTTGAGTCACCCATACTTTTTTAAAGTAGCTCACATCCAGGCATGCATAAGTAATCATGATAAACTCACCAGTTAACCAAGTTAGAGTTGGTCTGTCATTGGTAGTCTATCTGGGGTGAAGAGATATGTCTGTTCACATCCCCCAGGAAATACAACGGTGTATTCACACCCTCTTCTGGTCAGTCTGGCCAGATAGAAAGCCAGAACTATTCATGCTAGTTCACAGACAGAATGACAATCTTGCTAAGTAGCTCATGCCATTTCTGATGTTTACCTGTCTCCAGATTTAGAACTTCACAGCAGTCTTAAGGACAAAGTGTAGTGTGGGGAGGCAATGATGATACTGGGGTCCTGTTCCCCAATTGGTTCTTGATCTGTCAGTAAAGAAAGCCAGGAGCCAATTGCTGGGAAGAAGGGACAAGTGGGACTTCTGGGTCTCTGGAGAAAAAAGGCAAGTGCAAGAAAGGAGATGGGGAGTTTTGCCATGCTTTAGAGGGAGAAGAATGCCCATGTGAGATCTCCTAGGGGATGGAGGAGAGCTGGGGTCTGTGGCCACTACTACAGGCAGGTGGCCAGGGATGTTTGGCAGGGACTAGGTGGGAGGAGTCATTGAAGTTTAGGGCAGGTGGAAGGAACAGAGATAAAAATATTATTAAGGGCATGCTTTTCCAGATGGGAGATAGTAGCACCCAGCAATTGTGTCCTAAGGCAAGTTGAAAAGGATTGAACTGTGTGTCTGTTTTGTTCGAGGATTCAAGGGAAGCCAGGTGGGGGCTGGTAGCAAAGTCACTTCCTGGAGCTAAAGGCAGTAGTAGCATGGAACTACATGCAACAGTGTAGCTCATTCTGGCCATTTGCCACTCACCTGCATTGCAGGTGCAAGTGGTGACCCTCACCTTTCCTCCCCATACATCTGAACCTCATTTTCCTTATGTTATAAGACTGAACTTTAGCATAAGAGTTCATTTTGAACTTGGTATTACTTGGCTCTTAGACAAATCATGACACAAATTTCACAGCTCTCTCATTATTAGATAATCATCACCTGGATGAAATCTCACCAAATAGAGGTACCAATCAATGTGTAACTAATTAATTTAAAACAACAAGTCCTATGAAAATCAAACATTGCAACAGACATGGTTGGTTGGCTAAATGTCAGTGCATTTATTTGTAAGTACATTCTTCGTGGAGTTGTTTTGGAGTTGAACATTTTTTTTATTAACTAGCTGGTATTTAACAGAAATTAATTGTTTGCTACACATCATCAGTTGCATCCCCTGGAAATGAGACCTAGAGTTGCCTTGTAAGAGCTATGGACATGGAGGAACTTTCTGGTGGGCTATTCCTTTACCTCCCTGATTCTCATCTCTCTTCCTTATCCTCCCTACCTGGCATTTTAATAAATGAAGCTCCTTCTAATTGGCCTATAACTTCCCAGAGTATTCTATAACTTCTGCTTTTAAAGTGCTTATTGTATAAAATATTTTGTTAATGCCCTCCTGGGCATAACAATATCATGAGAGGATTGACTTATGGGATAATTTTTGGTCCAGAGTGGAATAGAGAGCTATACAGCTCTGAACCAAACAGTTCATTTTAGAGTATAGGGACCTCTATTTATGCAAAAATAATAAGAGCATTTCTATCTACCTGCTCCATTTGTATTAGCTGAGATTTTTTTATGGAGCAGGAGCAAAAAATCCCTATTAAAATAATGGAAATAAATCAATGACATTTATTGCCTCGTATCAGAGAGCCCAATGGAATTCAAACATGGCTGGATTTAAAAAGTATCTTTACAACTTATCCTGTTTCTACAGATCTGAATCAATTTCTTGGATCTGCTATTACAAAGTACCAAAGACCTGGTAGGTTGAAGCAATAAAATATTCTGTATATCAGTGTGAATGTTCAGTTAAAAAGGGAAATTTCACCTTGTGTTTATTTTATCAAGATGTTAAAAATAAAACAACAAACCCAGATACCCTCTCAGAGTTGTGCAAGTTTAAAATCGAGGCATCACTAGAGTCTCAGCCTCCTGCAAGACTCAGGGTAGAACCTTTCCTTCCTGCTTTCCTTGTTAGCATTCCAACCACAGCTTCTATTCTCTGGTGACACCCTTCCTTAGTGCGTCATCCTGCATTGCTTCATTGGATTAGGGCCTACTCTAGTGCACGGTGACTTCATCGTAACAAATCACATCTGCAGTAATTCTGTTTACAGCTAAGGATGCATTCTGAGGTTCCAAATGACCATGGATTTTTCTGACTATCACCATCCATTCCAGTTTAATCTCTTAACCCATTTGCTTCTTTGTCTTATTTCAGCGAGCCTTCCTCTAAGTGGAAGTGATATAATTTCAGAAAACCCTAGCAGTCTCAGAAAAAGGCAGAGATCTTCCTTACTAGCACCCATAACTGGATTCTGATTGGCTCTGCTTAAATCAGGAGCTCACCCTTGGACTAATCACCATCTGAATGAGAGTCAGACCACTTCTGAAACAGAGGAAGTCAGGTAGGGTGACTGACATAGTATTTCTAGGACATTATGAAGATATAGGGTAGACTCAGAGAGCAAATGTTTCTTAAATATTTTATAAATACTTTTCTGTTACTTGAGAAAAGGCTCTGTAGTGGTTTGAATAAGAATTTTAGATTTTTAAAAAATTTTTTTTTATTTATCTATTTATTTATTTATTCATTTGGAGACAGGGTTTCTCTGTATAGCTCTGGCTGTCTTGGAACTCACTCTGTAGACCAGGCTGGCCTTGAACTCAGAAATCTGCCTGCCTCTGCCTCCCAAGTGCTGGGATTAAAGGCGTGTGCCACCGTCTGGCAGGTGGTTTGAATAAGAATAGTCTCACATATTTGAATGATCAGTCCCTAGGGATTTAGGCTGTTTGAAAGGATTAGAAGGATTAGAAGGTGTGGCCTTGGTGGAGGAAGTATATCACTGGTGATAGGCATTGAAATTTCAAGCCTAAGCCAGACCCCATGTATTTCTCTTCCTGATGCCTGGGGGCCTAGACGTAAAACTCTCAGCTACTTTCCCAATACCATGTCTGCCTGTGTGCTGTCATGCTCCCCAGCATGATGATAATGGACTAAGCTTCTGAAACTGTAAGCAAGACCCCAATAAAACATTTTCTTTGATAAGAATTGCTGTGGTTATGGTGTCTCTTCACACTAACTAAGACAGACCCTCTCTCATTTCAAAGTACTATTTCTGATTTCTGAGTTCGAGGCCAGCCTGGTCTACAGAGTGAGTCCAGGACAGCCAGGGCTATACAGAGAAACCCTGTCTCGAAAAAAAACAAAAAATAAAAAACAAAAACAAAAACAAAAACAAAAACAAAATCAAAGTACTATTTCTACTTATATAAACTATCATTAAACTGTGCTGGTAAATAAATGGATAGAAGATAATAAGATAGATGAATAGATAGATAGGTAGACAGAAACAAAGATAGATGATGAATAGACAGATATAGTCATAGATGTAGATATAAATACATAGGTATGGATTCAATGTAGTTTGTTCTTCTAGGGTTCATAAGTTAGAAACTATGTCCTTGGTTTGGTGGACTGAGTATGGGACATTTAAGAGAAAAGACTAGTAAGAGGTGCCCAGATCATTGGGAGGGGTCCTAGAAATAGGCAGTGAGACCCTAGCTTCTCTAGTCTCCTGTGTCAAGCCCTATTCCTCCCATACATGTTCTCACCATTGGGACATATAAAGCTAGATCCTTGACAGAAGCCAAACTGATGGGTACAGACTGATCTTGGATTTTGAACATCTCGAAATGTATGCTGAATAAACCTGTTTTCTTTATAAAGTAGCCTGCTATGGTGGTTTGAAAGAGACATGTCCTCCAAAGGCACATGTATATGAATACTTGATCCTGGTTGGTACCACTGTTTCGGGAAGTTTTGGAACTCATAGGAGGTGTGCCCTCGATGGAGGAAGCACTTTACCGGAGGCAGCTTTGGGGACTTAGAGCCTTGCCCCACTTCCTGTTTGCCCCTATTCTACTTCCTGCTTGTGGTTGAAGATGCGATCTCTCATCTTCTTGTCCCATCTGCTGCTATGCCGGCTCTACCATTGTAAACTCTCTCTTGGGACCATAAGCCAAAACCTTTCTTTCCCAAGTTTCCTTTGGTCTCAGTGTTTTATCATAGCATGGAGGAGTAACTAATTCTTTTACCTAGAGCATCCGCTACAGAGATACAAAACTGACTAATGCATGTATAGGAAAGGGAGTAGATTCAGTCAGGAGCTATGAATCCAAAATTAATAAAATAAAAGTTATTTTCCTTTTCATTCATGAATAAAAGCCAGAAATGAGAGAGAAAGGCCTTCCAAGGTGACTTGTGGCATCAGGCATGATTGCAACCATGGGGTATTCTCAGTGTGAGTAATTTATTAATGAAAACCTTCTACTCCCAACCTGTCTCAGTCCCATTTCTTACTCTTCTCAAGGAGTCACAGCAGGGCCATGGTTGGAACTGCCTCTGCTAAACCTAGACTTGCCAGAGAAGCTTGCAGCAGCCCTGCAGATCACTGGACCTGACCGACATCTCCTCTCTTGTTCATCAACAGTAATGTCAGATGTAATTAGGTGACAGACAATTTACTCTGTCTTACTTGAAAGGTAGGATGTAAGGTTAAAGAGGTTTCAGGCCCTCCAGGGTATGGCCTTCAAGGAAGAAGCTAACGTTGTTCTCTGGCGGTTCTCATCTTGAATGGTTTGCTAAGTGCTTGCTTGTGCTCAAATCTCAGCAAGGAGATTTATCTGGACAGACACGCCTGCTGTTGTTTCATTAATTTGCTTAGTCAGCACATGGTTCCTGCTAGGCCATCAGTTACATCAGGCAGAAGCTAAGTATCCTCTGTGGGGCCTCCTTTGCCTGGCCATGCTTATGCATCATCAGTTAACAGTCTGTTTCCCCAGAACCCTGACAGCGTGAATGATAGCCCAGGCTTAAGTACCACAAACAGACACTGTTCCTTGCCCCTGCCTCACCTCACTTTTCAGGGCTCATCAGAGCCCATAATGGTTTCGATGGATCCCAAAGTAATTTAGTTGCAAGATCCTCAGCAGGGACCACACTGCCCAGAGATGCTCTTCATTCAACAATCCTCAATCCAGATGGTGTCCAAGGGTGGTGTCTGAGATTGGTGATCAGATAGGAAAATTGAAAGCAAAAGAAGAGAGGGAAGGGGAGATGGCAGGGCAGAAAGAAATCGTAAATACTTGATGTGATATGGCCAAGAGAAGAGGACGGACAAACTGGCTGGCAACGCCTGGTAACAGCATAACAAATGCATGCAGGTTTGCCCAGGACTTTCCAAGTTTTGAATCTAAAAGGATGATGTTCTGGAACCTTCCTTGTCTTGGGCAAAATGGGATAGCTGGTAGACATAGGTGGGTTTTAATCATATCATGTAGAGTGTATGAGAAAAGCCTGAAAATCACTCTGATATTCCACTAAAGCCAAATCACCTCAAATTTGAAACTGAGATCTTCGAACCTGTAGCACTGGTTCTAGGAAACAAGCACAGACACAGGCTGGACTGTGAACCCCTTGAAGGCTACCATCTGGGGATCTTACACTTCTCTGAAATCTCATTGAAAAGCCACAGACACCAAGAGCATAACATATCTACTTCCCAGCATGCTCTATAGAGTTGTGTGGATTTTAAAAAAAGACATATCTACTTAGCTTTTCTTTTCCTAGATTGTTTAAAACTCTAAAGTAACAAAGCAATACTTCTAGGAGAGCTGGGACATGGGCATGAGACTGGTGCTAAAAGCAAATAATAAAATAGCTTTCGGCAGCAGAAGCAGAAACTTTCCCTTGTGGTCAACTCGATGCAAGCACACCTTCAAGCGAGTGTGTAACCTTCCACATCTCATTGGCACAGACAGCCATTGGCCCAGTAGGCTTTCCTGTGTGTCCAGGGCATGGGTAGAACTGCTGGACCTTCACACTCCAATCTTCTTGAAGCCTTAGACTGCTGCTTGTGGTATCAGCACTGGCCTCACTGGAGTGGGTCTCTCATGTCACCACTGTGCCTTCTAATGGCTTACAGCTACTCAATAACCCGGGGTTTGACCCACTCCTCCCTCCTCACTGTCATCACCTTGGTTTCTGGCATTCACAGCTACATCACCCAGGACATCACACAAGACATCACCCAGACTACACCAAAGTGTCTACCAACAAAGTGATTCTCCCGTGGTTGTCCATGCTGCTGACTGCCTGTGAAAAAGAGTAGAATAGACTAGATCAAACCAGATACACTTTTAGAAGGGAAAGATAATGTTCATCCTTGTTTATACAGACAAACACACACACACACACACACACACAGAGGCAGGGGACAGGAAGAAAGATGGGGGAGTGCTAGGAGGGGGAGGGAGGGAGGAAGGGAGGGAGAGAGAGAGAGAGAGGAGAGAGAGAGAGAGAGACTGGTACATTCAGCAGTAGTGCACAGGTGTGCTTTGGATATAGCAGAGACAAGACAGGCAAGATCATTAATTATGGTCATATGACCTGGAGAGAAAAGGAAGGTAACGAATAGAAAGTAAAGAAGTGTGCAGTAACATCAAAGGGTAATATTCTACCTGCCCACCCAGAGTGTATCCTACCAACTCCCCAGAAAAAGCACAGAACTGCCTTCTATTGGCCACCAGGGGCAGAACACCCTGCGTTCTCCTGAGGTTGCCTCCCAGTCCCTGAAACTCACAGACTCAGTAGGCCTGGGTGCCCTTTCCTGAGTCTGAGTACCTCGGGGAAGTGGGGCCTCTGGAACTGAACCTCTCTCGGTGAGGTTTGGTGCTAGCCTATCCCTGTCCTTTGCTATCATCTATCTCATTACCTGGTGCTGGTCAAAGCACAGCTAAAGTGCTTCCCATCCAAAGCCTTTCCTGGTCCCTGGCAGTATGTGTCATGGCCATCGTCAAGTCAGATTTGTTTATTCTAAGTGTAGCTTCTGAGACGTAGACATATATTTGCTAAATATATGCAATTTAAAAAAAAAAAAAGATGTGTCTAGAACTCAGCAGGCCAGCCCAGATCTGACAAATCTACCTCCCTCCCCTGCCTGGTTCTTTGCCTATCCCAAAGTCTGCAGTGAAAGGCAAGGTAAACTTGTTTCCTCATAAATCTTAAGACACACAAAGACTTGGAAGGGTGTCTCTTAGGTGGTGAGATTGGCTGTCCCCAAGGCCAGAAGCATAGAGCTGTTTTTCATCAGAGCCACACACAACCCCCCATCAGAGGACTCCTTTTGAAGCATCTATTGATCTTTAAGAAAAGCATAATGTAACAAACGTGCTGCTTCCAGTCTCTTGCCTTATTCCTGAGCTCCCTTCAAGTATTTCCAGCTGTAATGCGAAGTTCAGTGGTGTGTCAGCAGATCGTAGTGAGCCCCCAGCTCACCCACAGGCTTGCTAGGAGACAGCTGTTTTTACAAGATGTTTGCTCTGACAAGCAGCTCAGGCCCTCTGACTGAGCTCCTGCATAGGCATCTGTGGAGGTTAACCCAATGAGCCCTGGCTTTTCTGCTAAGGTTGTCGACATCTCCTATGGACTCTGCCTGATGAGCTGAGGATCAAACTTCAAAGGTTGTTGAGGAATAACAGAAATATCAGAGTCAACTCTGTGGTTAAAGCGTTCTCTCTGTTGAGGCTGGTAAGAAATGGTCACAGGTCTTGCGAATTGAAGGAGAGATTATAGCAACCCTTCAGAAGAAACCCCCTCTTCTTTATTTTGGTCTGGGCACCAAGAGAAGTCCAGCATCAAGGGTTTTGCCTGCTGAAATGTAAGCTCTGTTCTCTTCACGTTGAGGGAAATGGTTTTTTGCTTACTTCTGTTTTGGTTAATAGAGCAGGACAACTCTAGAAGGACAAGAGTGCTAGCTTGCTGGGCAGGCTGCAGGGTGATGCTATAAGAGGCCCCATTTTCAGTGGAGGCCACATTGTGGTACTTACGAGCACATTTTACAAAAGGTAAAACACAGTGGCAATACCAGGAAGCATTTGGATGGGCCACCCACAAGTGACTAATTTGTGGCGATAACTATGCAGAATATCAGTCAGTATTCCCTAAATGTTTCACAAAAGCCACACAATTTGAACTTGACTTGTTACAGTCCTGGTTGGAGTTCTTCAGCCCCCCACCCCCACCCCCCCAGCACATCCCTGGGGAGCTAGGCTGCTTGGGATGGTGATAGCAGATGTCACCACCAGGTGGCACTACTGATGACATTTCTTTGTCTTGATTAAAGCCAGTGTGACATTTGAGGGGGCAAGCCAAGAGTTCAAGAAGGTGCCTAGTGTAACATATAATTAATTGTTTAACAGTTAAATCAAATCTAATGCCCAAGGTCAGTAGGGATACATTCCCTTGAAAAACAGGCCTCCCCAGTAAAAGGAAAAGATGGGGACACATTTAAAGTATTTAGATTCTTGTGGGAGAACAGGAAGGATAGGATACAGTCTACCCCCTCCACCCAGCCCTTCTCTTGCTGTGAGGGCCTCACGTTCAATCTTCCCTACTCCACCCTTGGGACACCTTAAAGGGTCAAAAAGACCCTAGGATTTCTGGACACTCTGGACTGTTCATGCAGGGACTTACAGAGCTCTGGAGACCCAGTGTGCGGTCTGATCTGTGGCAAAGGGTCAGATAGTAGCCACTGTGTGTACAATATAGTCTCTGGTCACAACTATTTACCTTTGCCACTGTAGCATAAAAGTAGCTGATGACAATCCAGACAGGAATGTGGCTATATCTCAGTATACCCTTCTGCACAAAAATAATTTAGCTTTAGACTCCAGTCTATAGTTTGCTGACATCTGATCTGAAAAAAAAAAATGGATCTGGACCTGCCAAATCCAGAACACCATGTTCAACTTGAATTCCAAATGATCCAAAATACTTGGATATAAATCTCTCCCAAATATTGAATGGGACATACTTAAGAAATGAGTGATTGTTTATCTGACATTCAAATAACTGTACATCAAGTATTTTTATTTGCTAAATCTGTCCACTGGGATGGGAGCCGCAGGCCCTGTGGATGCTTCATCCCACTAGGTGGGCCAAAGCTAGAAGGTTTCCAAAGTCAGGTATGAAGGCAAAGCCATGCCTTCCCAGGTCTAAGGGCAGTGCTGGCTTTTAAGAGACAAGTTTTAGTACTCACAAGGAATACATAGAATGTGTGCATGTGTGTAATATATGTATATGTACATATATATGTACATTTATATATGTATGTATATATTACATTTAATTTAAATTTAATACATTGAAAGGGCTCTGAAGACGACACATGAACCAGAAGGCAAAGGGAGACACCGTGCTGAGGCTTGGCCTGAGGTAGGACGCAGCTGTGGCAGGGGCTAGGTGAAGCCTGAGAGGAAAGGATTCCAGGCAAAGGGAACTTCCTGAGTGAAGACCTAGAATCTGAACCAAAGAGAGGCCAAAGGTGAGCAGCACAGGGGGGAGAACTATGGGCTAGTGTGATGGCCAGCCTGTGAGCAGTCTGCCAAAAACTGAAGTGACTCTGGAGTTTCCTCATATGTGGAGGTGGTCAGTGTTTAAGGAGATGGAAATGCTAACCACTGTACATTGTGTGCATGGATCAAATTAGCATATACAGTACTCCAGAAACCAATATTATGTGTCAATTAAAAAGTTTATAAATGCGGCAGGAGGCCCCTGCAGGTTTTAAGTGGGGAGGGAGTATAATCCTGCTCTCATTTTAAAGCTCTCACTTGCTGATTTCTCCTGCAGAGCAGATGGAATCAAAGGAAGAGCGGTGAGAAGAGACTTGGTGAGGAGCCGCTGCAGGAGTTCTGGTGGGAAATGATGTTGGAGTATGTCTCCCCGTGGAGAAGCCCCTCGCAGGTGCTGAGTGGGAAGGGCAGAGGACACAGAGAGAAAGGCCCAAGACGGCTCCTGGACTCTAGTTTTGCAGAGCTGAGTGGAGGTAGAGGAGACGGGCTTGCCATGAAAATGACATGCTTGGTCTTGTAGAGCTAGAGATGCTTTGGACTCCCTCCTTCCTGGACCCTTAACGTGCCCGACAGGCTCACATCATAAATTTGTTCCCCAGTTTATAGTGCTAGTAGGATGTGCTTGAACCTTGAAAAGGTGGGGCCTAAGGGAGGACTTTAGGTGATGGGAGATGCCCTCAGAGACATTTACAGACCCCAGCTCTGTCTCTTCCTCTTTCTTTGCTTCCAGCCTCCATGATAGGAGAAGGCTCTTCTGTACAGGCTCCCCATGGTCTGTTACTTGGCCACAGGCTCCAAAGCAATGGAAGCAACTTCCAAAGCTGTGAGTGAAACCTTTCTGGGGTCTGGGGAGATGGCTCGGTGGGTAACGTGCTTGCTGTGTCTGAGGACCTAAGTTCAGATCCCCATACCAGGAACCCCAGTGCTGGGGGAGGATATTCGGAACAGGCAGATCCCTGGAGCTTGTTGACAGCTGGTCTAGCCAATAGTGAGCTCTGGGTTCAGTGAGAGACCCTGTCTCAAAGAGTAAAGTGGAGATCAATTAAGAAAATAAGACATCTGACATCTACCTCTGGCCTCTGCACACATACACACACACACACACACACACACACACACACACACACACACACACGTAACTACACACACATATGTGTGTACACATATGAACATATATATATCATACACAAAATAAACATTTCCTCTTTCTTGTTTGTTTGTTTGTTTGTTTTTTGAGCCAAGGTTCTCTGTGTAGTCTTGGCTGTCTTGGAACTTGCTTTGTAGACCAATCTGGCCCTGAACTCTCAGAGATCTGGTTGCCTCTGCCTCCAGAATGCTCAATGCCTGACATATTTCCTATTTTTAAACTGAGCACTTTAGACATTTTGCATCAGTAGACACTAACCAACGCCAGTGTCAAGTGAACAGATTAACTGAGTGAGTGGATACACTTTCTGTAGCTCTGAAGAGAAACCAAGGCTGGACTGGAGGCTTGTGGTGGCAGGCTGCATTTATAGCTGGGAGAATGGTAGAAACCTTAGTGAAGTTAGAAAGGGTCTAGGGCTGATCCTGAAAGCACTCACGTGTTTAAGAAGAACAAAAGAGAAACTCAGTTCAGGGCAGTGCCCAGGAGCCCAAATAAGAGGACATTCCCCAAAGCACCATTTCTTTTTTTCTTTTATTAGATATTTTATTTACATTTCAAATGTTCTCCCCTTTCCTGGTTTCTCCGAAAAAAACCCTATTGCCTCCCCTCTCCCCTTACTCACCAACCCACCCTCTCCCACTTCCTGGCATTCCTCTACACTGGGGCATAAAACCTTCACGGGACCAAGGGCCTCTCCTCCCATTGATGGCTGACTAGGCCATCCTCTGCTACCTATGCAGCAGAGCACCATTTCTAACGACGGCCAACTTCATCCTATGCCCCGAGAACTTGTGAGGCCCCTCCTCATCACTGCCTGCCCTTGCTCCATCCTCGTTACATTTATGATGCTAGAAAATGAGAAGTCACTTGTCAACAGCTCCATCCATCACTCCTATTACTATCTTCATACTCACTCCTGAAAGAGTAAAAGAATCAAACAGAGGGGCCAGGGATACAAAAGAATGGATGACTTCTGAACGAGTAAATTCTCATCACTAGGAAATAGAATTGAAGTCTTTGAGAATTTTCTTTGACTAATAGCAGCCACTAGTGCAGTCCCCTCACCAAATCTAACACGCACTGGCATATCCCAGCCTAGGGTGACAGCCCTCCTACAGCAGGGGCAAAAAGAAGCTCAAGGGGGTCGGTCCTGGGCTAAGCTCCCCAGGACGAGGGACACTAACTACAGGGAGGGAAATCACAGAGCTCCGGATTCCCATTAGTGACATTTCTTGGTTCCTCATAAATACCTTTGTGTTTTGACCTGTAACAATGTGAAATGCTAACAAAGCTGGGAGGAAATTAAAATCTCTTGATGTGGTCTGGAAGCTGTCTAAGCAGATCCTGTCCAGGTGACAGAGGTCTGCTAGACCTGGGAAAGAACAGAGGAAGTAAAAGGTTACAGAGGAAACAGCTGCGCGGTGAAATGCCAGAGTGCAAGAGTTTATCTAGACCACAGAGATACTTTTGCATAAAGAATTCCAGGCCACGGGTCACTAAGACCCAGTAATATAGGTTAGGTGGAAGCTGATGGTTTAAGAAGACCCAGTTTGGTATTACTGTGCTGCAGCAAAATCTCGAATTGAACAGTAGATGAGCAGCCATAGTCCCCAATTATGAGATCCAAAATAGTCCCCTAGTCTGAAATGGGGTGAGCCCTGACATGGCCCTATGGGTGGAACATTCTACAATGGACTTCACGTAGCAGTCAGCCTGTAGGCACCGGAACCCTAGAGATGAAGGCCGAAAATCAAAGCAAGTTTCTCATCCTTTAGCAATCAGATCACAGCTGCTTGGAGCCCGAGCCTGTTACATCCCCTCTTCATTTCAATCATCCATCGGACTCCTGACAGCCTTTGTTTGAGGGCTAACACCAGAGAGCTAAGACAGACGCTCTCTGTCGAGTGTCTTTGAAGAAGCTGCCTGACCACGCCTACCACCTGAATACACCCATCGCCTGAGCACGCCCACTGCCTGAGTATGCCAGCCCACTGAAGATCTTCTGAACCTGGAGACTTTGGCACCTGAACTTTCTTTATAGTTAATCCAGAGACTTGTTTTCACTTTCCCCTGTGATTATAAGAACCCTTGTTTGTTCTCAGTAAAGTGGAGCCTTGATTGGGACGCAACTTGGCTTCGAGTTTTCTCTTTGCATTTCAAACCCTCTCTTTCAGGTCCTTTATTCCCTCCTAACTGAGGAGAACCCCATTCAGGAAACTGCGGGCAGTTTCACGAGCCAATGCTTTGCTCCTTTTCATCGATTAGATAGATACCTGACAAAAGCAGCTTAATGAGGGGTTTGCTTTTGGCTTATGGTTTAAAAAGGACACAGTAGTCCCTGACAGTGGGGGAAGGCATGGTGGCAGAGGCATGGTGGCAGGAGCAGGAGACAGCCTTGTAGTCAAGTCTCGCATCCACAGTCCGGAAGCAGAGAGAGACAAATGCTTGAGCCCTTCTCACTTTCTCCTCTTAAACAGGAGCTATCCGTTACAATGGCAGCTACAGAATCCCAGAACAGGTGTGGTGTGGAAAGCTCACATTTTCTGACACAAACGGAGGCCAGGCTATTACTGTAAGGCAGGGAAGGAGGCAACATCAATATCAATTTGTTGCTGCTTGTTACCGTGTGTGGTGGGGAGAGAGAGCATAGCCAGGCTGTGCTGCATGCAGTTCAGTCCCCTATGGCAGTTGCACTTTGTTAGATAGCTTGGCCGGCTCTCTCAGGCTCCTTTATGGAAATCTATCAAGGAATTGGGACTGAAATTCCACTAAAGCCTGCCCCCACCAAGCTAGGCTGTGGTATAGTATGGTAATATAAAGAAGACACCAAGGCCAGCTGAGAAATCTTGTGCACCCCAGGGACCTAAGGATAAGATCCCAAACTCTTCAGGGACAGGTCAGGTTTGAGGCATAGTGAGCTCTGGGCTGTACTTCTTTAGGAATCCCAGTGCAGCAATCATAGCCATGCACATAACATTAAGAACAGGGCAACTAGATGCCCTTCTATAGAAAATAAGCCCCAGAATCAATAAGAAAGGCACAGAAAGCCATAGAAAGACAGGCAAAATGCCTGAACAGGCACATCCCATGACAGACTATCTCAACAGTACATAAGCTTAGAAATATGTATTTAATATTGGCATATCATGGAAATGATAATTAAATGACAAACACGAAGTATCCTATGTCTATGTGACCACAGACTGTTGATACCACTGGGTATGGAGTTACCAGAAGTCTCAATTCATTTATATTGGTCAGTTATTTGCCAGTACCTCAAGCAGTGTGTGTGTGTATGTGTGTGTGTGTGTATGTGTGTATGTGTGTGTGGTCTCCATGACCCTATAATACCTGCCTCCTAGACCTGCCTCCATGTGAATTCAAAGAATAAACTACATTGTTGAGAATACCATTATTCACAAGAAACAGACTAGAAGTTGCCAAAAAGTCCATCAATGGTAGACCAGCTAAACAATGATACAGTCAGACAATTAAATACTTCACAATAATGAAAATGAATAAACCATTGCTCTTATCAATATAATGTTGACAAAGAAGGCAGACACAAAGAATTTCGTGCTATGGGACTATACTCCCACAAAAGCTCAAACTTGGTCAATAAGGACAACAGCTGGCCATGGTGAAAGGACTCCTGGTGTGTCCTGTGTCATTTACATTCTGTTCCCTAGTTTGAGTGGAGGTTATGAGAATGTGTTTTGTTTATGAGTATTCTTTGAGTCTATATTTATGTTTTAGGATGTGTTTATGCTTTTATCATATATGAAACTCATATATATATGAGCAGGAATTCCTAAACCTGAGCCTGCTTCTGCTGTTGTCCTATAAAACATGCAATTTGGGAAGTTTTCTCAGTGGAAGAAGGTTTCTCTCTCTTTTTTAAATCACCTCCTGTTATATGTCTGTTTGGGTAGATTTTTTTTCTCTTTTCTCTTCTATTTTATTTACTTCTAAATTTAGCTCTTTGCTCTTGGAAGGTCTGATCAGAGGGAAGCTTCAAGACTAACACCATGTTGGAAGCCCAGGTCGACATAGGAAGGCTGCTGGCTCACACGACCTTTTAAAAATTAGATTGCAAAAGCAAGAAGCTGTGCTTAAAGCCAGATGCTGTAGAAGGCACCTTTAATCTCAGCACCGATGAAATGGATACAGTATGATTTTGAGATCCAGGCCAGCCTGGGCTACATAGTGAGACATTGCCTATAGACACAAAAACAAAAACAAACAAAGCACTGTTAGATCCTAGAGGTCTCTCGGGACCCTGATGCTCATTGTTGCCAGCGTAACAGGAACACATTCACATCTTAAGGCAGGAACAGCGATGATGAGGAGCTGAAGTCAAAATTAAAATCAGAGCCAGGGGTTCCAGTTAGGAGCCTCTGTGTGTGTGTGTTTGTGTGTGTGTGTGTGTGAGGGGTATGTCTTATCTTAACATTAGGGCTTAATTATTTCTCTGTGGGCTGATCAGGAATCTCACATGGACAGAAGAAGATGGAGGTGACCAACCAGGGAGAGCAGGGAAGCGGGAGCTAGGTAGAGAGAGAAGGCACCTGGTAATTAATCACAGCCCAGAGAGTCTGGTGTTACCCAGCACCACTCAAGAGCTTCCAGAGTTTAGTTTCTTCTGTGATTCTTAAAGCCTGCTTTGATAATTTAAAAATCACATTTTTTTTTTAACTCCTTAAGCAAACATTGATTTATCTCTTCCTTTCTGGAGGAGATACCTGGAGTTCTGCTGCGCTGACTAAAACGACTCTTTTTTTTGTGGCTCAAGGAAGAGGTTTTGGGGTTCTTGCAGCTGCAGACAGGAAGGGAAGGCGAAGAGAGAAGACTGTACATCCCTTCCCCAACCCCCCCCCGGTTTATAACCACCATCACAATCTGGAGTTCAAGTTGTATAAACAGAGACAGTGGCATCATGCACAAAAAAAAAAAAAAAAAAAAAAAAAAAAAAGCACTGGGTACTCTGAACTTTGGACATCTAATTTTTGATTTTTCAAGACAGTAAATCCTGTCAAGGTCAAAACACAGGACCTCAGAGGTATGGGAGCATCGTACTGCTGATAGCATAGGAGACCAGGAGTTTCAGCGTCTGGAGAGCTAAGACCTGGAAAATTCCTGAGAGAAAAGAGACCAGGGAGCCAGACTGGGGTATAGATCCTCTGGGAGGGATCTTGAAGCATTGCTTCCCACAGCCAGGCTTCCTTCCACAAGGCTGTCAGAGCCCTGCAGAGGGCACACGTGAGCAGCTTGGAAACTTGACAGACCTGAGTGCACTTCAGAAAGCTGAACTGGTCCCTCCTATTCTCTATGTAAAGTCTGGTGACCCAAGAGTCCCAAGTCTCCCCTCAACTCTATACTTCTCTTTGAGTAGTTTGAAGGCATCCTTATTCTGGCTTTTGTTGGTAGTTGTCGGCAGAGGGCTATGTAAGGATTGGAGAAAAGAAGAGTAGACCTGACTCGAGCTCTCCTGGAGGCTGTTGGGTTGCTGTTGCCATGCTGTCAGGGATTCCACTGCACTTGGCATTCAGAGACCCTCAGTAGTTCCTCTCAGCCTGTAGACAGAGTGCTGTAGTGGGCTCCAATGCACAAGATGACGAGGAGCCACTGGCACCCCTTCACAGAGTCAGAAGGACAAACATAGGCTTCAAAATCAAATTCCAGGGCTTGGGGAGATTAACCTGTCATAGTGCTTGCTGCACAAGCAGGAGAACACAAGTTTGAATCCCCAGAACCCAGGTAAAAAGCCAGGAGAGGTTATGTTCTCCCATGTAACCCTAGTGCTATAGGAAACAGACACCGGAGGATCAGTGGGGTTTACTGGCTGTCACACCAAATTCCAGACTCAGTGAGAGGCCCTGTCTCATGAGAGTAAGAGGTGGACACCTGACATCGTCCTTTGCACATCACATGCATACACACCAAAATCAGGTCCCATAACAATGGGACAAGAACTGCGAATGCAAACTCTTGAAAAGAAGCTGTGTCTGCAAAGACAGGCTGACTGGTTACAATGTCAGTACTGTGCAGAGATTGCAATGTGGTATTCCGGGGCCTAATTACCTTCTCTGAGGCTAGTTCTAGCCCTCTGGATCAGCCATTCCTTGCCCTTTTATTGTGTCAGAACTAGCATCTTGTGGCTAATAGATTAAAAAAAAAACTTTTGAAATCTATTAATTTAGCAAACCATTAGCTTCCACCAACCCAGAAGCTAAGGATGTTGTCAGAGAGCACCTCAGACCTCCAGAAGAGCTGTGCAGCAGTCGCCTCTCTGTATACCCACTGACGTATTTTAAACTTGATTTATTGGCTTTCTTTGTTCAGTAAAACTATAAAACTTCATGAAACTGCTTCCACGTTGGGACATGGAATTTGGAGCTAACCTAAATCTGTGTTCTCGTGGTCACCCAAAATGGCTCCAGAATAAACTACCTCTTGTATGCTTTAAGGTAAGAGTGTGCGTTTTACCTTGACAGAACTACAAGGGGATTCTATTACCAAGTACCCATGCGGCTTTAGGCAAATCATTTCACAAACTCTCCAAGTCCTTGGGCCTCTCAGGAAGCTAAATAGGGGACAACAGATATGAAGCTTGGCAGGCGAGTAGATGCTCCATTATTGGCTCCTCTCCCACGCACGTAATTGTTCAATACACGTCTTAGAGAGAGAAGCAGCAAAATGCTGTGTCATCACTTGACTGTTTGATCTGCATAAGTGCTACTCAAAGAAAAGCTGAGCTAGTCTCTGTGGAAGGAGTGAGGCTGGGTAGGCTAGCGGGAAGGGGCTCTCCTGGGCTCCCTGTTGAATGAATAAGCTGGGCAATTTTCAATTGAGAGAAAGCATCTGGGTCTTTGAGTGCAAGCAGCTTGCTAACTCAAGAGAAGAGCATGTGAGTGGGGAGAAGTAAGCAAAACGTCAAACTGAAGGTCTATAGGGGGGCTCCCAGTTAGGTACCTATGGCTTGGGATTCTGCTGCTGTCAGGGTGACAACACACACGACGAGGCCAGGGTTAAGGGTAGTCTGGCATCCTGGCATGCTACTTTGTTTAAAGATTTGGATAAAATAAGCTCATCAGCAGCACTTAATTTGATTTTAAATGAAAATAAGCATTGTTATGCAATTAAGGGCAGAGGCAAAATGAATATTTAAGATAAGGGATTATTGTACATACAAGGTCTAGATCATAGACCCTGGGGTCTTGTTCCATCTCATCTGTCACTGAGGCACTCTGGATGAAGGAAGAGGAAGAGGCCACATGAGGAGAAGCTGCCTGGGATATGTGAGTGCCTTTGAGCTGAGCTTTGGATGCAGCACAGAGCCTCCACAGCCTCCCCAGAGGAGCCAGCTATGCTGCAAAAAGATCTATGATGGCTTCACTGTAGAACCTAGCTGTCTGTCTAGCAGAACTGAGGGCAGTTCATACTGTTTAATTAGTCTCTTACCAAGATCCTCAGTGGCCCCTCACGGCTGCTGAGCAAAGTCTAAACTGCAACCTGGGCTACAGAAGCTGTTTTGAGACTGAACTGCCATCCAGCAAGGCCCGGAGGTGAGGCTAAGCATCGAACTCTCTTAGAGGTCTCAGAAGTTACAACTAATGCTTCTTGTGCTTTGAATCTTACATTGTCCCTCAAAGGCCACGTGTCGATGACAGGATCGCTAACGTGAAGGTACTATTGGGAGATGATATCTAATGGAAAGGAATTAGGTCATTGACCTTCAAAGAGACACATCCTGCCTCAGTTTCTGGCTACCGTAAACTGAAAGACCTCCTTTACCATGTGCCACGTGCATCTGCCGTGATTTACACAGTAGTGTCATCCCAAGCCCAAAGCATGGGCCCAGGTAACCCTGGACTGAAAAGATAAGCAGAAATGAATCCTTCCTCCATGTGTTTGCTTGTTTATTTATTTATTTATCTATTATTGTGCATGTGGGGGCAGTGCATGTGAGGATGCAGGTACCCGTGCCTGTGCATATCCACATAGAGGTCTGTGGAGGATGTTAGGTGTATTCTGCTATGTCTATCCATCTTACTGCCTTGAGACAGGGTCTCTCACTGAATCAAAAATGTGTCATTTTGACCATGTTGGCAGGGCATTAGGCACTTGGGATCCACCTGTCTCTGTCTCACAGTGATGGAGTTGCAGGCACAGGGCATCCATGGCCAGCTTTTTACATGGGTGGTGGGGAGTTCAGACTCAGGCCTGGATGCTTGTACAGCAAGTGTCCTTACCCCCAACCCCTCTTCCTCCTTTTAAAGGAATCATTTTACTGTAGTATTTTGCTACAGTAACAGAAAGCTGACTGACACAATGCTCTTCATCTCAACCGTCCCTTCCTGCCATTCCTCAGACAGCCATTGTTCCTTCCTGCCTTCCCTCAGACAGCCATTGTCCCTTCCTGCCACCCCTCAGCAGATCCTATTGTCTACTTCTCTCTCTGCATGGCCATCTGTGCCTCCAGCTTCTGTCATTTCCCTGTCTTTAGCCTCCAGCCCTGTTGTTCTCAAAAACTATTCTTTCTATAGAAGCCTGAGTGTGAGGATTCTAAGACTCAGAATCCAGCAGGCATTATCTCTGTGTAAAGCCTTGCAATGCTCCCCTATCCCTTGGAGGTAATACCCATCAAGCATCCTCTATAGTCAAGGGCAAGGAAGCTGTGAATGAAGCAAAGTCTGCTCCAGGAAATCCAAACTCTTCAAGCTGCTCCCGAGGTATGATGGTCAGTTTCATTCCCCTAACTGAATTAAGAAGTCCCTGTAGTATTAGGGTGGCTTGGCTCTAGGTATAACTGTGAGGGCATTTGTAAGAGAATGGAAGAGGAAAGACCCACTCTGAATGTAGGTACCACTGTCCCTTGGGCTGAAAAAAAAAAAAAGACTAAGTAAAGATTTCCAGCATCCAGTGTTTCTGCTTCCCTATCCATCCGAATGTGAGCCAGCAGCCACATGCCCCTGCTATTATAGCCAGAGCTTCTATTTCCACAGTGGAACCTTCCCACATGTTGGGGGCTGACTATACCCCCAATCATGAGCCAACATCAGCCCTTTCTCTCTTCTGTTGCTTCCTGTCCGTTGATCTGCCACATCACTAAAAGTAACCAATACACAAGGTCTCCAGGATCCTTGGGCAGCCCTCCATGTTTTCCGGGTTATTAATGCCTCTGATTCCCCTGATCCCAGCATTTTCCATCCATACTGAGCTCCTTATCTCCAGGACACAGCCTGCTCTTTCTCATCCCCATCCCCTCTGCACAGGCTGGTCCCTCTGTAGGAGTCACCTTTTCCCTGCTTACCTTCCCTGCCACATGACTGTCAATTCCTATCCATCTCCCTCATCTCTGCCTAAAGGTCACCCCCTCCACAGAGTCCTCTTTAACCTCCCAAGCCAGTAGGTGGCCTGCGGTATGACACTTACAATACCCTGTGCTTTCTGGGTTCTCCTAGAAGGCAGAGAGCATGTTTTGCACTTGCTTTAGATAGCTCTGATTCCCAAGGACAGATAGCACAGTGCTGGAGGCCTCTCTACAGTTTGTTGACCAAGCTGAATAATTGAAATAGCCAGCCCAGGCTGTATGGCTGAGCTGTACCTGGTATAACTCCCAAGACACTCCTCGTGGACACCTGAAGCTTCAGAAGGAGCAAGAATGGGAAGGAAAGAGGCAGAGAGGTCAAGGAAACTGCTGCCTACTGCCCTGCCTCCACCCTACTTTTTCTTCTTGCCCTAGGCATTGTGGGAACTGTTGTTCAGTTCACTGAGTCTGACTGGAGTGCCTGACTCAGTTCTCCGTCACATGGAAATGGATTTTTTTTTTCATACCAGCCCACTATGCAGCCTTCAGGAACTATTCTTCTTGTTAGCATCTAACACATTTTTCACAGAAATTTGTGCCAATCAAGAAAGCCTGAGGAAGATTGGGATTGGGGGCGTGTCACCCTGTCTGCAGGTAGAGAAGGCGAGCAGCGTGGGATAAGGCATTCCTGACTCATATCTGGAAAGCCAGTGTCCTTGAGCTTTTCATCCTGCTAAGCATTTTTCAGGTCTGCTGGGTTTTGGCACCTATCAGCAAGGCTATTTTAAAGCTAAAATCTGAAAATAAATGGAGTGGGGCTGTGGCAGAAGAAGGTTGATTTGGCAAGCATTGAAACTGGGAGGGAGCTTACAGGAAATTAAGACTGAAGACAAAAGATCCAGTGTGTGTATGTGTGTGTGTTCGTGCGTGTGTGCCTGTGTGTGCATCTGTGTCTGTGTGCCTATGTGTGTGTCTGTGTCTGAGTGTGTTTGTGTCTATGTGTGTGTACATGTGTGTGTTTGTACATGTGTGACTGTGTGTATGTGCCTGCGTGTTTGTGTGGTATGTGTATGTGTCTATGACTGTATGTCTATCCATGTGTTAAGTGTGTGAGTGTGTGTATCTGTATCTGTGTGTCTATGTGTGTGTCTGTGTGTGTTTGCATTTATGTGTGTGTGTGTGTGTGTGTGTGTGTGTGTGTGTGTGTGTGTATACCCTCAGGCCTCCTGACCAGCTGGAAGAGATTCACCAGATAGGCAAATCTGGAGAGGAAAGGCCTTGGTCTGGAGGACTTCTTACTTGTCCGGTGATGCTGCCTAGCCCACCTACAGTCCATCTGTTATTCTAGAACCTGGAGGAAAATGGCTGCATGGAGAGTGGCACTAGATACTCATGCCGCAGGCTCCCTAGTACTTCTCCTTGCCAGCTGTGCCTGCAAAGCCACATGGCATCTCCCTACCTCCGATGTCTTCATGTTGACCCAGCTGGCCAACGTAAGCTCCTGATAGTCTTTACCCTCAGCTGTATCCTTCCCACCTTTGTGACTCCAGCCTTGCCTCCTGGCTCTTGATCACCCTGGACGCTGACCCCTCAGACCCATCAGAGTTCATGCACAATGCTTCTTACCTAAGGTGAGCCTTCGTTCCTCTTATCAAAGATCATCTGCACTTGTATCCTAGATGCCATGTTTCAGGGTGCTGGAATTTACCTGAGGCAAGCTGAAAGAGGAGCATCTGTGCCAGACTTCCTGTGTACAGGACCCAGTTTTGGAGCTCACTTGCTGGAAGCTAGATGCCCATGACTGTGGTGAGTCACTGGCTCTTCCTGAGCCTTCATGCTTTTGTAAAATGGAAATCCTAATAACACAGACCTGATGAGGAGAATTTACTGCACTCATTTACAGGATAGGTGTTTAGTCAAGTGCTTAACCTACAAGAGAAGAAGAAGAAGAAGAAGAAGAAGAAGAAGAAGAAGAAGAAGAAGAAGAAGAAGAAGAAGAAGAAGAAGAAGAAGAAGAAGAAGAAAAAGAAAAAGAAGAAGAAGGAGGAGGAGGAGGAGGAGAAGGAAGAGGAGGAGGAGGAGGAGGAGGAGGAAGAGGAGAAGAAGGAGAAGAAGGAGAAGAAGGAGAAGAAGAAGGAGAAGAGGAGAAGGAGGAGGAGGAGGAGGAAGAGGAGAAGAAGGAGAAGAAGGAGAAGAAGAAGAAGAAGGAGAAGAGGAGGAGGAGGAGGAGGAGGAAGAGGAGGAGGAAGAGGAAGAAGATGGAGGCTAGAGAGAAGGCTCAATCAACGAGCCTTGCAATTTGAGGGCATGAACTGGATCCCTAGAAATTATGTAAAAAATTTGCTGGGTATGGTAGCATACATATGTAATCCCAGAGCAGGAGAAGTGGAGACATACAGGTTCTCCAGGCTCACTGGTCAACCAGCCTTGCCTATTTGAGGAGTTCAGGGCATTCATTGAGAGACCTGCTCTCAGAAAGAGAAAGAGAGAGCGAGAGAGAGAGAGAGAGAGAGAGAGAGAGAGAGAGGAAGAGAGAGAAAGAAAGAAGAAAGAAAGAAAGGAAGGAAGAGAGAAAGAAAGAAAGAAAGAAAGAAAGAAAGAAAGAAAGGAAGGAAGGAAGGAAGGAAGGAAGGAAGGAAGGAAGGAAGGAAGGAAGGAAGAGAAGGCAATGCCTAAGAATGACATTCCCTCTGACCACATGCATGCATAAGCACCCCAGTAATGCATGTCCACGCAAATAAAATAAAACAAGAACACAATTCCTTAATCACCAACTGCTCTTGGTGAGTTAGAAATGGAAACTTGGCATTCATGTCCCCAAAATCCAAAGTAGAAACAGCTACAATAGTATCTGTTTCCCTGTTCTGGAAAACTGGGATCAGAAACAAACCACTGAGGGCATAGGGCCCAGAAATGCATAGGGCCTAAGGGGTGAGAAGTGTTGATTGGGCAGAGGTTGTGTGTAAAGACCTAGAGGGCAGTGGTCCAAGAGGCAGGTCTGTGACCTCCCCAGAAAACCCAGAGCAATACAGATTACAAAAGAACCCACCCTGTCATTCAGGACTGCACATCTCTAGGAGGTCCAGGACCACCACCTACCTGACAAAATCCTGGACAACAGGTCCTGGCAAGCTCTAGGGGGACAGAAGGAGCGCTCTCAGTGGCACCTGCCAGGACAAAGCAGGACCAGGAGCTGTTCTTTTCCCCCTCAGTTGAACTAGAGTTCAAGTTGGTTCTGGGGTAGTAGATGCATGGTCTGTAGGTCTGTGGCCTCTCTGCCCTTTACGGGACTCCTCCCTTCCCCTTGACCTCCAAACCCAGCAACCATGGAAATGCTGTGAACTTCTTCCCTCAGTCCCCAGGGAAGACCAGCCCACTTACCTCAGAGAGACACAATCGTTAGTGTCATCTCATTAAACTGCAAACTGCTGCTGACTCAGACTGGTTTGGAAGGAGTAGCTGCCTCCTGGCTGCTGAGTGGTTTCCCCAGAGGCTCTGTGAGGTGGCATGAAAATGTATAGATGGACGGAAGAGATCTGCTCTTGCCAGCCATCGGGCTATGGCAATAGCGGCACCTGATGAGGCTGTCCCTGGGATAGAGGGTCGCCTGTGCTCACAGAGACACTAAGGACAGGGGTTTCAGGAAGATGAGCTACTTCTCTGACACCCTCAAAGTCTGAACCTGCTTGGAATTCCCAGTGTTGGAGACCCGGCTCTCTCTTGTTGCTTCACTATGCCCAGGTCATATCCTCTCCCCTGTGGTCAGGGAAACAGATTGCCAGCACATCTGTAGTCCAGTCAGCTGGAGGAAGAATGGAAAGAACAGAGTTCCTGACATTCATGCATGGCTGCTGTTCCCTTGGCCAGTACAGGACTCGGGCAGCCAAATCCCCGAGTAAAATTCAGGTACCCTTTGAAGCAGAAAACAGATGTAGGAACAAGTGGATAGTCCCTATCACTAAGATGGGGACAGAGCTGTGCCACAGGAACTCAGCATGAAGGCAAATCTCCACCAAGCATAATATATTATATATTATGATGTAATATAAAATCACCATTCATTAAGGAACTTATAATAACAATCATAGTGCTAGAATAGAGGTAAAAGCACACCTGCTTTCCTTAGTGGGCTTACAGTCAGGGTCATCAAATGTAATGGTTACTATAAATGAAATTCGTTTGTTCATTATATCCCTGCTATATGCCTGCCAGTACACCTAGGGACAGCATGGGAGAAAACATGGCCTTTTAGGTAGGGAGGGAGACACGTGCACAGCCCACCACGAGGCTGGAAGTTAATATGGTGAATGTAACCCACTGAGCCTGTCACTCTCAACGGGCCCAAGAGCTAACCTAATGCTTTGAAGCCAAGTGCGGCTCTAGAACCCTGGTGCTGCCCTGAAGCCAAGAGTTGGATTGGAAAGGAGATCTTTAAAGAATACAGAAATGGGATCTGTCTTGCCCACAGGTCTTTACTCTAAGCCTCCCCCTGACACATATCCCTCTAGAAAAGCATGGGCCCAGGAGGCAGAATGCAGGAGGATGCCCAGGAGCAGGATGTGGGTTTAGAAGCTGTAGTCTGAGCATCCTAGAGCTTGGAATTACTGCCTGCTGAGAACTTGCTGAGAACGTTGTTGTTGGTGAAGCCAAAGCTATGGCTGCCCTGGGATCTTAGCCTTCAGCCTCCAGAAAATGTGTTCTGAGTCTAATTTTTTATTTCCATGATTAACAACTGAACTCACCCTTGCTTGGCTTAAATCCCATTTTCTTTTATTTGGATTTTGAGGGGCTAGGTTACTATTTATCACCCTAAACTCTGAGTAAATGTCTTTCAAACTATGAAGAGTCATGGAAATACCAACTGTATGTATTCCTTTCCTAATAGCTATGCTCACATAGTAAGTTTGGCAGGAACTACCTCGTACTGAATCTCAGTACGTGTCTCAATCCATGCCAGGAACTGTACTGAGCATTTTACACATACAAATCTACCATAGCCCTGCCTGCTAAGCATGAAGTTCAGAGAGGTCAAGGAACTTGACCACACTGTAGCCACACTGGCTAGTTTGCAACAGAACCCTGACCGGAACTCAAGCCCAGATGACTCTTTCCAATCTTCCACAAGCCTAGATAGCTATAATTAGTCCATATGCTTTTCTTCTGTAGGCTGAGCATCCCCTGTTCTAGTTAATTCTGTTCTCTCCCTACCCCTGCCATATTCCCCTGCTATATTCTTGATGTACTCAAGTAAGTCCAGTGAGTTTCAGAGCTCATCCTAAGTGAGTATGTAAATCTCAAAATTCTGCTAGGACTGGAGACTAAAAACAACTATGGTCAGTGGTGGCATGTAACTATAGGTGATCTGTGAGTCACTTTAAAAAAGTAAAGCTCCTTAGCTTAATTATGCCAACTTTAAGTTGTCCTTTTTTTGTCTAATCATAAGAAAAAACATCAGAAAAATCCCAGTGGCATTCAATATACCTGACCAATATTCCTCAAAGCAAGTCAAGCCTAGACACCATCCATCACAATCCATAGGAGCCTAAGGAGCCCTAAGGACTAAATGTGGTATCCTGATCAGATACTGGAGTAGAAAAAGGAAGTGAGTTCAGAATTAAGGAGGCCTAAGTAAACTAAGAGCTTGAGTAAACAATAGTGGCTTTCTTTAATCTCTGGCCAGTTTCAGCTGGTTAATTATGTCACCTTTTATCAAAGCTCCAGAACTGAAGCCAAGGAGATCACAGTGAGATCAAGGATGTGCCCCAGCCTCAGGCAATCCTGACTTTGCTCTGGCATTAGCTCAGCCCTCAGGCCATCATCTCTATAAACATGGCCTATGCCCTCTGACCTATATGCATCCTGGCTTCTTGATCACCCCAGGCTCCTACACTAGCAAACCCATCTCAAGCCACTTGCTTTAACCCATTTGATCTCTCACTTACCACCTGTCAAATGGCCATTTATTTTGCTTGGTACATATTAAAACAATCCCCATTACCCTGTCAAACCGAAACGGATAGCAGAGAAATGCCCTTAGTGGGAGCAAGCTCTCTGCAGCAAATTTTCCTCTGTCTGGTCAATTAAAAACATTTGGGAAAAACTTCCTTGGGCCCAACAGTAGCTTCAAACCATGATTATTCTTCAGGGATTACAGTGCTCCGTGCTGAGAGCCAGCTGGGTGTGACAATCTGCGATTGCTTCACAGGCTTATTAGACTCTTCTCTTGCAAGGATGGGGGCTACAGAGGACCAGAAATATCATCTTTGGGGAAAGCAAGGATTGCCTTTGTCTAAGCACCCCCAGTCCTACTTGGTTCTCCAGGGCAAGGCAGTAACCACATTTACCCCAGGCGGTTTTTGTATTTTCCTGGATTTTTGTCACCTGATACAGAACTGAGCAGCACTTTAAGGGGGTTGGGGGGGGGGGGAAGCCCACTTTATAAGATAATTGTGTAATGCCAGACTTTCTATGTGTGTAATGGTTGTGTGCCAAGAAATAGTAAACAATCAAATCTTGTTAGCTTAGATTTCAAGGCATTTGGAATTACTGATCACTTGGATAGGGTGTGGATTTTGCAGTTCATCTTCTCTCAAGCAGAGCATCCCCTAAGGGACAGTGTCATTCAATATTGTTAACAAAACTGCAGGGGCTCGGGCTGAAGATATTTCTGAGGATTAGCTTTTCCAATGTCATCTGTCATCCTTGCCCTTTAGAAAGCTCCCAGTTACACACAAAGAACCAGTGCGTTTCCTCCAAATCCTTTCGAGTCTGAGAGCTGAGAGCCCCAGCCTAACCCTGGTGCGGCGCTTTTCCCAGCTGTGTGCACAGCTTGCTTTCTTAGGCAGTTTTATTTGGGTTTGCTTTTTCTATAAAGTAGGAGGAACGAGGCCTTACAGAAGTGCTGTGGGCGTAGATGAAGGCAGAGATAGGATTCTGACGTCCATGCTTCGTATGTTAAAGAGTTGGGGCTGGGGACACAGCTCAGAGGGCAAGTCCTTCCAGGTACCAGCAAGCCCCTGAAACCCATCCCTAGCATCATGAGCAAACAAAAAGAAACACAGAAAGCCAGATTACTTACATTTTACCCACTTAGGTTTACTAGCTATGTTACTGAAAGTTAACCAAGCTAATTTTTTTAAGTCTCATCAGCACAGAGAGGTTAACTACATGCCCATTCAATAACAACCATCTCTGAAGAGGCTGCCTTCTTCTATATGAAAAGAAGCAAGGTATGGCTGCTTCTGGGAACTTGAGCACTTGAGGCCTGGCAGATTAAGTACCATTTGAAACTACACTCATTTGGGTATGAAGGCTTTATTATTATTATTATTATTATTATTATTATTATTATTATTATTATTATTATTTTGGAACCATCCAAGCCATGAATGTTATGAATGAGCACCTATGGAACTCACTGCTGAGAAGCATCCAAAAGTAGAGGTGTGCCTCTAAAGATGATGCAGTTCATTTCTGAGGGTGCAGTGGTATTTTTCTGTAAGAGAAAAATGGCCTAATTGGTTGGGTAGAGCATTGGATCTACATGGCCACTGCCCTCCCGCATGAAATCCTTTGGGAAAAGTCTGAGGTTTATCTGGTCACCAGCATCCTCATCTGTTCTTTTAATCAATGCCTACATGTGTGAAGTCCTGTAGCAAGCGAGCCACCCAGAAACTTTCCCCGATTGTCCGGTTGAGTGACATGGACATGGGCATGGACATGCGCAGGTTGCTGTGAAGTACATAGCACACACACACACCACCCTCACAGAAGCACTGTATCAAGCACCTCTACCCCATCCTTTGGTTTCTCCAAGAACTGAGCTGTCTTAGCTGGAGTTCAACAGCAATTCACATGACACAGAATGCATACCAGTGCCTGTACCCAAAGACCTATCCCAGGGCAGACACTTCATAATCATGATTACTCTGTTTTCAGCCTCCGTCCGCCGCCACCTATTCATCACATTTTAAACAATTCAATGAGCAATATTGCATATATTCTCTCTGCCACTCTTTCCTTATGGTCCAGGAGAAATGAAAGCAAGACTGTCAAAAAACCTCTGGAAATACAGAGTGGGCTGGAAATAACTGTCTCTTTAAATAAAAGAGAACATGAAAACGAATGATTCCGATCTAAGCGTGAACCGAGCTTTATCCTGGAAGACTTATTAGAAAGAGAGGGACATATATTTCTGTTGACATTGTATATTAAATGGACTTTGGAAACCCTATTTGTCTGTATTAAATAAATATGATCGGTTTCCAGCTATACCTTCTATTTCTTCTGCTTTTAAATCAAAGGGATTAAGACTCCTAATTAAGACACTGGAGGAAGGCCTGATCAGTTTTTACCAGTGCAAATTAGTTCAGAGGCCCAGAGCTGCTCTGTTCTGTTTGCTGGTATGGGAGGCTTGTTTGATTTAACGTGATTGAGGAAATGAAATATCCGTAAGACAAAGAACCAACATTGCGCTTCTGGAGAGTGGCTGCAGGGAAATTGGAAACAAATGCACATTAGCGGTGATCCAAAATGCAACCAGAGGAGAAATGTTATTTAGAAAGGAAGAGATGGGACTGGGCTCATCCTCTGAAATAGATTGCAGCCTCTTCTTCCTTTGTTTAACGAAGATAAAATAGGATCTCAGTTGCCTAACAAGGACCAAGAAGCTTGGAACATTGTCTCTTCTTCCATCGGTGCGTGTGAAGGTGGTACAAGCCTTAGCTTGTTAATGATCCCAGCATTTCTGTTTAGTTATGATCACCATCATCCCTATAGCAGAGTTAAGGAATCCAAGGCTCTGAACATGTCGACTAATCAAAGGCCCCAGGGAAACTCACAGTTATGGTTTCCTGTTGATTAACATCCTTTAGGAGGGATGGGGGCCCAGACCTCTGAGCAAGAACAGTGTAGATCTGGCTACTTTGGGATGGTGTGCAGTTTGGTTTGATCCCTGCTCACTAGACCTGGTCAGACCTGGCTGATTCTCTGTATTGGCAAGATGCACACAGTACTCTAGCATCTGGTGCCATGAGATAAGAAGCACTTCCTGGAAGGGGTGCCTCTCCCCAGAGCACTGGGTTTGTCTGCAGACCACCTAGGCTTCTCTCCCCTCTCTCTTGTGTGGGCCAGTCTTCACCAAATCAAACCCTTGGAGACACTTTGATGACTTTTGTGGTTAGCAAACTCAACTGTTTATCATTGGTGTTAAGAATGGCCACTAAAAATGACGGTCTTGAGGCTGGCTTAGTGGCTAAGAATGCGTACTGAGCAACCAGGAGGAAATGAGTTCAAATCCCCCGCACCCATGGCAAATTCTGGGTATGCTACACATGCCTGTAACCCCAACAGTATAAGGGGTAGATACAAGAAGGTTGATGGAGCTTGCTGGCTACCAGCTTAGCTCTATGTGCAGTGAGAAGCCCTATCTTGAAAGAATAAGCAGAGAGTGATGCAGGAAGATACCTGATGTTGTCCTCTGGTATTTGCACTCGTGCATGGACATGTGTATCTCTATATACATGTATGTGTACACAATACACACACATCCCACATACACTCATATGCTACCCCACATGAATAAACCGCACACACACACACATAAACACAAACCATACATACACACACCACATACACACACCACACATACACACATACATACACACACACCAAACATACACACACATAACACACACCTTACACATACCACACACATGCGTGAACACACACACACACCACACATACACACACATAACACACACCTCACATACACACACTACACACATGCACCTCACATACACACACGCACACGCACACACACACACACATACCATATTAAAAACAAAAACAAACAAACAAAAAGCAGGTCTTAAGTGTTAGCCAGACAGGGTTGGCATTCTCCTGTGCAGCTGTGCGCATGTTTGAATGCTCAACACCAGAGCTGTGTGGTGTTCCTAAGTCCTCCACCGTGGATCCTGTTTTATGTTTGAGGTGCCTTGTCAGAATTCAAGGCTGAGAGGATGAACATGTATTGTTATGATTCTGCGAGGTTACATGCTGTTCTACAGTACAAAACCCCAGTTCTTACTTCTTGAGATGTCCTTGACCAAAGAGACAAAAATGAGACACAGTACATAAACACACATGTTTCTAAGCAGATGCAACAGAGTTTCAGAGTCCCGTTCTCCATGGAAACCCATCATGGAGTAGAGCTGTGTTTCCTAACTGTCCTGTGGGGAAAGGTCTGGTGGTTTCAACAGCTGCCCTTTGTTCCTGCTGATTTTTTTTTTTGCTGTCACGTGACTTCTAACAGTGTATCCCGTCAGGACTTGAGGAGCTTCCAGGAGTACCTGCTTTTTCAAGGCACCCATGAAGTGTTTTCATCATGCTTGGCAGGACACACAGGCACAGATGACTGTGTTGAAGGAATGATGTGAGTTCACTCACAGGTCCCAGGAGGTGTGGGAGGCAGAGGCTGCACTGTGGGAAGATAAAGGATATGATGGAAATGCACATGTGTGCTAGCAGGTTCTGATGGAAGGAGCGTGCAGGGCCAGGGAAGTAGGTTTAGGATGACCTAATTTGAATAATTTTGGCAGGTCAGGCTTTGAGGTACTCCAGTCCTTAGTTGTTTGGTCTCTCGCACATGGGATAGGGAGCTAGCATGGCATCCTAAGGACCAATAAATAAGAAGGGCGGGTGCAGGCTCTCTTTTGGTTGGTTTGCATATAGAAGACAGACTCTTAGGGGATCTGTTTGTTGTGTCTAGGGACTGTCCAGCTCTAGATGCAATCCCGGTACCTCCATGCTCCATATATATCGGTATGCCAGCCCCTTAATGTGTGAATAATACTCCTTTGTGTAGATAAACATTTTGTCTGTCTATCACTAGTTTATGAACAGTTGTATTATGTTCACGTTTTGGCTACTGTGAGCAAGGTTGCTACAAACACTCATGTCCAATATTGATATGGGTGTCTGTTTTTAGTGTTTGTGTATATGTGCATGTGTTTTCTTTAAGCAGAATATATTAATGAGAAAAAATTTTTTAAAAAGTCAACTGAATCAATCTACTTTCCATTGTTACAATAACATATCTATGGCTGGGTACTTTTTTTTTTTTAAGAAAAAAAGATTTATTGAGCTCATTGAGTATTGAGCTCCAACACTGAGTATTGAAACTTAAAGTTTAAACAGTGTGGTGCAGGGACTCCTGCCAAATGACATCATGGTTGAAGGGTATGGGAGATGGAAAGATCCCAGGACAAGACAGGAAGCCAAGAACAGAGGCTAGGCTTTTTCTTCCACACCAACTTGCTCTCAGAAAAACCAACTCAGGATAACACAAGAAGTACTGAGGATAGCACCTTCAGTTACCTAATTGCTTCCCACTAGGAACCTCATCTTGAAAGTCTACCACCTTCCAACATCACCATAGGAAAACCAAGCCCCCGAGGCAGAAACTCTTAGGGGTGTACATATTCAAACCACATCCACACCACAGTAACGATAAAAAATTTTCTTATCTTTATAAGCCAAATATAATTACTAATAATAGCTTTATATTCTTTTTAAGCTTTTCTAAGAAATACTATAAACATTATGTTGCATGTACCATTTTATAACTTCACTCTTTAAGTTTATATATATATATATATATATACATATATATATATATATATATATCATTAACATCTTTCTAAGTTCATACATATTTTGTACAATACCATCTTATATGGGCAGTATATTATTTACCTGAATATATTTATAGGGTTTAGGTGCATTGCTTAGATGGATGAAGATTGTTTCAGTCTGTGCTAGTGTGAATTTGGACACTAGCATCTATATAGTCAAGTCTTTATATGAATATCTTCTGGGTTCCTCCATGTGAATAGCCAGAGTGGAGCTTCTAAATCAAGCAATCTATAAAATCTTAAGGCTTTGATGTATGCTACCAAAGCACCGCACATTTCTGTGCTCCGCCGAGTCTCACTTTCTGGTCCACCTCAAACTTGAGGCAGCAGAAGAAGATGCTCATTGGTGAAAGCATGGAAACAATAAAGACAACGGCTTGCTGTCTGCCAGAGAAGCCTTCTGTCCTCCCATACAGCCGGTGTACAGACATTGCACTGACTGATAGGTCACCAGAAGCAGAGAACATGACTGCAGTGGCTATTCTTAGTTGTCAACTTGACCACATGTGGAATTAAATAAACCTAAGAGCGACACCTGTGAGGAAATTTTCTTAATTAAATCATTTGAAGTAGACCTACCTTTCATACAAGGTTTTGTTTGTTTGTTTGTTTGTTTGTTTGTTTTGAGATGGGAGATCCACCTTTAATCTAGGCCACACCTTCTAGTGGCACCTATATAAAGGATGTGGAAGAAGGAAGTCATGCTCATAGCCTGCTTGCCTTTGCTTTCACTGGCCTTAGAGTCTACATCATCAGGATTCCGGCATTCAGTGAAGACCAGCTGAGACATCCAGTGGTGTAGACTGAACAACTACTGGATTTTTGGACTTTTTATCTGGAGACAGCCGTTGTTGGATTACTCAAACCATAACCTCTAAGCTGTTCTAATAAATCAAAGTGTGTGTGTGTTTATGTATTTTTTTTCTTGGAAAAAACCCTGATTAATACAGGTTTTTGGTACCAGGAATTTGTTCTTACTGCAATAGATACTTGGTTATCTTTCTCACTTTGGGAGTATATTCTAGAAGTCACTCTCAAGAACTTTACACACACACACACACACACACACACACACACACACACACACAAACACACACACACACACTCTCATAGTGAGTGGGTCTGAGCTCAACTGAGCCAGGTCAAGCAAGCTTCTTTGCCATCTCAGGAGGGATCTTCCTCTTTTAATGGAGATGAATGGTTCCTGTCTAAAAGCTGAGCATAAACTTGGCTAGCATGCTGTCAGGCCCGAGAACCATGACCCTCCAGAGAAGGCTTTCCTTTTGAGCGCTAGGGTCTCAAGTCCATAAGAGTTTTTTATATTATTTTAGTCAAAATAAGGTAACAGAACTAATTTCTTTGTCTCCCTTCACATCTTCTTCTTTCTTTGAGACAGGGTCTTGATAGTAGCCCAGGGATTTTCTAGAACTTTCCTTGTAGCTCAGTGTCACAAGCAAAAAGGTAGAATGCATAGTTAGTATAAGGAAAGTTGTATTTTATGAGGACAAGGGTCACCATGCATGGTTCACACTCTAAATTCCTAGCTATGATCCTAAGGCCTATCTCCCCAAGGGTGGCCACCTGTATGATGCATCTCAGCTAGGTCAGGTGCAGTTTCTAATAGAGGTCCTGATGAGAGGGTCAGGATCCCGGGGGCGGCTCTCCAGCTGCAGGACAGAGCAAAGTAGTAATCTCCCCTGATGTACAGAGCAGAGTGATGCTCTTGGTGTCTACTTACACACTGTCCAGTGGGCATCAGGGGGCTCTGGTACTGTGTCTGGTTATCTTGAATGAGTGATGTCACTGGGTTCTGGTTACCAGGTGCAGCTTTGAGTGTAGTGAGGATCCTGACTCAGCCATTTTCACATGTCTAAAAGGCATTTTCTTTACTACGTCCATTATGCTCAGGCTACCCTGCAGTTCAAGACCCAACTGCCTCATCCTCCGGAGCAAATGTGTACCACCACATCAGACCGTAACTTCTTCATTGACAGGTTTTGAAGATGTCATAAGTCAAGTTGGAGACAGGACATAAGGAGATCCACCTCCCCCGGTGTGGTCAGGTTCTTCAAAATCAGTCTCCACAACCAGAATTTGGTATGGATGAGAGTGTGTGGAAAGTTGCAGAAGCCTGCCGGGTACCTGCCTCTAATAGTATTAGGGTTAATATTTTGGTAGATTCCAGTATATGAAGTATGAGATTCCTTATTCAAGAGCTGAAAGAAATCAACCAAACAACAACAACAACAGCAAAAACCAGGAGGGGGAGCCAAATTGAGAAACATAAGAAAAGCATAGATTTTAATAGATTGATTTTCTGTTGCCTCTTGTCCATTCGATAGAAGACATTTCTACCAACCACTACTCACAAACACTCATAGATAACAATTATAGTAATGACAACATAAATCTTCCTGATAGAGGCAAAGAGTAACTTCCCTGACATTTCTTTTCTTCTTTTCCTTTCTTTTTAAGCTGGGAAAGAGTAGAAATGGATTATAAACTCTTTAGGGCGCTTGCAATTATGAAGAGGAATTATGCTTATTTGTCTGTGTGATTTAGAACTGTTCCAGTAACTGACCTCCTGCCTCATTGGCCTCCACTATTGGCTCTTTCACTACTTACTTTGTAAGCACACATTCTTCAGTAAGTTACATATTCATATTTTTTGCATGTCTTCCCATAGCCTTCCATTATGTGCACTTTAGAGTATATCTGAGGAATCAAAATTAAAAGAACCAGATGACTCCCACCTGCAAGTGTAAGAGAGTGTCATTAATAGTCCCAGGGATTGCTGTTTACCCACCATGGGGTGGGTCTCAATTGGGCTAGTTATCGGCTGGACATTCCCTCAGTCTCTGCTCAATCCACTGTCTCTGCATTTCTTATAGATAGGATAGATAATGAGTTGAAGGTTTTATGAGTGAGTTGGTGTCCCTTATCCCCAAAGCTGTGAGTCACAGATAAGGTCATCTTCATTGATTCTTGGGTGCCTCCCTTATGGCAGGTCTCTGTTTCATCCTAGATATGCCCTCTACCCTCCCCATCCCCATCAGCTGCACATTTTCTATTCATTCTCATGGCCATCTGGCCATTTCTTCTGATGCAGCTTGGTCTTCATGTGGGTCCCGAATGATTGGAGCAGGGGCTATTCCAAAAGCTCTTGCCTGTACATGGGATATACTCTTCTAGCTGGGCTGTCTTGTCTGGCATCACTGGGAGAGGATATGCCTAGTCTCACAGAGACTTGATGTGCTAGGGTGGGGGGATGTGGGGGGCTCACTCGAGGAGAAGGGGAGGGAGGGATGGGGGTAAGGACTGTGGGAGGGGGTGACTGGGAGGGGGCAGTGAGCAGGATGTAAAGTGAATATGGTAAATAAATAAAAACTAGATGAAAATCTATAGGTATGGATATTGCCATAGTCTCTTCCTCCATCTCAAGGAACCACCTAGACTCATTCCTTTTAAGAGACTAACTCTAAATGGGAGTCTGTACTAGTTTGCTTGACTAGTTTGCTTGGACTTCTAAAACAATCTACAACAGGCTGAGAGGTTTAAACCAAGGAATTTGTTCTCACTTAGTTGCTGGAGCTAGATGTCCAATATCAAAGCACCAGAGGATTTGGTTTCCTCTGAGTCCTCTCTGCTTGGCTTGCAAGTGGCTGACTCCTGGCTGACTCTTCCTATGGTCACCCTCGTCTGTAGCATGAGGTCTCTGTGTGCCCAAATTGCCTTCACCTATGAGGTCACTCATTAAAACAGGCCTTGTCTCCAAGTACTGTCACATTCTGAGGCACTAGGAACTAGAACTTCAACATAGAGCTCTGGGAAGATGTGAGTCAGCCCATAACAGACAAAAAAACAAACACATTTCCTCACAGGGCTGTAGAGAAGCCAGTAGCTGGTACCTGATACCTAGGGGAGGTGGTTTAGTGTTCTGACCTCAAGCCCTTCATTAACTGCTTGCATACCCCTATGTGTTAGCAGATGAGTCACCTTTTCCAGAGGCCAACCCGTTCAAGAGCAGGGTACCTTCCAAAGAAGACATTTCCCAACCTTGCTGTGGGGGAATTGCAAACGAGTCCCACTGGCCTTGGTCAGCCCTGCCCTGGCTGTGTCTCCCCCACCTGTGGTAGCACCAAGCCAGGAGTCTAGCAGCAGAATGTATGAGGATGAGTCTCACCTCCAAACTCCTTCCAGCAGCCATGTGGTCCTGTGAGTGTCCACAGACACTGCCTGGGACTCCCCGGGGTCATTCAGTCTTTCAGGGCCGTTACTATGGACAGCCTTGGCATTCCTGGCTTAGGTCCCTAGGTGATTTCTATTTTGAAAAGGACACATTCACTAAGGAATTAATCTCTAATGCTGGAGTGTCAGACATTAGAACTAGAATCA
>NW_022196912.1:92677548-92681953 GCF_008632895.1 Mastomys coucha | reverse complement strand
GGGGTGGGTAGGAGAACCAGCTTTGATCTTCCAAAGTACCATTTTGTGAAAGATGGTGGTTTTAGTCCTATTATTAAAGATTGCCTCCCCCACTGGACCTGTTCCTGCTTATTGTTTTCAGAAGGGAATGTAGTGAGAAGCTACTGATGCAAAGTGAAGTGGAAAACTGGAGCAGTGACCTCCCTGGTGGGCCAGGGAAGCAGAGTCAGTGGATACAGAGGTCTGCCAGAAGTGACCATGGGGGCTCTAACGTTCTGAGTAACGCCACGATGCTGCTTTCTTCATCACTTTCTGAGCTCCATACCAAGTCTCCTTTATAACAACTTGAGACAACACTGGTGTAGACATAGCATTGCTAAGAGGTTTAAAGAAGATAATGCAAGCGTTTAACACAGCGTCTGACTTATGATAAGCACCCAACCAAAGTTAGCGGCTGTCTGTCATTAAAAGGGGGGTTGTCAGGTCAGAAGGTCTGACGTCAGACAAATGTCTCTCTCATAAGCTTCAGCCTCACAAAGTGACAGGGACTTCTCGGATAATGACCGGCTCCCTCCAGTTAAATATTAAGTTGCAGGCTGGACATTGTAAAATATGATATGAAAAATAGTGCAGATTTTCCAAGGGGACAGGCTCGACAGAAAAATGCTTATTTGAATTCCTTCTGTCGAGGCTGTGACAGGATGGGATGAACCTCATCCAAGGCCATTAGCATCAGGAGATTGTGGTGATAATGAGAGTGAAAATTGGCCAGGAAGATTTCACCCTTGAAAATCAGAGTCTAATCCAATGGGCCATAAGCTTTTGGGGACCATAAACTCCTCAGAAGAATGAGATAGCTATAAATAAACTACCCACAGAAGCTTCCTATGCACAAAAAACCTTAATGTACAATTTCAGGTTGGCTGGAGAGTCCACCCACGATCCCGAAGGAACCTCTGTCAGGTGAATCAGAAGCCAGCAAACTACAGAGCTTGACGGCAGAAGAGGCCCAGAAGCATCTACTCTGCAGCTGAGCCAGGTTGACTGAGCCCCAAGTAGGCCCCTGGGTAGGTACCAGGGTAAATGTCACTTCAGAAGTGACCTCCACTTTGATGACAGAGTTACATGGACATAAGCTAATCTACCAGTATCCTGGAGCAAAGATGTGCAGAGAATGTGGATACACTGGAAAAGCAAAGGCCAGGGAAACTAGAGCGGTCATCCCTCTGCGGCAAAGCTGCGCAGTAAAGTAACCTGAGTGGGGCAGCAGCAGGCCTCTGAGGTCCTGCCTGATTCTTCTCTGTAGTCTACGGGGTCCTCAAAAATCACTTTAGACCACCTTACCTCTCCTATGTCACTTCCCTCTTATCTCATGCCTCTCTACTACTATGGTACTCATTATTGACCCCAACTCCTGTGGTCTCCTTACTGCCCAGGTCCTCTTTTATTTATGCCTGAAGCCAGAAAGTTCTTCCTCAATTAGAAATCTGATTATGTTCTTAGAATGCCATCTAACATCCTATTGGCTTGATGGCCTGGTCCCTACTCATTCCTCCAACCCCACCCCCAGCCCCACCCCTGCCCCCCATCTTTGCCTCCTCCTCTCTCCACCTATGCCCTGAGCACTCTAGGATCCAGACCTCTACAGGCCCTCCCAGGCTCATTCCTAGTTATAACATGTGTCTTAACCTAATCAACTCCAATGTATCCTATAGGCCACTGGAGGGAGTATAGGGTGTCCTTATTTGTCATCTCTGCTAGAGACTCTCTCTCAGACTCTCACTACTTCTTCTCAGGTACCTAAACTCTAGCCAGAACAACATTTATTCTTGCAATCATCAAAAACATTGTGTGTTCTCTCTGACACAGGCCTCCTTTCCCTCCTGTCTCAGCTGGGATGATGAGGAATCCAGCCAGGCTTCTTCCAGAGGCCTTGCTTTAGCCTACTGGGGTTGAGTGTAACCCTCACCTTTTACATCCTCAGACCTCCCAGAACAGGTATAGGCACATACACAGATGCACACACACATAGACCTACACACACACACACACACACACACACAGAAACACACTCATAGACCCCCAATACACATACACATACATACATACAGAGAGAGAGAGAAACATACACAGAGACCCCCAATACACATTGTCACACACATACATACACACATGCACACACACAGACACACAGACCCCTTCATAACACACAGACCCCTTCATAACACACAGACACACAGACCCCTTTATAAATACAGGCACACACACACACAGAGAAACACATACACAGAGCCCCCAATACACACAGGTACACACATACAAACACACACATAGACCCCCCAATGCACACATAGAAACACATACACAGAGCCCCCCCCAATACACATAGGCACACACACACACACACACACACATGCACACACACAGACCCCTTCATACATACAGGCACATATACACACACACAGACACACACACAAACATGTACACTGACAGAAAAATCATGTGCATGCATGCACACACACATACACACATCATGAAAGTAGGAGAGGAACTAGTGAGAAGTAGTGTTTCAGCAAGAGAAGGGGCGGGGTGAGACAGGGCAATGATCCAAGTGTCTAAAATTCATTATATAGAGATATGAAACTCTCACAGAATAAAAAAAAAAATGGAAAATGAAAAATTAAAAAAAAAACTTGTGTTCTTTAAAGTATCCTAGGAATAAGGATTCTGGACTCTGGAACAGAAGCCTAGAAAGACTAGTCCATACTTTATACCCCAAGATCCCAAAGAATATGAGAGAGCCGGCAATGGGGGTTCTTGATGCACCTGCCATCCTATCTGTCTTAGTCAGGCTTTCTATTCCTGCACAAAACATCATGACCAAGATGCAAGTTGGGGAGGAAACGGTTAATTCAGCTTACACTTCCACATTGCCGAAGGAAGTCAGGACTGGAACTCAAGCAGGTCAAGAAGCAGGAGCTGATGCAGAGGCCATGGAGGGATGTTTATTACTGGCTTGTTCCCCCTGGCTTGCTCAGCCTGCTCTCTTATAGAACCCAAGACTACCAGCCCTGGGATGAAACCACCCACAAGGGGCCCTCTCCCCTTGATTACTAATTGAGAAAATGCATTACAGCTGGATCTCATGGAGGCTGAGACTCCCTTCTCTGAGATAACTCCAGCTTGTGTCAAGTTGACACACAAAACCAGCCAGGACAGCATCTTTCTTTGGAGAGCTGAGTGGGGTGGGGGTATCCCTTCCTTTCCCCGACCAGAGAAGCACACACTAGCTCCCCAGGCCCCTAGAGTCCTCGCTGTCACTTCCTGAGTCTGCCGTGCAGGGAGGGAGATGGGAGAGTGGTCGAGCCACATTCAGAGGGACTGAGATTTCATTAACTCCCGTTCCTTCGTGTCACTTAATTACTGCGGTCTCGGGCCTTCTTTAATGTGTTTTCCTAACCCACAGCCTCTGGCCTATCATTCTAACCATATCTATTATGACTGAATGGCTTCTTGGGAACAGGGCGACCTTCTTCAGATTGCTAGCTGCGCAGGCATACTAACAAGCTTCTGGAAGAGGGAGCTAGGCAGCCAGCCCCCTGAGAATGAGGATTCAGCCCCGCTTGCCTCACCTGCCCAAACAAAGGAACTGAGGGCCCTCCAGAAAGGGAGGCAGGACAGGGGGTGCCTATCCATCTTGATCTCTTGGCTTCTTCAGAGCAACAGGAAGGTGCTGAGCTAACAGTAAGCAGAGGCAGCCTCCAGCCTCCGTCCTGCGGGCAATCTAGATGCTGGTTCTTTTTCATATCAAAGAGAATTCAGAATCTGTAGAAGATTTTATTTTCCTCTGCATCAGGCGAACATTTCATTTTGCTCTGGTCCTTCAAAATAGATGGTATAGGGCAGCAGAATCTGTTTTTGTTTTTGTTGTTGTTGTTTTGTTTTGGTTTGGTTTTTTTGTTTTTAACAAGGTGGAGCTAGAGAGATAACTCTGTGTTTAAGAGAAGAGCACTGGCTGCTTTTCCAGTGGTACTGGGTTCCATTCCCAATGCCCACACATGATGGTTTACAACCTTCTGTACCTACAGTCCCATGGGATCCCAGGCCATTTTTTGGTGTGCAGATATGCATGCACATACAACACCCATATGCATTAGATAGATAGATAGATAGATAGATAGATAGATAGATAGATAGATAGATAGATAGATAGAAAGATAGATAGATAGATAGATAGATAGATAGATAGATAGATAGATAGGTAGGTAGGTAGGTAGGTAGGTAGATAGATAGATAGATAGATAGATAGATAGATAGATAGATAGATCTTTAAAGCTAGGCATAGTGGCACATGCCTTTAATCCCAGCGCTCAGGTGGTGGAAGCAGGTGGATCTGTGAATTCAAGGTCAGCCTGGTCTACAGAGT
>NW_022196912.1:92622580-92677538 GCF_008632895.1 Mastomys coucha | reverse complement strand
AAAAACAAAAAAAAACAAGCTATTGTATTTAATTGCAAGCTCCACAAACAAATGAGCAGTTGTATCTTTATTGACAAATGCTTGTCTTTGGTCTTTACTGACACTTAAAAAAAATGCACAATCAACAGAGAACTGTATTCTTTGAGGGAAACAGATTTGCCTTCTTAATTATATTTTTACTTGCTCTTGGCTTAAAATTAGTCTGCCTTGCCTGGGCTAACATGACTTTGCATAGCTGCCAAGAGATCTGGAGGGAGTTGGTGGGGAGCAAGCCTGCTGAGATAGTAAACACTGGGGAATGGTCTTGCAGGAGGATGTCTTTATGGATATTGGTCTGGAAGATCTGAGAGTCACCTGGGGTTCCACTACCACAGTCTTGGCAATGGTCTTTGCCAACGACAAAGAACACTGTCAGATTTCAGGGCCCTTATTGTGGTTTGTACAGAAAGGATTCTCCCCAGATTCACAGATTTTAATGGACATACTGATGAACAGTGAGGCAAAAAAAATGGAAATTTGTTTTATGAGCTCTATGAGTGCCCAAGAGCAAGTCGTCCTTGGCACCCCTGTGATAACTGGAGTTACAGCAGCTGGGCACTGGGAGGGATCTTATCCATTTTCTCTGGCTAAGCCTTGGAGTTCTAGTCTAAATAAGCTGCCAAAACAGGTTGTGGCAGCTTTGTGAGGGCTTCCGGCCTTAGTGCTACCAAAAGAGAAATGCTGGGATAAAAGCCAGCCCAAGGCTTATATCCCAGCCCAAGGCCAAAAGTTCCTGTGGGAAACCAGGCTGTAGAGAGGCATTTGGCAAGGAAGAAAAGCCGTTCCCTCCCTCCAGCCTTTTGAAGGCCTTCTCATCCATGCCTCTGGCTGACTTTAGACTCAGCAGGCAGAGACAATAGAGAAGATGCCTTCATAGCTGCAAAACTTCTTATAGAAAGTTCTCCGTGAAGCACAAAGTAGTGGTATGTGATGTGAGGCAGGGGAGGGGGATTCTAAAGGTCCCTCGCAGCCATCTCCCTAAGCACCATCTGAGATATGAATTTCAGTAAGTTACCAATCAATAACATGACTGGTGGTCAATAATATGGTGGTAAATGGGGAATTAGTATGCCTCTGTGTGTGTGTGTGTGGGTGTGTGGGTGTGTGTGTGTGTATGTGTGTGTGTGTGTGTGTGTGTGTGTGTGAGAGAGAGAGAGAGAGAGAGAGAGAGAGAGAGAGAGATTTGAAGTGCTATAATAGAAGATCTCCAAATAAAAATAATTTGAAAGAGATCTTCAGTCTCTTGGCTGGAAAAAGTAAATTTATAAGCCTCATCTTTATGATGCCCCAGTATGCAGTGGCCTCTCCTCAATCCTGCACAGACCGTTCCCATGTGGTCTAGAGACTGTGCAGGGCACCAGAGAGCTCGATGCTCTGTGTAAATGGGTCTTCCATGGCTTTTCAAATTGATTGGGTCTAGAATCAACTAACAGTCCAGCTGTTAAGAAGAGCTGTGAGGGATTTTCCTGATCTGTTTAATTGAAGTGGGAAGTCCCTAATGTGGGCAGGCCCTGCAGGGCAGCTCAGATGAAAAGAAGGTCTAAGAAGGAAAAGCTTCTGCTTTTTGCCTGCCACCTTCATGTTGTGCTGGCAAGTTCATCTACCCTGTAGCATTATACATCACTACCACTGTGTTGTTCAGTGACATTCAAACCCCACTCCTTTGGCTTTCCAATGTGACTGAAGACCATGGGCTCTCCAGGAATGCTCCATGCCTTCAGAGCCAGACTGGAGCTGCTGAGGGCTCCAGCCTCACATGTCTGAGCAACTACTGGTTTTCCATTGTTGAACCATGTAAAACATATCCTGTAAGCCAATCTAATAACCTCCCCCACTTTTAGTATATAACCATCCCACCAGTTCTGTTGCAGCTGAGATCCCTGAGTAATAACATGCTGGTGTGTTGAGCTTGCTAAGGTTTAGATGGGCTGGGGCTAGGGCGGTGAGGAGTGGGTTGATTTGTTTTGTTTTGTTTTGTTTTTAACACAAACTATCAGGTGTTTCTAACCTGCAACTCACAAACCACATGTATCCACCCCATAACGCAAATGCATCCTGACACAAAATCATAAACTTACTTAAAAGATTAATGAGATTTTTTTTTAAAAGATTACTTTTGTAATTCAAGGGTGAGGTTCTGGAGTGTGAACTCTGTAGATGACATAGCTATATGGTAATGTTGGAGGGTTGGACACACCAGTGGTCAGCACCACAGCCCTGCCCCGTAACATTTGCACACGGTGGCATGTTCTAGAAGCCTGTGGTAGCACACAGCACAGCAGGCCACTGAACCATGGAAATGACACTTGGGCAAGTGCGGAATAGTTTTTATTTTTCCTTGATTTGCATTTATTTTAATTAATTTAAAATTAAAGTCGCCACACCTGAAATTGGCCTCCGCAGCTGAGAGGATTAGAGTGTAGTAAGGTTCTCGGTGGCCCTGTGGAGGCTGGTTGCCCTTTACAATTCAGCTGATGAGAGGTGAGGGCCAGCTGTAGGTTCTGTAAATACAGTGCAGAATGGTCAGCTAAGACAAACTGCTGGGAAATAAAGCTGTGGACCTGCAGCTGTGGAGGCTAGCATATAGATGCCCCATCGTGAGTCTGCTTCTCTCTCATTTATTCTATATCGAGTGATGAAGGGATAATGTGGGACTGGGGACATGGAAGGGACAATGTGGAGCTGGGGACATGGCTCAGTGAGTAAAGAGCTTGCTCTGCAAGTGTGAAGACCTGGGTTTGGAGCCTCAGAATCTATATAGTAAAGTGTGTCAGTAATCACACTGTTCTAGGTCATAATGGGAGGCAGAGATAGGAGAACCCCCAGAAACCCTGGGCTAGCCACAGGGGTGGTAGACACAGTAGTGAAGAAGAGATCCTACCTCAAACAGGGTGAAAGGTGCAGACTGGCATCTGTGGTGTTCTCACCCCAAAATGTGTGCTGTGGAACTTGCACACTCACAAATACTTGAGTGAACACATAAGCCTCTCTCTCTCTCTCTCTCTCTCTCTCTCTCTCTCTCTCTCTCTCTCTCACACACACACACACACACACACGCACACACACATTAAATGGAAAAGTCTCCAAATACAGCTCCTAAACTCTACATGCTACAATTCTACATGCTAGTCCAGGATTAAGTATGATTTAATCGTAATCCACAAATCTCTCTACTTCTTAGTTGGATAGCCCGTACTACTACCTATTGTCCTCATTATCCGGAGAAGCACACTGAAATTTACAGAATTTTACAAATTTACTGTGACACTCAGCTCAGAGTTGAGAAAGCAGGGCTTTTTACCCACACCTATTTGCTTCCTTCATATTCTTAAGCACGTACAGAAATGTCCCATAATTCAGGCTATGTGTGCTCTTTCTTCTCCGGCTTTGGCACACAAAGCGACTAGCCTCTGGACAGCTTACTTTCAGCTCCCTTCTCATCACTGTCTTGACCCTAGAAACATTAAACAAGAAATGCCTAGAATGGCTGTCATTGCTGGGGATTTGTATAGAGCTTTATAGTTTACAAAGCGTCGTGACATTTGTTATTTTATTTGATGTCCTCATCAACCATATGGGTGCTTAGCCTCTGGTCTTTGTAGTCATAAATGGAAGCTCAGAGAAGTGAGTTGATGGCTGGTCACATTGAACCCAGGACTCACATCCAGGCCTTTAGCAGTCCTAGGAGGGCATGATAGCTAGATAAACAGTGTGAACTTTCTTATGCGGTGGCGTCTGGACATCCCGTACAGAATGATTTTAAATATATACACAGAATCTCAAAGGAAACCAATTACACTGAAGTAGAAAAATATTTTAATAAAATGTGTGATATAATGTTATGTATGTGCTCCTTTATTAACTCAGTCAGCTCCAGCAGCTGGCCTAATAACTTTTGCAATTTCAAAGCAGCAATCAGAATGAATGAGATTTTAAAGAATGGGAAACAATCACAATGCCACATGAAAACATCTTCTGTTTCCAGTATTGAGAAAGAAACCTGTTCTGCTAAAACTACCGTTGTTTGGTTCATGCTATAATTGAGGAAAATAACTTAATTTCAGTGCGAGGTTAGCAAAAATAAGATGTTTGGCTCTCCATCTTACAGAACCATTTAATTCTTTCCATGCAATCTTCAGGACCATGGGCTTAGGGCCTCTAAGAGTTAGGACTTCAAAATCCTCATCGGAACCAAGTCTGATGTGTTCTTCCTCCTTCGTAACCAATTGGGAATTCTGAGGTCACTGGCCTGGGTTAAGTGAGCAGAATGAGAAACGTTCTGATGGTCAACTTGGAAGTCAACCTCTTCTTTCACCACCGTGCCCCAGGGGTACTGTTGTCTTTAGTCCTTATGGGATCCCAGCCATCCAGTCCTCAGCCTATGGCACCTTCCTTCCCAGGGCCAAGAGAACTATATCTGTGAGTAGGCAAATCTCATATCCTCTTCTTTTCATTTTGAACCTTTGCTTCTATAACTGACTAAATGAACAGCTCCCTTAAGTAGACTCAAGCATGCTATTATTATTCCTGTTTTTGTAGATGAGTTTTTAAAACGCAGTGCAGACCAACTGAGGGAATGATCCTATGGTCACTGAGCATTACTGCAGATCTGAGCACTGGAGACACGAATTTTTTTTTAAGTCCAATTTACTGTTGAGAATCTGGGCTGGGGGAAGGGTAGAGAAGACAGGAGCACTGAGGCCAGGGAAGTGGAACCAGCTGCTGTGCATTGAGCAAGTACATGCTGAGCTCCCAGAGTGAACACTTGACTTCTGTTTCCACACTGACAAGAGAAGAAGGTGACCCTGAAGATCTGTCATCTCAAATATCAAGGATGGAGTTACAGATGGCAGAGTGCCCAGACTTCACAGTAGCTCTTGGCTAGAGGGAGATGTTGGATCTCCCAGCTCCTGCAGATAGATTTATAGTAATTTCTTGATGCACCCAGGCAGAGTGACTGGCTGTTCCAAATCATTCCAGAACTCATGTAGGAGAACAAATAAGAGAAATGGCATTTATGCTGGCTCACCCTTGAATAAACCGCTTTATTATTTTTCTCAAGTATCATATGACTGAAAGCTTGTTTTTTCCTTTGGTCATTAGTCTTAGCCCATTAACTGCATAATAAACAAGGATTTAATTAAAAGCCACTGGCATTTTTAAAACTCATGACACAAACCAGAAATAAGCTTATGCCATTGAAAGGATCACAGAAGAGAGTGGTCAGGGGAATTGTAAGGAAGTTATTAAACTGAAAATTCATTTGCTCCAGTAGAGAAGCCCCAGGTACTTGATTTTAACCTGTCAAGGATCCTTAATTTGTTTTTCATCTAGTGAGGGATTTGGAGATTCTTGAGTGTCTCAGGCAATCTTTCCCTCCCAGTCCTTTTGCTTCTCTCTCTGGGCATTTAGCAAAGAAAGTCTAGAGCTAACATAGGAACAGACCATTTGTGTGTGATAGAAATAGAAACCAAAATGTCTTTTCCAAGCCTGCTACAAATGTCAGTGTGTAAGTACTGAAAGGTCCTGAGGATTATACTGTGATGGAATTACTGAATTTTAGAATTCAGTCAGAGACATGCCTACCCCTATGCTTTATTATAACAAAAGCAATTCCACACATCCAGAAGATCAGGGAGCTCAGTGGACGAACACCAAGAGCTCACCTAGTATCCTGCCAGGTTCTTATACTCACCATGGTGCACAATGGGGAAAGTCTGGGGAAAGCCTTCCTTGTGGGCTTGGAAATAGATATATGTCCTTCTCCTGGGTCAGAGGTCTGAGAAAAGAAACAAAGCCATGGAAAATTGAGTTGGTCATAACAGTCATGCATCCAGTTTGCATACAAATCCCTGACAGGCTCACCTACCCTCCCTCATCTCTAGGAGACATCAGCGATAGGGCTTGTCTGGATCCAGCCTAGAGCATTTCAGGTAGCGTTCTATCCTATAGAACACTGATATCAAAAGCTGTGGAACCTTCCCACCTTTATCCACAACAAGCAGCACTAATAGATTGTAGCATTCTTGTGCATTTAACCCAGCCTCGGCCCAGAAAAGCAACTTCATACGCTGCCAACTTATCCCTTGGTGAGTGAGGCTCATCTCAAGGATTGAAGGATATATTTCAAAGATCTGAGTGGGGAAAAATCAGGTGACTCCAAGCCTCTGAGCTCATGAGTAGGGCAGACAAAGTTCTTCTCATTTTTATTATTAAAGCAAGTAAAACACGAGGTGAGGCTTACAGTTAGCTTAAGCAAATACAAGTACAGGGAGGGAGGACCAGCTGATGTTATGTCTTATCATCTTTGGTCCTGTGGAAAAGCCAAGACTATTCCTTTCAGGCCTTTGTGCTTCCCACAGAGATAATACAGACATGCCAGGGTATTCCCTTCATGCCCTTGCTTTCAAGTGTGTAGTTTATGCAATTATTTCTAGAAGGCCATCTGTGAGAAGAACATCCTGCACTGTGCCCTATCCATAATTCACAGTAAGGTCACAGCTTTCTTACACAGGATCCCACAACACGCAGTCTCTACATTATTATCGCTAGCTTTTGCCCATTGGTTGTGTCTTCTCCCTTATGGTATCTCATGTGGTAAATTGTAAATTAATGCCTTGTGCCAACAGAACTCACTCCGTTAGGAGTGATATTCACATAATTAGTCTAGCAGTCAACAACCCCCTTTCCTATGCAGGAAAGCATATCCAAATACAAGAACATTATTCTAGGGATAACATGAATTGGTCAGCTTTTGTTACTGTAAAGAAAAGAAAAAAATCAATCATTTCTATGGTATGTGGAGAATGCAGGGGATTTATAATTATTATAAAAGATTAATATTTCTGTTACATTTCTTCCAAAACTCATATTGTTGATCACCCCTTCATCTTTTTATTTTTTAAATCATTTCAGATCATGTTCTCAAATTTGTGTGCCCATGGGACAAAGATGTGCTACACTTTTTTTGGTGTTGTTTTGTTTTTTGCCCTAAACTATGTTACTACTAACATGCCAGTCATTTGGTCATTAAAAAAAAAATCTAATAAACAATGTAAAAGAAAGAAAGGTTTATTTGCCCCACTGTTTCTAAGGTTTCAGTCCCTGGTCACTTGACCCATCATCACTTTGAGTCTGTGGAAAGGGAGAACACCACGGCCCAGTGCACATGATAGAACAATGCTGCTCACTTCATCATGGCGGGAAGCAGAGAAAGAAGGAACCCCTAGGATCCTCTTCAAGGGCATGCCCCTAATGAACTATATCTTTCTATCACCAGGCCTCACTCGTAAAGGTTCCACAACCTCCTGATAGTAACACAGACAGACAAGGAAGCCTTCCGTCTATGGGCTCTTGGGGGGTGGTGTTTAAGATCTAAGCTATGTCGCTATGAGTTGTTTTTTTTTTTAAAAGTAGTCAGCAAATTCCATTACAAAAGTTATAGGAAATGGCTTGCTGCACATTTCCTGGCTGTGGATCTTGGTATGTCTATTAAGCACTGTCTTGGCCTATGGAAAACAGCATCAGGAGCTAAGATAAAAGCTTCCAGCCCTCATCTTGCAAAGCTGAGAATGCTGGCAGGAGTCAGCTAGGCATCAAGACCACATCTAGGCAGCGCAAACCTACTTGTTACCCAAACCCAAGGTTAACATCTGCCTCAGAGGGAAACCAGGGCACTAAAGGTCCCCTTGTCTCTTACTAGCTCCTTATAAAGTACTTCATATAGCCTCCATGTCATAATACAAGAGAAGTCAGAGCCTTCCAACTTCTCTGACCCTGCATACTTCCCTGTCTCTATGTCTATTTCCCCACCACTACCATGCACACAGAGTTTCCACAGGCTCTTTGTGACCCTCCCTGCTCCCAGGGATCGTTTTTTTTTTTTTTTTTTTTTGGCCTATTTAGGTCCACAAGGGCAAAGAGAACAGAGACAATGGGGTAGGGGAATTAAGAAGCCCTATGAGGGGAGGCAGATCAACTGGGGTGATTCAAGGATTATATAGTTTTGGGGCAGGGGTAGGAATATCCAGGATGGGCAAATGCCATTGGCTAAAGGCTTAAGGTATGGAGATGCCTCATTAGCATGGAGAGGCATTCCAGGAATCTCAGGTGCAGGCTGAAAGGGTTCTTTGCTGTGACACTCTGTAGGTAGAATGACATGAAGGTTTTTAACTCCCCATACAAGGTCAGTGAAAGGAGTCCTCCATTTTGCACCAAGCCCAGAAGGCTATCTGTACAATGGTGAACTTTGACCTTAATTAGCAGGCCAACAGCTACTGGCTAAGATTGGGCAGGAAGAAAGTCCAATGAAAGCTGAAATGTCAGCCAAGAGAAGTTTAAAGCTGGGAATGCCTTGGTTGCTCATCATTTAACCTAAGCTCCTCCCAAGCAAGGATTTGCTCTCAGGCCTGGGGAATCTCAAGTTTATGACTTTGTAGAACAGAGGTCCAGGAAAGATGGGAATGGTGGCTCAGGCCTGTCATCTCAACATTCAAGAAGGAAGGACAGAAGGAATGCCAGGAGCCAAGGCCAACCTGGGATCCATAGTCAGCTCTAGGCTATCCTGCCTCAGTAAGAAAAGTGTGGTGTGGTGTGCGTGTCTGTGTGTCTGTGTGTCTGTGTGTCTGTGTGTCTGTGTCTCTGTGTGTGTATGTGTCTGTGTGTGTATGTGTGTGTGTATGTGTATGTGTCTGTGTGTGTGTCTGTGTGTCTGTGTGTGTATGTGTGTATGTGTGTGTGTCTGTGTGTGTATGTGTGTGTGTGTCTGTGTGTGTGTGTGTTTGGTTCAAACCATTCGTGTCCAGTGAATAGCTCAATGGCAGAACAGGAAGTTTTCTTATAGACCCATCCAGAGTCCCTGGAAGCAGGAGGGAGACTTAAATAAAACACCCCCAGCCCAGGTTGTCTGTGCTTTGCAAGGGCTCTCAGTAGCCTCTTGGTGCCTTCTGCAGGTGAGCAGAGGCAGCATTGTGAATAATTCAACACTTCGAATTATTCAGCTCATTACAGAGCTGCACCAAAGTCAGGCCTGGGATCACAACCATTCCCAGGCAGGGCTCACACAGAGAGGCCAGCTGTGCTCTATCCAGAGCCCGCCCAGCCTCCCAGAGGAGGCCCGGGAAGGTGAGAAGGAATATTCATTAGAAATTCAGAAGGAAGATTTTCACTTTCCCTTTGGGCCACACTGGGCTGCAGTAATTGAAAAACCCGTATGTCAACAACTCCCTGGGAAGTGGCGAGGCCTTCAGATGCTCAGGGATTTCGGAAGGCTTTCTCCCATCTGGCAGCAAGAGAAATGACTGTTTGCAGGGTCTGGTCTCGGGCACACTGAGGCAGATCACTGGTGATTTATCTCTTGGCTAAGGTGCTGCAAAGTCGAATCAGACACGGTTATGGTGAAACCCTCAGCTGGCTGAAGCTGGCGTTCAGACCTTGCTCTTTGGACAGCCCCTGTTTCAGGTATCCTTTGAGGTCGCTGGGCTACGCAGGGTAAGCTGTTTTTAGCTCTTGAGATGAAGAAAGGTTGAGGGTAGAGGGAGGAGGAGAGTGAGTAAGGAACTGAAAAGTAAGACAGAGAAAACCACACCTTCCCGTTGGCTTAGACTCTGACGTTGGAGCACACACATTCAGCCAGCACACGGGTGTGGGAAATTATGTTTTGTTTGTTTGTTTGTTTGTTTTAAGATTTATTTTATTTATATGAGTATACTGTAGCTGTTTCCAGACACACCAGAAAAGGGCGTCAGATCCCATTACAGATAGTTGTGAACCACCATGTGGTTGCTGGAAATTGAACTCAGGACCTCTGGAAGAGCAGTCAGTGCTCTTAACTGCTGAGCCATCTCTCTAGCCCTATGTTATCTTTTTTTAAAAAAATAAGGGCAAAAAGGAATCAGGATAGCAGAAACACCAAGGGTAGACCTGAAGCACAGTGGGTGAGTGGGAAAGGATAATAAGGGCGAGCCAGCCAACTCACAAAACCCAACCTCTCACCTTGGGACTAGTGACCCATTCATTCACTGCCACTTCAACATTTCTATTCTTTATTGATTTCATTTATTCACTTGTTCACTCATTCGTTTATGTGTGCCTGGTGAACATGTATGTTGGGAGTAGGGAGTGAACATACCTGGGGGTGAGTGAGACTTTCAGAGTAGGAGATTAGATGTCCCTTATCACTGAGTCTCTCAATGAACCTGAGCTAGACTGGCAGTGCACAGATCACAAGACGCCCCCCTCCCCCCATCTTCACACGCTTAGTATTGAGGTCACAGGTTTTCCCTGCAACCATGCTCAGTTTTATTCACAGAGCTGGAACCTGAACTCAGGTTCTCATGCTTGTACATCAAGTGTTCTCACCCACACAGACATTTCCCCAACTCTCTTAAGACATATTTTTAAAAAAAAAAAAAATTCATTTTTATGATGCTATAAAGCATATTGGGACCCTAACTTTGTTTCTAGGACTAAGTTTTTTATAATGATTGCGTGAATACTTACTAAAATAAAACGCCAGGGAGCTAGTAACCTCAGATTCCTGGGAGGTGCTTTTTCAGGGAGCCCAGGGATGCCATCCTCCAATGAGTCTAGCAGCTTCCTACTCTCCACCCCCGCAGTGGGCATCCAGGATGTCCACGTTAAGCAGAACTGGCTTCCAGTCTTTGGGCTTGTTTACCATCATGCCACCAGACATGATGCAGATAGCCCACCCAGCACAGTCCCCAACAGACATTACCTCATTTGTCCTATTCTTATTCCAAGGGCTTCTATGACTGACTGACTTTAGCAAAGACCAGAGCTTTAAAAATGATAATAGGCTTCCTCTTCCTCTTAGCATAAACTAAGAGGAATGGATATATGCTTTTTTCCCCCAGATCATCATAGACTTCTACTTTTCTATTTTCGGACCATCGTTACTTCCCCTTCCCCTTCCTAATGCCACAAGATACTCTAATTACACCTGGGCAGAGAGAGAACATCAGGACTTGACGTGTTTGTTTTAGAATTCCAGAGCCAAGGCATGCGGTTTCCTGTGTCTAAAATGATGAAGTAGCAGCGCTCCTGTGGGTAGAATCTAAAGAGAGCTCCAGCCAGAAGGACCACATTATTCACTTGATAAATCTGGTATCCAGGCAAAAGGCACTTGACCCTGGGAGTTTCCAGGAACCACAAGATGATAGTCATGTCTAATGGATGCCCCCATCATAGGACCCCCTTGCTCTGTCCTCTTGATTAGAAGAAAGCATTAGGAGGAAAATACAAGAATAAATCATTTTTTGAATACTAATGGGTACTTGTCCTTGTTCAAGTGCAGAAAAGCAGAATTTAGCATAATGCTGAACTCTGGATTTTTAGTGGTAAAAAAAAAGTTGAGAAGGCTAATGGGTCAAGGTGAAGAGCTAAGATGGGTTTTGCAAAATGACCGAACAGTGGGGAAGATTTTACAAGGGTGTTCCTACTACAAGATCTGCGAGATGGCAGGCAGAACTACAGTGAGACTCTCATGGTGGAGAAGGACTGGAAGACAGAACAGAAGGAAAAAGTGTGGTTGGCTGGTGCTGGAGCTCAGAGAGCTGAAAAGGGAGGCTCGTTGGAGCTGGGAAAGAGGGGAAGCAGTCGCTGGAGAGGAAACAGAATCAGACCGTTGGGACAGAAACAAGCAGCCCGTGCTCAAACCGAACCCCCTCTAGCCCCAGCCTCCCCCAAGTGTTCCATCTGCCAGTTTTTCAGCTCTGTGGTACAGCCTTATCCATACATACTTTCTGCAAGGTTCTTCTCTTGTGTCTCCTGGGAAGCTCCTATATATCCTTTGAAGTCTCACTACTCTGATATTATCTGACCAGCTCATCTTTAACACTGAGTCATCAAAGAGTTCTTACCTATCCCATTTTTATTACATACATACAAACATACATAAAAACATACATGCATACACATATACATACATAGAGGAGGGGGTTATAAAGGCTATGCCTGTACTAGCACAAAATTCTCAGACTTGAGCATGAGCCAGAGCCAGACTTCCGTGAAAGGCTGGTCGAAACAGGTTTCTGAGCCTTTCTACGGTCTCTGCATCACTAAATCAGAAATGGCGTCCAGAAGTGTACATGTGCTGCTGGTGCTGAGGCCACACTGAGTATGTCCTCCTCAGCGGTCACACAGTAAATGTGAGGGTAAGGTTTTCTTTCTGCCTTGTACCTCTTGTTGTTTAGCCACTTTCTGTCTCATGCATGTCCTATTCCACACAGATAGGACCCTAGGGACCCTTCTTGATGTTCACCTGTACCAGTGACCCTCAGAGAACCCAGGGCAGAAGCACTTCTGGAGACTGGCATATCTTGAGCACAACTCTGGAAGAGAGCACTTAGCCTCCGTTTGCTATTTGAGAAATGATGGGGACTCAACAACACAGGAAGCCATGACACTGACTGCAAAGAGTTCGTTCGCCCAGTGTTCTAGAGGGTACCCAGCATCCCTGGGAACGGCAATGTTCTAGATTTGAAGGAAACCTGATGAAAGAATGCACATGAAGTAAGCAACTGGACTCACAGAGTCCTTTTGACAAATAGGTGAGGTGCAAAAACTGAGATTTGAAGCTGTCTGGGGACAGGACATGCACAAATCCATCCGGAAGCATGAGCAATATGTGTGTTCAACATCCGTTGAAGGTTTCTATGCTTTCTGGTGATGGGCTGAGATGGTCTGCTCTTGCTTTTATGAGACTAACTGTTCTTCCACATTGCCTACTGGTCCCATCACAAGGATCCAAATCCTAACTCTTTGAAGTCTGTCATGGTCAACAGGCATATCGAGCTCCAATGTCTCACGTGCTCAGCCCCAGTCTTCCACTGTCGGTGCTTGTAGTAGGGCGTTTCACAATCTGTTTCCTAAATCCAGTCTGGTTCTCTATTCTCTGTGCTATAAGCTGGCTTCTCTTGGCTAGTAGGCAGTGTCTTTTTTAGGTTATTGATGGCAATGCTGTCATCGTTGCTGAGAACCAAGTCGTAAAACTTCATTTTCCTCTGTCCTGCCTCCCTCATGCTCATTCTGTTTTAGTTTCATTTCAGCTGCTCTGATAAAATATTCCAACAACAAGTAGCTTAAGAGGAGCAGCATTTATTTGCCTTAACATTCCAGGCCATAGTGCATCATTCTGGGAAAGGCAAAGCAAAGCCCATCCTCATTGTAGAACAAAGAGAGACCATGTGAGCCTTCGTCTGTGTGTAGCTTTCTCTACTCATACGCAGTCTGATACCTGGCCCTTGAACTGGTGCCACCTATTTCAAGGTGGGTCTTCCAACCTCACTGCACGAGCAAAGCAACCCCCACATGAACATGAGCATGCCCACAGGCCAGCCTGATCTTGAAAATTCCTGGCTAAGACAGTCTGCCAGACAGTCTGACTCTATCCCTCACCAGCTGTGTATCTAAGGACATGTTGCTCTCCTAAGCCCTGGTTTTGTCTTCTATAAAATAATTAGCTTCTACCTCTTAAGTTGTGAGGACTGTATGGCAGAACGGATGGCAAGTACTTAGCCTGGTACTTCCTACCCACTAAGTGAGTGCCTCCCAACCTTTCTAGTGCTGCAACCCTTTAGTACAGTTCCTCATGTTGTGGTGACCCCTCAATCAGCCATAAAACCCATAAAACTATGTTTTTGTTGCTACTTTATAACTGTAATTTTGCTACTGTTATGGATTGTAATGCAAATGTCTGTGTTGTCTGGTGGTCTTAGGCAAACCCTGTAAAGGATCATTTGATCCCAATGGGGTCATGACCCACAGGTTGAGAACCTGTCGTGCTGTCAAAGCTAAGAGGTCCCCCTAGACCTTGCTTGGCTACCTTTTTCTCCCAGGTTAAGAGGTAGTTTGGCGCAAGTATGTCTGCTGGTAAGTTTTTTTTGTTTGTTTGTTTTAAGATTTATTTATTATTATAAATGAGTACACTGTAGCTATCTTCAGACCACCAGAAGAGAGCATCAGATTTCATTACGGGTGGTTGTGAGCCACCAAGTGTTTGCTGGGATTTGAACTCTCAACCTTCAGAAGGGCAGTCGGTGCTCTTACCCTCTGAGCCATCTCACCAGCCCTGTGTGCTGGTAAGTTTTAACTCTATAATTAAAAGCTGGGAAATAGAACCTCCAGAGAGGACCACGCTGAGCCTGACACTCTGCCTGTACTTCCTGCCGCAAGCATTGCTGTAGTTGACTAGGTCGCCCCAGTTCGTGGACTGGAAAGCTAACCCTCAGTATACAAGGACTGGCCTGATGAGAAGTTTTTTAAGTCATATCCATTCAGCTCTAATGAATGGGCTACTTCTGCCATCAAGAGGCTCACGGGAGTGAACTATCTTTCCTGCTCTTCTGTCCTGTTAGGCTTCAGAGAGGCAACCATGAGGCACCACCTTGGAACCAGAGTCAGAGACCTTTGGCACCTCACTCTTGGCCTTCCCATCCTGTGGAACAATGATAAATAAGTTCCACTCTTTATAAACCAGTGTGTGCTACCCAGAGATTAAGGCGGCATTGTCTTTCATCAGCTACTGACCAGAACTCCAGGAAGACGAGGATTCTAGGTTTTCATCATCACCTCCTCACTGTCTAACTCTGTGTTGGCCACACAGCATGTTATCCAGCACCGAATAGATCATAATTTACCAAAACACTATTCAAAAAAAAAAAAAAAAAAAAAAAAAAAAAAAAAAGGAGAAAGTTTCTTTTGTCTTTTCCAGTCCCCTGTCTGATAGTTGATAGGACAGAACTTGGGGTCTTCTGCTGGAGCAACATGCATTCTTAACCATGGAGCCACCTTCCGGGACCCAGAATTGCTAATTGCTTTTTAAAGTTATCTAGCCAACTAAAGGGGTGAAAATCCTGTGGTATTATAGAAGGTGCAGTTGTAGTTCACCACCCACATACAGGCAATGCCCACATATAGCTCCCAGCGCCCCAGATGCTTCACTGGCTAGGATAACTCGGGGAAAAAAAAAAGAAATCAAGGGAAATACACAACAAGGAGCAAGTCCTTTCTATCCCCTTGGCTTCATAGTCTCCAGGCAGCACGCGCTACAGGAGCACCTAATAGGGAACCATCTGGAAAAACCCAATGTCCTTTGCAGTGCCCCACCTGCAGTTTCAGGATTGCTGGACAGAAGGGTGGGTTTTTTGAGGAGACACAATAGCTAAGTAAGTGGGGCAGTTCATTATGGTACGTGATGAGGGAGTTTCTGCTTTTGCTAACACAAGAAATTAATTAGGATAAGTTCCTTCAGCCTGTAATTGCTTTGCCATTTGATTCTTCTTTCAGCCTTCCTTCCCTGCTGTGACTCAGAAGCAACTACTCTGTGATAGCGCTTACCACATAAACCAAAGACTGGCTTCTTCCATCCAGACAATGCCAGGGGCTTCCAAACAGTCTAAGAACTGCCAAAGAGAAGCCATGCAACTCAGAGTGATTAATAAGCTCTTCTCAGAAATGGCTGGGAGATTTAAGCTCTCACCACCAAGCTGGTACGGTTTGGCTCCTAAACCTCCTAACACTTTAGTTAAATGACTGTGCTGGGTCTTTAACTTCTTGACTCGCTGGTGAAAAGCACCATGTGACTGGACTGCAGCTGAGTCTCAGAACAAAGCTCTGTCTGAGGAGGAGCTTCCCTATGGTACCTATGCTCACCCAGAAAGAGACACCAGTGTGTGGTGTCTGAAACTGAACCCGAATAAGCCCAGCACGGTGTGTTGCTCTGCAAGAGCTTTCTGTGCTTTTGTTTGTCTTGTTTGTTTGCTTGTTCATTTATTTAGCAGCTGGGTGTGGTGGTGAGCACCTACCTATGTAACCCTTGAATTCAGGAGGCAGAGGCAAAGAGTTCTGGAATCCAAGGGTATCCTTGGCTAAATACTGAATTCTAGGCCAGCCTGAGCTAGAGAAGAAGCTTTCTGAAAGAAAAAAAAAGAGAGAAAGAAAGAAAGAAAGGAAGGAAGAAAGAAAGAAAGAAAGAAAGAAAGAAAGAAACAGAGGAAGAAAGAAAGAAGAGAGAAAGAAAGAAAGAGAGAGAAAGAAGGAGAGAGAGAGAAAGGAAGGAAGGAAGGAAGGAAGGGAGAAAAAGAAAGAGGAAGAGAGAGAAAGAAAGAGGAAGAGAGAGAAAGAATGAAAGAGAGAGAAAGAAAGGAAGGAAGGGAGAGAAAGAAAGGAAGGAAGGATGAACAAATGAAAGAAAGAGAAGAAAGAGAGAAAGAAAGAGAGAAGGAAAGAAAAAGAAAGAAAGAAAGAAAGGAAGGAAGGAAGGAAGGAAGGAAGGAAGAAAGGAAGAAAGGAAGGAAGAAAGAGAGAAAACAGGATTCTGGTTTCTCCTAGAAGAGCCAGCACTTGTTTAAGGCAGACTGTCTCAAGCCTGGGAAACACAGCCCTCCTGCTGCTACCTCTTGTCCTTAGTTCCTTTCTATGAGTTCTTTTATTGCTGACTCCATGTGTTTTTATAAAGTCATACAATGCTGCCCTTTTCCCTTGTCACCATACTGGCTGGCTGGTCTGTTTGTACATGTTTCCCTTCCACAGGGTGCTGTAGCTGAGCTCTGAACAGCAATCGCTTGTAAAGTGACACTCTGTAGAGCCAAAGTCCACTTTTGTACAGAAACTGTATCTTGTGTGGCTCACCATTGCTAAAAGGGAGGCCCCAGTCTCACAGAACCAGGACTGTCTAGACCAGTCATTTGTATGCCACTTGCATTGACATTGTCTGAGATATCAGGAGTTGTGGGAGCATTTTTCTTTTTTCTTTTTTAACAAACACAAAGGCAATTTAAGCAATAAAATCTGTGGCATTATCATATGGCAGCATACAATACACGTACTCTCACCGAGTGCTTCTGGATCTGATATAAATGATTAGGCAATGGGAGGAAAGGATGCTCCCCAAAAGGATGCTGGGAAGAAAAGGCAGTGTGTTTGTTAGTTACACTTCTCAAGTAGGCCTGGGTTGGGTTTTAAGATGAGAAGCGATCCTGTGGGAGGGAAGTTTAAGACAGGGACTCTCTTGGGCTACTGACTGCTCTGTGTTCCAACGGTTTTAAAAGACAGCATGGACCTACATATCAAAAGGTTTTGAAGGGTTAATCTGCTGTGTTCAAGTAATTGCAGGTTCATGACTCTAGCCCAGGAAACAATTACCAGTGTTACCAAAGATTTACATAGAGGAATACTTATGAAAATGTGACTTACAATAGCAAGTATTTCAAGTAAACAAAATTAAAAAGGTGATATAAATAGGTCTTGGCACAGTCCCATGATGGAATCTTATTTGATACTTTTAAATCTGATTGCTGAGGAAATTTTATCAACATGAAAATGTACCAGTGATGTAATACTACATTTAATTATTTGTTAAGAATGGCCCTTGCCACTGTTTAAGCCAGGGTGTGGCATGTGCCTATTGCCTCAAATTCTGGGGCAGGCAAACCTCCTTAACCCAAGAGCTCAAGACTAGCTCAGGCAGCAGATTAAACCACCATCTCCAAAACCCAAGCAGAAGTGTGGGAACAGCAGAACACGGAACTGTGTGCTCTCAACACAATGCTGAAAAAAAAAAGTAAAAACAATGGACCCAGCATTCATGCCAATATGTACATAGGTGAATTTTACTCTCTTGGTAGACCTTATTATAATTTCATAATTACTTTTAAATAAGTAAGATCCTATATATATTTTAGATCCTACATATTTGATAAGAGACATTACACTGGACCACTTTCAAACACAACCTTAGTTGGATTAACAAGAACAAATCTTTTTAGAATTAATGTACTTTTTATTTAAAATTTTCATACAATATATTTTGTTATATTCTCCCCCCTCCTCCAAACTCCTACCAGATCCTTCCTACCTCTCTATCCACCCACCCCCTGCTTCCCCCCTCTCTCAAAAACTATGACAACAAACAACAAAAACAAAAATCAAAACAAACAAATTTTAAAAACAAAACAAAAACACCAAAACAAAAAAGCATGCAAGTGCGCATATGCACGCCCCCCCAAACCCAAAAAACAAAAAAGCATAAAGTCCATTTTGTGTTTGTTGTGCTGGCTGGCTAGTTTTATGTCAACCGGACACAAGCTAGAGTCATTTGAGAGAAGAGAACCTCAATTGAGAAAAGGCCTTTCTAACACGGGGCTGTAGGCAAGCCTGTAGGGTATTTTCCTAATCTGGGATGGATGTGGAAGTTCTCAGCTCACTGTGGGTGGTGCCATCCCTGGACTAGTGGCTTTGGGTTCTCTATGAAAGCAGGCTGAGCAAGGCATGCTAACAAAGCCAGTGAGCAGCACCCCTCCATGAACTTTGCATCAGCTCCTGCTTCCAGGGTGCTAACCCTGTTTGAGTTCCTGTTGTGAAGTCCTCTGGTGATGGACAGTGATGTGGAAAACAGCCAATAAACCCTTTCCTCCTCAACTTGCTTTTGGTCATGGTGTGTTATCACAGCAATAGTAACCCTAACTAAGACAGTTGGCCAACTACTTTGGGCCATGGGGCCTGCCCTGGATGGCAGTTGATATACCTAGTCATACTCCACTGGAGGAAGCAGACTTTCCCTTTCCTAGCAGCTATCAACTGTAAATAGCTTTTTACAGAAAAAGCTATTAGAGGAAGGATTAGAGGAAGGATTTGTGTGTCCATCTCCCCTTCTCAGTGATGTTTTCCCCCACCTCTGGTTGAGTCTATGCAGGTCTTGTATGTACTGTCATAGTTTCTATGAATTCCTATGTCTATCAGTTCTGTTGTATCTGGAATACATTATATCCTTGGAGGTATCCACCACTTTTGGCTCATACAGTCTTTCCACTTCTTCTTCTACATAGACCCCTGGGCCTTGAGGGGAGGTTTTAATAAAGATGTCCCATGTAGGGATGCATGTGCCAAAGTCTCTCACTCTCTGTGCACTGTTAATATATATGTCCTCGTCCTAATGCCCAGGGCCTACTGCAAGAAGCAGCCCCTCTAAAGAAGGCTGAGAAATGCTCTGATCTATGGCTATAGCAACATGGAGAACAAGTCTCACAGTATGCTTTCCATTCCTCTTGTTTCTGCTAACAAAAACTTCACTGACTTGTGATCTTTTAAAATGTCTCAGTTTTTCTTATGATCCGAGGCTGAAGTTTGAGGAATAGATGAAGCACCCAGTGTTGGCAGCTAGGGACAGCCTGGTAGAACTCAGCTGTAAATTGGACTGCCCGAGAAGTATGTTTTAAAACCATCGGAAAGGACTGATTTAATTTTTATTTAATGTCTAAGATTGAAAGATGTAATTATGTGTAATAATAGATATTCCTTTTGAAGAAAACAAGTAGAATAACATAAAAGCTACTGTGTTCTCTCAAGTCTTTTGGAAAATAATTTGGCTATTTGAGGTTTTTACCAGCTTTGTTTTTGCTTTCTGCCCAAACTGGGCTGATGAAGTAAATTGAAAGGAGAAATTGTTTTCTTGGAACTGCTAAAATGTGCAAATGACTGAGGCCCATGAGATTTTATCTGCGGGGTTTTTCAGATATGAGCCTCATTTGCTTGTCAGACCATCCCTGGTCAGGACAGGTAGTATCAATGGAAATCAAGTACAACAAGATGAGGGGGACATTTGTCCAAAGAATCCAGTATTGGCTCTGAAATCCTTCAATCAGTTGTTGCCCATGGCTTCTGTGAAGTCCTTGGACAGGATGGAACTGAGTTTGGTAATCTGATGCCACTCTCAAGAATGGCTAGACTCAACTCAAGTCCCAATAAGCTTGAGACTAGGAGTGTCCCAAGAGTCGAAGCTTTCCTCTGCCCAATATCATATGCTATGCCCATTGCCAAAGAAAGCAGGTCCTTGACAGAGCTGTGGACCCTAACAAGGGTGTCAAGTTCAACTTTTTTGCCTGTCACATTCTACCTAGCCCTGGATAGGACTATATTTTATTTGGCTTAGATTCCCACCCTCACACATACACACACACACACACACACACACACACACACACACACACACACAGTCTCCATCTCTCTGTGTGTCTCTGCCTCTCTGTCTCTCTGTGTCTCACTCTATAGAGATAGACACTCTATCTCTCTGTTTGTCTCTGTCTTTCTGTGTTTCTATCTCTTTCATATACAACACACGCACACACACACACACACACACACACACACACACACACATTGTCTTCACTAATACAATAGGTTGTTTGGAGCCTGACTCTCTAAATGTCATCACCACGTCATAAACCTACTTAGCTGTGAAAGCCACACAGAAGCAGGGTCCCTCTGGTACTCTTCCTTCCTCTCTTGTCAGCTATTACTTTGTGGCTCTTGACTTCAGATGCTGAGGGCTAAGTCAGTTAAATGCCTCAGCTCACAGCACATAATCATCTGTCCACATAAGCCTCTGCACTGTCTTATCGATTGGTTGGTCCATTCTTATTTCTCAAAGCCATTTTTTTGTTTGTTTGTTTTGTCCCTCACCAGGCAATTGCATTGTGATTAATGCACAGTCACCCTTTGGTATCCATGAGGGATTGATTCGATGAAATTCTTTGGGTGTAAAATTGACAGATGCTCAAGCCTTCTCTATTAAATGGCAAGTATTTGTCAGATGGCATACGCATATCTTCCTGTAAAGTTAAATCATTTTTAGATTGCTAATGGCATTAATACAATGTAAATGCTCTGTAAACAGCTGTTGTATTGCTGGGGAGCAACAAAAATGACTATACATGTCCAGCACATACAGCCATAATATAATAGGTTGAATCCATGGTTGCAAAACCCAGATATAAAGAACTGACTCTATCCTCTTGCTTCTGAGTGCTGTACTAAAATACAAACAAGTGATTTACTTGGGTAAGCTTTAATTCACAAAAACAGTTCAACATCATAGACCTCATTCTACTTCTCACTTTTTCATTCAACACTTTGTTATATAATCCATCCCTGTATGTAGTTGTCCATCAAATGAAACCTGTCTAACTGGTGCATCTGTGGGCACAGACCTATGATATTTACTCACCATTTCCATACTGGGCCCACTAGACAGGAGAGCCAGATGTAGACCAAACCAGCTCTGCCTTTGCTTTTTGCCAGGATGCATCCTCCTTGTGTGTACAGCTGGAGAGCCTGAGCTGCCCCAACAGCAGTGCACATGAAAGCTTTCTCAGGCTCAGTCTCCAAATGACCACTATTTGCATGACCCCAGTATCTCCTGCCTAATCATCCCTACTTGCAAAGGTTTACTTCCAGGACTTTCCAGGCAGAACACTGGAATCTTCTGTCCTTGGATGTGAGTTCATACCATGAGTTGGTGAAATTTTTCCATGAAGAGCCAGAAACTAAATATTTTAAAGTTTGAAAGCCATACTGTTCAATTATTCAACTCTGCCAAACCCAGATATGCAAAACCCAGGATGGTTAGGATGAAAACAATTGCAGATCATACAGAAACAAATAAGTATAGCTGCATTTAAGAAAACCAAAAAAACCAAAACAACCAACTTTATTTATTAAATAAAAAGACAGTGAACTGAAACTGGCCGTGAGCTGGATTTGTGTGAGTCAAGCTTTGGCCAAAGGCTGTAGTTTGCCAACCTCTGTTTTACAGCAACCAGTGCTGGAAGAGAAATGGAAGTGACAATTCTGGGACGCCTACTTGTCTTGCTGCCATATCACCCATGTCTATTTATTAGATTGCCTGCAGCTGAGAAGCTGAGGTTATAAAACTCTCTTTCCCTAGATGTGCTTTCTGTACCTTTCCTCCCTGAACACTGATAGATCAAAGCCCGTGGTGCTTGGCATATAGTACACGCTCAGTCAAAGCTTGAGGAAGTGGGTGGGGGGAAACACCACTTAACACATGCAAACACTTAAGTTTGGTCTTGAAGAGTAGATCAACCCGAAAACCTGGAGTTCAAGTTCCCAGTGAGGGAGCTGTTTTCTGCTGATGTCTCCGGCTGCTCAGTGACAGTGACACAGTGTTCTGGGGGTCCTCAGCTGGAAAAGCACTCTTGAGGTTGTGCAAAACGCTTCCTAGTATGTTTGTGAAACCCTCGTTTCTCCTGTCTTCCATTTGTCCAGGCGTAGATCTATGACCGCACACTTCTACAGTTATTAGCTAACCCGACTGGGACTCATCCCCATGCCGTAGACACTCAGCCATGGTGCTAGCAGCAACCAGGAGAAATGCAGTTAGTAGCACTGAAGCAAGGGCCTTGGCTACATGTATGAATTCTTCTTAAAGTGAGACTAGATTCTTAGCACCCTATAGTCAGAGTAGAAGGTTGTGTGGGTTCTAGATAGGAACTGTCTATGTATCTAGATAGGTTCTATGGGTATAGGTTACCTTGGCCACATGTTTTAGCACAGCAACAGAAAATTAACAAATAATAGACCTGTGACCTAACTACCTACCAAAGGCCCCACCTCCTCACCATCACTTTGGAGGTCAAGATTTCAACATAGGAAATCATGGGAAAGATACAAATATTGATCAAAAAGCTTACATTAGCACAGGGGGTGCTCTCAACCTGTGGGTTACGACCCTTTGGTGGTCAAATGGCCCTTTTATAGGAGTTGCCTAAGACTATCAAAAATAGGAGATATTTACATTACAGTTCACAACAGTAGAAAAATTACAGTTATGAAATAGTATCAAAAGTAATTTTATGGTTACAGGGGTCACCACAATGTAAGAAATTGTATTGAAGGATCACAGCATTAGGAAGGTTGAGAACCATTGCATTGGCATGTATTGGTTTGAGCATATTTATGCTCAAACAGTTGAGCATATTATGCTCATCTTTTTATATGTATTTGATTATGCTAAAATTAACAGAAAAGAATCAAACAGTATTTAAGTATATGTATGATTCAACAGAATTAGTTATAACATCAAAAATAATAGCCACAAACCCTCCCAGCAATAGCTCCCTGTCTTTCCCCAGCTCCTGAGAACCTCAGATCTACTGTTTGTCTTTATGAATTTTCCTATTCTAAACACTTCATGTAGTACAATACATAACAGTTATCCTTTCTAGCCTGGCATGTTGTGCACAGCATGTTTTCCAGGTTCGTTCATGTTGAAAGATGTGTCAGAGGTGCATTTCTTTGTGCAGCTGAATAACAATACACAGTGGGCATCCTTCATATTTTTATGATATTTGGAACTGGGTTCATGGACATTTGGATTGTTGTCATCTTTGGTTGCTGTAAAAAAAATTACTTATTAAGGACCTGTTTGAGTTTCTGATCTTAGTATATATATATATATATATATATATATATATATATATATATATATATGAATAGAATTGTAATTCTAGTTAACATAATAACTTTGGGGATATTACTATTATTTCTAGTATGCTAAATTATGTTTTTAAATTTTCATTTTAGTTTCTAAACTGATTTGTGGTTTGCAATCATTTTTGGTGGTGTAAAAGTCTGTATAGAAGTTATGAGAGTCCTGCCATTTATCAATGAAAGTAAGTAAATTATAGGCTTTTTGCAGCATGAAATGAATGAATCTCAAAAGCATAACATTTAGTGAAATAAAAGCTCATAATCAAATAAAGGAGGGGGGAACTCGGTGGCATTATTCATCAAACTGTGGTCACCTTTGGGAGTAAGGAATGGGCTAGCCTCAGGTAAAATTTACATGTGGAAGAACGTGAGTATGCTCATATTATCATATGGGTAACAACTATATTTACTTGTCTTATTAGAAGCTATTCCTTACTTTTGTTTTACATGCTTTTCATTACATGGATATTTTCATAACTGAAAATAGGTTACTGGAGGTTGGCAATACCAGAAGTACACAATAACCAAAAAGAGAGATAATACCCAAAAACCTGAAAACAACCACAAAACCCCAATTTCTATGATAACTAGAGAAAGGAATGAAAATAGGAATTGCCATTGTGAGCTTGGACCATAGACTAGGAGAGGAGTCTGTCTTTCCTACATTATCTTTGGCATCTCCATTAACTAAAAAACAAAAACTAGGTAGCTGATCTCAACCAAGCAGGGGTGAGGCTATGGAGTCAGCAACCAACAGTGCCATTGCTACTCCCATTTACACACATTCCCTAACTAACAATGCCACTGATATTCTCATTTACACACATCCCCTAACCAACAGTGCCACTGATATTCTCACTTACACACATCCCCTAACCAACAGTGCCACTGATACTCTCATTTACACACATTCCCTCGGCACCCTGCTCTTCTATTTGACTCAGTTCACTTTCTTGATGGCATGTTAATATTTTTTTTATTTTGTTTATTCACTTGGATTTTGGTTTTCTTCTCAGTGAACCCCACCCTTAACACATGCCCTAACACAACACTAGCACCTGCCAGACATCAGAGCAACCTTCATAGATCCTAGGCACCCATTTCAGGAACCACATGTCTATTTGGCATCAAATCAAACTTCATAAAGCACACTGGCAGACCGCTATAAAAAACTCTAAAACAGTTTGTGCAATATATTTTTTCATTTTCATACTTTTGAGCTTTGTATGGGAAAGACTAAAATGAGCCAAAATAAAAAGAGAGATTACAATATATCTTCAATGGAAATCTATATTCTGTCTGAAGGGTGCCCTTCAGGAATTCTGATCTACGAGGTCTGCACCTCTCACTGTCTTTGCGTTGTTTTACAACTCTGTAAATAGTGGATAGCAGATAGCAATGCAAATCATTCCAGTTTATAAACAAGAAACTTCATCCCATTGGGTGGATAGACAACGGGTTTCCTCTTTGACTCACTCTATAAAAGAAGCAGATTTTATATTTGTTTGTAAACTCATATACGTGACAGGGTTTAGAACATGTCACTCCAAATTATGTCACCATGGCATATCATGGCAAGGGATCTAAACAAAAGCATGTACAGGCCTCTCTGACCTTTGCCCTGACATGAGGCATAAAGCTCATGTGAGAGTCCCCAGATGAACATCCTTCTTTTTGAAGATGAAGAACATAGAGGGAAACCTGAACAGACCCTGCCAAGTCCCCACTGGCCTCCCTGTTCTCTGTCATGTGTTCCACAAACCCCCAGTCTTCATCCAGCCTTTCATTAAGACACCCAGGTGTCTTTAAGCCCAGCATTCAGGAGGCAGAGGCAGGGAGACCTCTGTAAGTTAGAGGACAGCCTGGTCTACAGAGTGAGCTGTCCTAGACAGTCAGGAATACACAGAGAAAAAAAAAAAAGGCACTCAGGTTCCACTTTGTTTTTCAGTCATTTCTTTGTGATGGATCCTGTATTTGTTTTCCAGTCATTTCTTTGTGATGGATCCTGTATCTAAAGTAAACCAGCACACATCCCCCAACAAAATAAAAGTATTTGTTTTTTTTCCCCTGTTAATCTGTCTCTTGTCACAGGGACTCAGCCAGTGACTCTAGAAGTACACAAAACTTTTTTTAAAAATCCCTTCTATATGCCTATATGCTTCTGTCTCTATCTTTCTACCCTCTTCTTAACACTTAAAACATCTTACCAGCTCTTTTATTAAGTTAAATTAGATTACGGATGTGCGTTCACTTTATATGTGTTATAGTTCATGTTTCCTTCTTTGGAAAATTATTCTTGAAGGGCTGTCTTCTGCCCTTGTGCCTAATGAAGTCACCTGACAATGTTTTCCCTGACAGCTGAGCTCCAAGCTGTAAATTCTTAATTCAAAACAAAAAGCAGGCTATGAGGTGGGAAATACAGGCATAAGTTTTTAAGAGAGATGAATTTTAGGTAGCCCAAGGGCTTGATTAACAGTTCTCTGGCCATCTCCTCACCCCCGCTGGTTTTGTGTTGTTTCATTGGCTTGTCTGTTCTTTGTGTATTGACTGAGCTGTTACTCAGATATGGTCATGACATATAAGGAATTTGGTTTATGGTCTGATCATCTGAGAGCACAGGAATCTGTTTTCTGTTGAGTAACAAGATGACACAGGGAGAATCTGGCTGGCTCCTCTTACTTGTCTGTTTGCCTATTTTGAGCTCAGAGTTTTTCACCCACCAGGACGGAGATGCATCAGTTTTTGGTGTTGTGACCAGAAAGGATTTTGTGTTTAGGTACCTGAAGCTAAGCTTGCAGCCTTGAAGCTCTAAGCAATCCTGGGTGGCTTTGTGCCTGACCCTTACCTCTGTGATAGTGAAGTGCTTTCCTACCCTCCAAGAGCACAATAAATAAGGACATATGTCCAAGAGTCCCTGCAGTGATCTACTAGAGTGGTGAGTGCTTACAGTGGTCATCAGTCTTACACTTTTATAAAATAAAGGGTTTCTAGTACTTTAAATGAACCACCAAAAAGGAAAAAAGAAAAAAAAAAGAAAGAAAGAAACTTCCTATGGGAATTAACTCAGAAAAACATTTAAAAATCCATATTCACATAATCAAGGTAAACTTTCACCAAATAAAACTAGTTTAATATTCAGCTTATTAAAAACATTATTATGTCTTCTTTGATTTGTCTGTGCTGAATATAATCAAGGCATACATTTATTCTGCTTGATTTTTTTCTATAATTATCAGGTTGCTGATCAAATAAACTGGCATTAATCTTGCATGATATAAATGCATGTTCAGTGAAATTGAATCATGATTTTCATAACTTTATTTCAAATTTTTTCAGTGTTGAGGACAGAACCCAGAGCTTTGTGCATGTTAGACAGGAATTGTACCTCTGAGATACACCCCTTGCACAAGCATAATTATGTGTTTATAGCATGTCAACTTGAAGATAATTTCCAAGACCCTTAAATGGGAGCTGAGGCTGTAGCCCAATGGTAGAGCTCTTGCCTAGCATGCAGGAGGTAAGGCTTTGGATTTGATCCCTAAGTAGCTTAAACTGAACTTATCTTGAGGTAAAAGATAGTCATTGATGGCCTAGATAAGTTCTAAGTCAGAATGCCAGAAATAATTAATTGTATGCTTGAGAAGTTCTGTATCTATTGGTGGAGGTAATAAACGTATTTACTCTTGCCAATTTAAAACACATAAAGTACATGACTGTAGGAATGGAATTTGTGAGCTTTTTCTAATCTGCCATAAATCTAGTAGATACCGTAAAGTTCTCAATTTGTGTGATTCCCCCATCCCTTCCACCTCTGACTGACAAGTTAGTTACTTTGGCTAAAAGTTATAATTAATATGTACAGTGACAACTACTCTTCAGAGCAATGACGCTAAAGAAATCCAAGTGCAGAAGAGTCTTGAGTTTTCGAGGGAAAATAGTGATTTTATCTGAAAGCAGTAGTTGTCAAATGTTTGGTTTTAATATGATTTCCTACCTTTGGGATTTGTCAAGGACCCAGGAGGAAGCTTAAAGAGAGACAGGTGTCAATATCATTAGAAATCAGAACACAGGAGTTTTTACTTTTGGTGCTTTTGTGGTTTGGTTGAAACGTGTGGTTCCATTTTCTTTCCTTTTTCCCTTGGGGTGTCAGGACACTGCTGTACACCAGGCAGGGAAGGATGAAGTGATGTCAATGATGGGTAGGTCAGTAGGATCCCAGTCCAGCAGTAAATGCCAGGGAAGGATGTCTTCTCTCATAATTTCGGTGTTAGAGCTCTTTTAGACAACATTCACATGAAAGAGCTTCTGTGTGTATACTTTATTTGGGGTGAGTCGAGGGCAATATAAATGAACCTTGGAGAGTCGGGGGGGGGGGATTCTTCTTAGAGCAACATTCCATTGGCTAAGGTTTAAGGTTCTGGGGATGCCTCATTTGCATGGAGAGGCAGTCTAGGAAATTGAACCTGTAATTTCGCCAAGGACTAGGCAACATTTCTCAGGTAGAAGATTGGAGGTTGGGCTCCCAGATCAGGAGGAGAAGAGGAATCCCTGCTAGGAAAAATTCCCATTGCACCCTCCACTTTGCACAGAGCTCAGGAAAGCTGGCCCAACCTTTGTAGTGAGGTGCAGCAGAGACAGGGTTTTATTCTATACCCAGGCTAGCCTGTAACTCACTTTGTAGATCAGGTTGGTCTTAAACTCATAGTGTTCATCCTACCTCAACCTCCTTAGTACTAAAATTACAAGCTGAGCTACCGAGAAGTTTTTAAAACATCAATTTTTTTGTTTAATTTGAAAAGTGCAGTGATAAACAAATTATAGTTTCATTTAAATAATATCTTAGATTTATAAGAATTTACTTTCATCTTGAGAATCTCTTGGGATCCTCAGCTCTTACAATCTTTTCATGCCTCTTTGGAGATGACATGGCCCCTGAGCCTTAGAGGTGGATGGTACATGGATCGAGTATTTTGGGCTTTGGGGTGGTTTGTCACATGGAGTGTTTTTTATCGTGCATTTTCCAAATAGGATTCTAAATATGAAGGGGGAGGAAGGAGGGAAGGAGTGAGGGAAGGAGGGAAGGAGAGAGGGAGGGAGAGAAGTAAGGAAGGAAAGAAAAGAAAAGAAAAGAAAAGAAAAGAAAAGAAAAGGAACAGAAAGAAAGGAGAAATCCAACATTTTTGAGATATTTCATTTCCCAAGAAGCACCTGGGGGAAATCATGGAGTTGTTTTTACTTTTATACTATGAAAATACAAGTATTAGAAATAATTCTGTCTGTTTGATCTGGGACTAATATGCGAAGCACTGTTGGAGGAGGCAGCCTGCCCTGAGTGAAATTTGTCTAAGTGAGATAAACACTGTAGAAGTTGTTTGCTTTTTGAGAAATCCCTGGGGATTTTGTCAGTGTTCCTACCTTCTAGGACGGTTCTCACCTTGGGGAAAGCAGCAATCAGAACGCACAAGCCACCCAGCCACGGTTCCTTTCAAGTATTCCTGTGCTCATTGTTGTCTGGGAAATGCTTTGCCGGGAGCTATTAGCAGCATCAGTGTGAGGTTATCAGTTATCAACTCAAGTATTATTTGAAATGCTTACTTAAACAAGACCTTACCTCTTTTATTTAAAGTATGGAGCTTCTATGGCATTGCTTCTCAATGTCTTACCCCATGTCTTAATGTCCTAAGTCACTAGACTTACCCATGGAATTGTTTTAAAATGTAAAGTAAGATCCAGGCTTATTTTTAACCTAATGTTCTTGGCATAATGTGCATACTATGACTGAAGATTATTATGTTATGCCTTAAGATTTTTTTTTGCCTTATGGAATACATTTAGATGTTTTTAGAATTCAAATATACCACCTATTGACATCTTTGGAGTTGTATGTACCAGAGGAGGACAGGGAAGGGGAGGGAGGGGGAGAGATAAGGAGAAGAAAGAGGAAGGAAGGAGAGGAGAGAGATGGGGATGGGGGGGGGGAGAGAGAGAGAACTGAACTCAGGGCTTGAATCTGCTGTCACTCTATCACTGACCTGAATTCATAGTCCATGACTACACTTTTGTGAATGGCTTTATTAACATTGTTTTGTGTGTTATCAGACCTTTCACAACTCAAAATTACCGGCAATAAAGTAACCACAGCTTCCTATCTGCTTTTGTGTTCCTGGGACAATGCTAATCAGATGCCACCCAGAAGGTATTCTTTAAGAAACACAACCACTAACTTAGAAAAGGACTGAGTCAGGCACTAGCTCTAGCTCTGACTCAGAGGGGAGCATCTCTGGTCCCCAAACCCTGAATCTAAAAATCTTTCAAAATCTAGAACTTTTGAAGTACTGATTTGATGTCATGGGCAGAATGTTCCACATTTGACCTAGTCTCCCAAGCCATATAAAAAACACAGGCACACTAAAAATATCACACAATGTATCATTACAACATGTATGTATATAAAGTGCCCATTAAACAGAAGTGATTGCCTGTTTAGACCTGTGTCTCATCTTTGAGCAATCTCATTACCCACAAGCAAATCTTTTAAAATCTGGGGGGAAAAAAAAGTAAAATCTGAAACTCTTCTGGTTTGGGATTAGGGATACAAAACTTGTGATTCCCTGTAGTGGAGGTTGGTGAGATTCAAAGGACCAAGAGTTCATCATGTCACTGGGTAAACAGATAAGGTAAGTTTACCATGCTTTTCCAGAATGTTGTTACTTTTAGTGTTTTCTTTTCTGGAACTATGAAAAGAACCAACAACACCCTAGTAAACTATGTTTTTTTTTTTTAATTCAAATGAAACATTTAAAATACATTATTATTGAAGAATATTCAAATATCAGGAATTTTTGAAAGACTTTCCATATCTTCCATTGTAATGTGGTTATTTCTATAATTTTGGTAAGAACTGGTCCTCTTTTCACCAAGATATAACTAGACAAACTGATTGGGCAATCAAAGTCTTATCTAACAGGCCATATTTCAGAATTAGCTAAGGGTTTGCTTTGGAATATAGACATCGGGTGTTCTCATCAGTCATTTCAAAGTAGACTGGGGATTTTAGGGCCTTTAAATAAAGAAGAATTCATACAAATTCGTAGGTCCTACAGGTAGAGTTTGATAGAGTTTGATGGAGATTTGATAAGACACTATGACAGAGGCAACTTATAGAAGAAAGAGTTTATTGAGAGGCTTACAGGGGGCTATAGTCCATGAGCTTTATGGTAGGAAGATGGCAGCAGGCAGGCATGGTGCCAGAACAATAAGCCTGCCGTAAGATATAGAGAGCTCATTTCTTGAGACAACAGCCAGGAGGAAGAGAGAGCTAACTGGGAATGGCATGGGCTTTTGAAACCCCAAAGCCCACACCCAGTGACACACACCTCCTTCAACAAGGCCATACTTCCTAATCCTTCCCAAACAGTCTTACCAACTGAAGACCAAGCACTCAAATGTATGAGCCTATGGGGACCATTCTTATTCAATTCACAAAGCTGTTCCTTGTGAGAACACCAAGATAGAAATTAATATAGTGTGGTTAATTGCTCAGTATTTATGGCTCAAGGCTTGTTAGATTTTTCAAGCTTAAGGAGGACATTGTGTTAATGGCCATCCTTGTCCCTTCTCTATAAGCAATCAGGCCACACCTAGCTGGAATCAGGCCCATTTACTTTGGTGATCAAGCATTATTTTTCTTTGAGAAGGCCTTAAAATGTCCCTAAATGACCACTGCATATTTTCACTTGAAAATAGGATATTGTCTACATGAATCCACACATACTGTGGCTTGCCTGATCCTTGTGCGGACTTTCTAACTCCGTGTTACAGTGAAATGATAGCAATGCAAATTACTCTTGTCTCTAAGCATGCAAACTAATTCTGTCTGATACAAACCTGATTTCTAACCCCACTTTAGAAAGAGTTTTGCATTTATTTGCAAGTTCATTTCATAACCTACTTACCTCCAGTCTTTGAATTTGTTGTAACATCTGATAATTCTCTGACTGATTAATAAAATATTTGGTGTATGTTCATATTATATACTTAGATGACAGTCATAGCTTTGTCTTTCTAAAAATGTTAGCCATTCATGTGTTAAATTCCTTACTACCTCTTGAGGTGTAAAGCCCCTTATATACATTCCTTACATATAATTATAAAAGTGTTAAATTGTTAACAGTTGGCTGGTTGGCATGATGTTAGCTTAGTAGACACTCAATTAGGCATTTATGAAATGATGCTTTCTGTCTTGGAGTTAATAATTTAATTGTAGGTCTCAAATATTGTTGTTATAGGCATTTGACAAGCTCTTAAGCCCTAGGCACTGTGCCTAAGGGGGGTCTAGGAGTCAATAAAACAACTAAGTAGTTACTCAACATATATTCATTGAATAAATGCATGAACTACAAGAAAAGCTATTTGGTGGCACCTCTCAGGAACTACATACTCATTCACATCCCAGGAATAAAGGGACTACAGGAGAAGTGAGTTAAGTGGGGAGTTTGGTTGTAATCATGATTGTTATTACTCCCGCTTGGTAGGTGAGGAGTTTGAACACCCCAATATCAGTGGGTTTTATATTTCTTCTCCAGGAAGTAATCTTACAGGAGTCAATCTTTTCCTTTTTCTACATCTAACCTCCAACTTCCATATCCTTGCAACCCTCAGGTAACACTGGAAACAGTGCCCCCAACCATGTTATTCAAATCTTGACACTGCTGGAAGCAAGAGCTCCTGGGCATATTACTTTACCAATCAAAATAAGAATATTCTAACATCTACCCCTAAGAGTGTTGGGAAAGAAACTAAGTTAATAAGCATGATAAGCTTTCTGTAGCTGGAGCCACACCATGCTTGCTTCCAGATTTCCTTTTCTCCATGGCCCCTCCAAAGCCTCAGGATAGCTGGGAGAAACAGAGATCACAAAGGAAAGAGCAAATGGTGCCAGGAAGCCATGAGTTACAGATAACTCAACTGGGTGTTGTGGCTCAAGCTGTAATGCCTACGCTTGGGAGGTAGAGATAGAAGGAACAGCAGGAGTTCTAGTTAGTTCTCTGAAACACTGAGTTCAAGGCTAGCCTGGGCTACTTGAGGCCCTACCTCCAAAAAAGAACAAAAACTCATCTAGATCTCTAGTGGAGCTGGTACAATCTAATGACAATCTAACTAAACTGGAATCAGAAAGTTAAAGGGGAGACCGCAAAAGGGATCAGAAGTGGTGCCTTTAGGGGTCCACATCTCAGCGGCCCTGAGCCAAGCAGGCTCTAAATCTGCCTGAGTTCTTGACACACAGAGTCTGAATCCTTCTCCAAGGCACAGCAGTGAATAACGGGGCCGAGGAAGGAGTGGAGATCATGGGGCTGAGCCAAAACCTCAAACGTGGGTCTGGAACTCTGCCCTTAAAAAAAGTAATGGGTCAGCAAATGGAATAAAATATGTGCTTTTGGGGGGTGGGAAAAACATCTGCCTCCAATGGACACAAAATCCTGAAATTCAGATCAGCAAAAACAGCTGAAGGAAGACACCAGCCATGGGCCTCCCTGACCCATGTTGTCTCTCTCTGTTCTAATGTTTTCCTAGAAAGGTTCTCAACCTTCCTAATGCTTCAAACCCACATTTTGGTGACCTCCAGCCATAAATTATTTTCATTACTACTTCATAACTGTGCTACTATTATGAATTATAATGGAAATATTTGGGGAGATAGACTTTTGCCAAAGGGGTTGGGACCCACAGGTTGAGAACCACTGCTCTAGAGAACTTTGTCTTGAGTCACCCATTACCTTGGATTCCAAGAGTAACAAGACTGACAGATAAACATCTCCCAAAGGAGCTATGGTGGTTTGAATGAGGTATGACCCCCCCCCATAGGCTCATCTATTTGAATGCTTGGTTCCTAGGTAGTAGAACTATTTTGGGTAAGATTAGGTGTGCCCTTGTTGGAGGAGGTGTATCACTAAGAGTTTCAAAGCCCAAGCTGGCCCAGTCTCTCCCTCCCCTGCCCCTGCCCCCTGCCTATGGATAAAATGTAAGTTCTCAGCTACTGCTTCAGCACCATGCTTCCTCCCGTCATTATGGTTATGAACTCATCCTGAGAAACTGGCAAGCAAGCTTCCTAATTAAGTGCTTTCATCTATAAGTTGCCTTGGTCATGGTGTCGCTTCACAGCAACAGAAAAATAACTAAGACAGGGACCAATACTACCCCCAAGCAACAGGTAGTCTTGAGGGCTAGAGCCCTGGGACAGTTATCCACATTGTGGAATAAACTAAGATAACAGTCAGCCACAGAAACCTTGACCGGCACAGCAGGTACTCACACCTCTCGCCCCTACTCCAATCTTTCCTCTATTTAAAAGCTCACGTCAGTGCCTGAAGAAGGACTTGCAATCATTGAACCCTATCATTTGTTTCTCTTTCCAATGTCACCATGTTACTTAAATCCCTTTCTCCACCTTGTACTATTTAATTGGTATCTGAGGACAGGTGGCCATTCTGGTATGTTGTGATTCCTGGAGCCAGGACTTTTGACTTAAATCCTGGTAACACAGCCATTGTGTCTTCAGGTACTTTCATGGGTCCCTATGGTACATGCTGACTTCCCAAGGAGAACAGATTAGACTAGAGCGGAACAGAATAGACAGCAGCCCAGGTTATAATGCACTTCTGAGTGAGCTGGTTTAAACCTGCACCATCACAGCTGTACTGGCTTTGTCCTACTCGACAAATGCCTTCAACAAGACTTTATGGTAGATGCACACCGTGGCACCATGTGACTGTAATCCTGGCATTCTGGAGCTTGAGGAGAGAGGACTGAGAGTTCAAGGCCAGCCTACACTAGAGTGAGACCCCCCTATCTCAAAAAGAAACAAACAGGGAGAAGATGTGTCACTCCAAAGCTGTTTCTGGCTAGAGAACAGAGTTAGCACTCCATTTTAAATACTTAGAGACAAAGGAGTCATGTCCAACCTAATAATGGTTCCTAGAACCTCCCCTCAAGCATCAGATACAGATCAGCAGAAACCCTCTACAGCTACCTAGATATAAACCTGGCATCTTACACCACCTGGGTGCTCATGTCTTAGGAAGTCTCCACAGGACAGAGAAAGGCAGATTCCTGAATGAGCAATTTCTCTTCTCACACACAAACCATGCCTACAGACTTTCTATTTTCATCGGTTAATTCTATAAATGTCACGGTAACATTTGAAACACATCTTCAGGTTCTCTCTCCTCATATGCTGCTCCTCAGGACAGGTGGTGAGGAGGGAGGAAGCTTCAAACCACACTTGGGGAGTCCCAGCCTCCTCTGCTCACCAGATTAGGTCTGGCTCCTTCTGTCCTATCAGTTCAAACTTTCTATTCAGTCTTGAGTTATCAAGGTTTCTAGTCTTGAGAGGAGCACTCATGAGCACGTGTACTCTCACATGCCAGCACACATACTGTGCCTGGACACACATGCTTGCACACTCATACCTACCCACTGTCTGAGCAGATGACTCCTGAGTGCCATTTCCACTTTGGACCCATTATCTGGAGAGTGTATTTGAACCATATATTCAAAGAACCAGCCCACCCACATCTGTATATGCTTCCTTTCTTCCTGTCCTTCTCTTAGGGAAGAAAAGAAGGAAGAAGAGAATATCAAGGTCCATATCCTTGCAGTCCAGCAGTCTGACCCCCGAAGGACCACCATAACATCCAATTCCAGGGGCTACCTCACTCTGTGTAGAGGCTCTACTGGAAGCTGTGCAAGGTTATTGGTCAGGGTATCAGTCAGAAATAGCCAGAACATTCCAAGAGGATGAATGAAGGAAGTTGAATGAAGGGCATAGTTGCAGGGCAAGGGGAGAGGTAAATCAAAGGGATGGGGCTTATAAGGCACCCTGGGCTGCAAACTACTGCCACCCTTTGGTCTGCAGAGGCAGGAGGGGGAGGGAGCTGTGACTGAAGGAGATCTCTTGACAGCAGCTGTGGCCTCCAGGACAGGAGCACAAGCTGCTAGGCCTCAGTGCAGGAAGGGACCTCAGCCTCTGTTCATCTTTACCCACAGATCTCTCATTAACCTACCAGTGAGAGGGCAAAAGAACCCAGGCTGCCCTGTAAGGGTTAGGGCCAGCTGAAGAAGAGGCAGAAATAGCTGGCTGGCAGGCAGAGAGAATGCGCCCTTCTGTCTTCCACCTTCTACCAACTCATCTGGCTGCCTTTGATACATGCTGCTTGACATAGTTCCCTTTTCTTCCAGGTTTTCCACCTATGAGGAATTACATTTCCTTCTGATAGCATTTGCTTAATATCACATTGTTATTAAAGAATATTAATTATCTGGCTATATACTTGTTCATCTCAAACGATGAGCCTGACTCAGGTCAGAGACAGGTTGCCATTGGATTCCCAGTGCTTGGCACGAAGACACTCTAAAACAATGAATAGCAGTTACCACATACCGCCAGTGATGTCACCATGTCTCAGCCCAGATGTGTGGAGACTAAGGGAGAGCAGGACTGAGAGAGAAAGGCCAGAGTGATGTCAAGCCCAAAGAAGTGTTCTCATGAGAGAATCTCAGAGACACCCAGGACCTCCTTTCTGTCCAGAGTCTGCTCAAAATGTAGCTTTTCTTCTGCTCCATTGATAGCAATAATGAGAGATTCTGACTAGACAAAGGGCCAGAGCAAGGGGTAGGGACACAGAACAAAGGAAATACACGGAACCACAAAGCCAAACAATCCATGTCCTGCCTGGCTCTGACATTTGGTTGTGTGACTGAGTAGTTGGCAATTCCCTGGTCCCAGATTCCTGTCTGTCCAAAAGGAATCATGACTGACTTCTATGCTACAGTTTCTGGAAAGTAGTTTGATGGCGTGTGTTGCATGACAGGTATTTATAACACTACAAGACTGTTTAACCATCTAACCATTTAACCAATAGAACCATTTGCCAAGCTTTGCTATGAAATGCACTCACTTTGGCAATAAAATACACCCCACTGCTACTCCTGAGCCACTTGGGACCTCATCTACCAAGAAAGTTTCGTGCTGACTCTTCCCAGCAATAAGGGAACATTCTAAGTCTCTTGCTATTTTCCTTTCTGAGCTCAAGAGATGTCCCCAAAGGCTACAGAAACAATTGCCCTTCTGTTCCTATAAGCTCATGTGCAGACAGACACACTTCATCAGTCTCCCTGCCCCCCCATAGGTCACGTGCTAGTGATGAATACAGTTATGGAACTGTCTGCCTTTCTCAGGGATGCTCTCTGAACTTGGAACTACACTCCATCCCATTGTCTGCCATCCCTTCAATCCTTACCTAGCATCCACACAGCCTAAGTTCTTTTTTTTTTTTTTTTTTTTTTTTTTGATCTTTCCTTTCTTCCTTGAGGTAGAACATTTCTGGGGATTTTTAATATCTTCCTCAGTCATCACTGCTTTCTTTGCTTCTCCAAACAGATGTTTAGTGCCATTAACTCTGTAACTTCATTTTTGAAAAAAAAAAAAATCTAATCTTTGTATTCCCATCTTTGCCTTCCCTACCTATTTTAAAACAGAGGTGTGTCAGAACAGAAGTTGCTTCTGGTTTGGGGTAGACTATGCACTGGCGGCTCATCTGTTGCTGATGCTGGAGTGCTCTTCCTTGGAGTTAAATCCAATCAAGATATTAGACCTTGAAGATTTCAGTCTTTATCTGTAATGCCATGGGTCTTAGGGCAGTCTGCATGATAAGGATGTGTCCTAGTGGTTCACACATACACACACACACACACACACACACACACACACAGAGCAAGGGAGAGAGAGAAAGAGAGAGAGAGAGAGGGAGAGAGAGAGAGAGAGAAAGAGAGAGAGAGAGAGAGAGAGAGAGAGCCTGACATGTGTGTCTTAAATAAGGCATGTAAAGAGCCAAATGCCACCTAACAAAGACAAATATTTACCAAGCCTAAATATCCCTGAACATCAGTCCAGGGATCTCAAAGATTCTGATCTAAGCCAACCACTGTTCAGCAGAGATGTCAACCCCAGAGCTAGGGTTTAAGGACGTTCTTTAATCCTAACCACATACAGCATTTGTCCCATTGATTTACACCCAACTGGGTAATTTACTTTTAATTCCTGGATTCTCTACAGACTCCTATTTTTTAGGGCGAGTACTGTGAGACCTTTCTGTTCTGTCATGTGCCAGTTAGACAGATGATAAGAGCAGAGTCCTATGAAGATCTGCTAGTCTTCATCCAGAAAGAAAACAAGGCCACAGCCACCCACGGAAATAGCGCCACTGATCGATCATAGGCCATGTCTATGGATAAATTGATTGTTATGCACCTGAGTTCCCTAGTGTTAGGTTTATGCTGGAAACGGCTGTCCAATCTACCAATACCCAGGCTTCTGGCTAGAGAAAAGATTGTTAATTCTTTTAACCTAAAATCATTTTGGGGTCCGCAAGCTTTTACTGGACATAAAGTCATGAGTCTACTGTTCTCTGTACAATGTAGATTTCAATATAGATTGTAAACAGTGGTAATGCTAACATATCTAAAATTTTGGCCTCTTTTTATAAACTAAAAGGAAAAAAATTCTTGTAACCTCCAGGGAGTCAACTTGGATCCACCTCTCCCAGGTCAAACAGACTCCAGATAAGTGCTGTCAATCAACACTAAGCACCCCCACCTATGGCCTAGTCCTGAGAGTAGGGTCTCTCTCTCTTACCCTAGTCTTGGGACTTCCCTCCTCCAACTGCCAGAACCTTGGGCCTAAAGGTTTCAAACATACACCATGGATAAAATTTTCCTCTAAACTCTCCAATTCCACCTTCTCTCCCTAGTCTATCTGTCCCAACAGATTTTAAATGAACTGCAAACTGCTCCAGTACCAGCTCCAGGTGCTCCCTTAGAATCTGCACCCTGGACAGCTTCAAAGCAGCTGGCCCCAGGTGGTGCAGCCTCTCAAACTACTCCTAAGCAACCTGCAGGCACTCGCCCCAGATGGTCCCACAGCCAGTGAAACAGCCTGCTCTTCCTGAACCTTGGCCAGCATTACAGCTTTCCTGCACCCCATCCCAACAAGGATGCCCTGTGTCAGCAGGAAGGAATCATAGAGAAGATTACACAGTGCTCCTTATTTATCTATTTATTGTTAACAAAAGGTTGGGATGTTAGGTTTCAGCCCTGAGACAAATAGCTGAGATGCCTATTTAACTAACAAAATGGACACTGGTCACCAGGTTTTCCCAGCATCCCTCAGTCCTTACCGGTTACAGAGCCCTCCTGGGTGGCATACCCCTCCTCCCCACAAACACTCAGTCCAGGAGGCTGGACTGCCATTCCCTTCATAATCCAACTGTTTCAATTGCTCGCTTCTTTGTACCTATAGGCATCATGGCTGCTGTACCTGGTTCCCCTATCTCCCTTCTCCCTCCCCTGTTTCCCCACATGGTCCAGCTCAATCTGGTCATGTCTACTCTGGACTCTCCCAGACTTCCCTCCCTCTAATCACCCTCTCCATTTTTCTGCAATAAACCATCTCTTCTACCATAGCTAGGAGCAGTCATGTTTTCCTTTTCTTCTCTTTATTTATCTCTCTTCATTAACCTAGCATTCATGTAAAAATCTTTGTGTGACCTCCAGCAGGTAGACAGATCTCTGGGACTTACTGGCCAGCCAGTCTGGCAGAAGTGGTGAGTTTCAGGTTCAGTAAGAAATCCTGTCTCAATAAGTAAGGTAGAGAGTGACAAATGAAGATACCAGTGTCTACTCCCATTCTCTGTATGCTCACGCAATGGCAAATACACCCATGGATGTGCACAGGTATACACACCTTGTGTATATGTGCATGTCACACACATGCACATTCACATGCACACGCACACGCGCACAGCACCCAGGACACTTTCTCAGCCGATTCATCTGTAAACCATGCAGGAAGCTGGTGGAGCATCACCCCTAACAAGCTTGGCAGTGACACTGTGGCTGGTTGAGAAGGCCTGCTTACTTTAGCAGCATTTATTTTTTAGCTTGAGTTTCTGATGAACAGGCTCCTGGAGTGACGGTGTTTAATTGACACTGGTCAGGGAGGGGTTTGCCAAGTTTGATGCTCTGCCTTTTACATGCTGCAGTAGGCCACATTTGGGAACAGCTCTTGATCCATGTCTGCCCCCGACATTCCTGGCCAGCCTTCTTGTCCTGGGGAACAGTGTGCATCTGAGTGAACCTCTCAGCTTCTAGGGCTTTCTGGTTTGATCACCTTGAGTGAGCTATTTAATCTCTCATGCCTCTGTTTCCTCGACTACCTTAGATCTCGGGGAGGAATTCAATGAGAAAATGTATCTAAAGCTTTTTATATGGTATGTGATTCTTGTGACAAGCACTCATTAAGTGTTAGCTCTCATTACTGTCAGTTTGACAGATCCCAGGCTTGTTGGAGTCGAGCTGAGCTGGAGAGCTTTCCCTTGCTCAGCACAGTGAAGCTGGGAAGGCACACAGAATAATGCCCCACTGCCCCAGCATGGCCACATTCCAGAACTTGGGGAATGCTATTTTCCATAGCCAGGTTTAAGACACAGTGTGGGGGTAGGTAGGATGTTTGGCTAGCATGAGCAGGGCTTTGATTCAATCCCTAACACCCTGGGTGTGGGAGAGGACTTTGCTGTCATATTATCCAATATAATTACAGGGTCCTTACAAAAAGCAGCCAGAAGCATCAACATTTTCAGACGAGGCAGCAAAGCTGAGGTCATGAAGCAGAGGTTGCACTGCTGTGCTGCTGCTGGCTTCAATGCTGGGGCTTGGGGAAGGGGCTAAAGACTGTAAGCAGCCTCTGGAAGCAGGAAAAGGTGGACTTGGACCTTTTGCTACAGTCTCTAGAAGAAACTTAGTCCTGCCAAGATCCAGAGTTCACAGTAGGGAGGATTCTGAGTTCCTGAGCTGTGGAATAATTAAGTCATATTCATGTAAACCAGAGCCCTAGAAAACAAACACACTAAGGAATGGTGGAGGCCTATGAGGCTAGTCAGAAGCACAGAGACATGGGCAGGGGTACACCTGAGAGAGGCACCTCATCCCATCCCATCCCATCCCATCCCATCCCACCAGAGGGCTCCTAGAGGAAGGTCCTCAGCCTGCAGAGAAGAGCAGCTGCTGGCCAATTCCTGTGAAATCTCAGGCACACTGGAGTCTCTACACAACTCCTGGAGGGGTAGGGGCCATGCCATAGTGACATCCCAAAATAGAGGACAGGACAATGATAATGAACATCACTTAGAGATGGGGGCTTTTCTCTCCTTAAAATTCCCCAGAGGAAGAGTATTGTGGGAAGCTGGGGCAGCAATCCTGGCTGTGGCTTCAATAGGCTTCTGAGGAGTTTGTGCCAAGAGGACACACCCTTCATAGACAACTTAGAAGACCTGTCTCATCTCCCCATACTGTCTGTACCTTTTTTATTTCCCTGAGAAGTCAGCACTCAATCATACTTATTAAATGAACAAATCAATGAACAGATGAATAAGCGAATAGATAAGTAAAGAGATTCCGACTATCATCACAAAATATCCCCATTTGTCTTGACTTGGAGTAGGGGGCAGGGAGTTAGATACAGGCTGTGGGAAGTTCCTTCTAATCTTGCTAGGAAGGACCTGACAGAGCAAATCCCCTGCCTGCTGTCAGACAGGCTGGCAGGTGTCCTTGGGCCCAGAATAGAAAGGTGGTTCAGAGCCCAGGTTGCTATTGCTATCGTTGGTATGCAGACAAATGCTCTCAGCATATTTGGAATCTGAGAGGGTGGATGCTAATAACCCATAATCAATGTTGCATTTGCCAAGGGCCAAAAGAAAAATGAACCTTTAATTGAGCAAGATTTGCCATCAATCAATGATGTGACTTTAGTCAGGAAAACCCAACAGAGTACTGAGTCGGACACCCAACTGTGAGAATTGCTCTCCATTGGGGTAGGGAATGCAAAATGTGGATCTGTGCATGTCTCACGGGGCCATAACTCATGGTGAAAAACAATACCTTTCATATCTGTCTTCGAATCTCCCGTTTTCTTTTTAAAGCTATGTCCCAAAAAAGTTTATTTTGTAACTCCAGGCCCTTTTACACAAGATGTCTGTTTTATTAGAGGGTAATGATTGCTCCTAAGAGATAATTGGATTCAATAAAAATATGGAGACTTTTAGGACTAGCCACAGAGCTGAAAAAGTAACTTGAGGTGACCAACAGCAGAGGTCCAGAAAAGTAGATCTGGCAAGATGGTGCCCGGGGTGAGGGGGCTAGCATTGGTTTTCAAGCTTCCTAAATCCCTACCTAAAGTTGAGGGAGCTATGAATCAGAAAACAAAAAGAAAGAGCAAGCCACAGACATTTATGAAAATAAAACAAAACAAAACAGTGAATGAAGTATTTTCACAGCCCAAATACCAAGGAGGACAACTGGAACCCCTGGGTGCTATTGGCAGCCATGGCAGGGCTGGGGGCATCCCAGGGGCTGCTATAGAACTTGTGTGGCAGGAACTCTCAAGAGCTAACAGATGGCAGATGCTATAGGCCTGCTGAGAGCCGTGACTGCAACTGGGCTAACCCTGCCCAAACCAATAGGGTTAGACAAATGATCAGTGGAGGGCACCGAATTATGAATTTTGAAACCAACTAGGCAGTACTCCCCTCCAGGAAATCTTTCCAATAAAAAAAAAAAATTTGCTCGTGGATGAGCCCAAACCAAGCAGGCAGCCAGATGTGGTGGCACACCTCTGCCTTCTCTGCACTTGAGAAGGATCACATGTTCAAAGCTAGCCCAATACCTACTTAAGCTAAACAGCTATTTTCCAGCCAGCCTGGAACAGTGTGAGACCTCATCAAAAAAAAAAAAAATAATAAAGTGTCAACAAACCAGAATCAACCAAACAAAACAAAACACTTGAGCAGTGATTGAGTGAAGGCACATTCAGGCCACCCACTAAAAGCCTCGGCCATCCAGCTGCAGACAGACATTCATGCTGAGGGCCCTTCTGGTCTGCTGTCTGCGCAACACACTGGCCTTCACCCTCCTGGGCCCCCTGGCAGCTCTCAGGTCCCTGCTTCAGTTCAGTGTAGACTCGGTTTAGAAGCTCCAGTACCTCACCCCCTCACACCACTTTACATTCACCCTCTGGCTTTGCACAGGACTCGGGCCAATTAGTGCCAATTCTCATACAGAGAATTCTCTTTCCTCCCCTTATGACAGGTTTCAGATATGTGACAACTGTTATGAGGGACTCTCTGAAACATCTCTTTTTAGGTCTGGCTTCTCCAGTTTCTCCAAGGTTCCCTCTAGGATGTGGTTTCCAGAAGCTTTCTTAGCCACCTGCCTGTGAGTTTATAGCAGGCAGTCAAAGTGTGGTGTAGTAGAAATAACATCAGACATGGAGCCAGGGAGCTTGCTTACATTTTGGGGGCTTCTGCCTTGAAGCCAGGAAGTTCAGCCTCTCTCTAAGGCCTAGTTGTCCTATCTGCTACACCCGGATTGCTCAATCATGGGTTTATTGTAAAATTCATGAGACACTAAATGAATCCTCTTGGAGAACGGGAGCAAGTCAGAGTGTGCATGCTTGCCTGGTCATTATCTCTCAAAGTTGGCACATCAGCCACACCTGGCATTGCATCTCTGGATCAGGCCATTGAAGAAGTGATCAGTTCATGGAGAGATGCAGGGAGACCATCTTTGGTTTCAGCCTAGTCTCCAGGCTCCTCCTAATGCAGTTGCAGTTACCCAGGCTTGGCAGGTCTTTATTGAACTGGCAGTCAGCTGGGCCAGAGCCATTACGTTTATTCTTAGTTCTTAATTGTCTTAGACAAGGTCATCCATAATATCACACATCACCTTAATGAGCAGAGCTGCTGTCAGGCCACACACAGTGTGCTCCTAGGTTGAATGAGATGGGCCCACCATTCCCTCCCCAACTTAGTCCCAAGGAGTCTTTTGCCAAGGTGCAAAGTGCAGAGACCACCATTTCTCATTTAAATTACAGTCATGTGCATACTCTCTTCATTTTCCTCACTGTCTGTTGTATTGATTGTCAACCCAAGGATGAATCTAAAACTTTGTTAGCCTCATCTTTGGCCAGTGTAGGATATAGCACATCCCTATACTCTTTGGGTTTCCCAGGGTGTCTTTATAATGTGCCAAGATTTATCCAGGCCATTTTAAAAGTCAGTAGTAAGGTTTTAGGAAATGCATGTGGTTAACTGTTTTAATAAAAGGGTGCTTTGGTGGGAAAAAGGGGGGCAGCATATGTTGTTCCCTTTGGTTAAATGAACTGAAGCTTCTTGAGTCGATGCCTAATGTGGTATCCATCCCTTTGAATCCTAGCCAAGAGCATGGGACAGAATAAGCAGCTTTATGAGAACTGGTTGTGGAAATAGAAACACTTGCACTTTATTGTGGCTATTCACCTGTGTATACTGAAAGCACACTGGAATTCATCATATACGCACTCTTCTCTATACCCACATAGAATCTGCATGTCCATACCCAGCACAGACACTAACTTTACATGTATTAGCAGTGAAGGGATGACACACACTGGTTGCTATGTGGGACAAGACAAGGAATAAAGTCTTACCTCATAGGACTGCCAAGATATAGGAAGTTAGTGGTTAACAAACTTGGAGCTCTGGTGGACAGTTGCAAACGTGTAAGTGCCATAGTGACATCATCAGGAAATCTACCCAGACATCCTTGACATTCAAGAAACAAGCGAATCAAAGACCCTCATGACACATTCAGGCACGTGGCTAGATCCAGAACATATTTAGATGTGTCTCCATCCAAAATGTGTTTACTTACTGTCCCAGATAAGATGGATGGATAGTTTTCAGCATCTCAACTCTTTCCTCCATGGTCCCCCTTACACCACTGGTGCTGTGTAGCTTATGCTTTCAAAGAACTACCTTTAAATTGTTTGACCCACAGGGTAATTTCCAATGTGATTGTAAATGCTGTGAATACAGATCGCTTTCTCTCTCTTGCTTCACTTAACCCTTAATCCCAGACCCTTCATAAAACAAACACCCAATAGACATCACCTGACAGGCTTAGTGTAAACTCAAAAGTATCAACATAATGTTAATGTTGCATTGCACAGCACTCTCTGAAAAGAACATGAAGAGGGAGGGGCTGGGGTTGGAAACTTTCCTGTAAAACCACTGCAACTCTCACTGATGACCCTATAATTTATTTGTCTTTTGATATATTTTTGCTCAGACAATATTATATATTATATAACATGTTTGTGTCTATTAACATATAGCTTATGGTATTTATGTGCCACATATGAATACATTTTAATCATGCTATTGGGGTTTAGTTACTCTCCCAGGTGGTGAGTTCAAGATCTATCTGTTTCAAAATCACCCCCATCCCAAGGAGTCATGGGCTAGAGGCCAAAAGACACATCTACTCAAGAAAGGTCAAGAACAGTTTTTCACCCAGGACTCAGAGCAGAGCAAGACACTTGTCCCCAGGGAGGGTCTACCATGGGAAGTTCAGAAAACTGTGATAGCCTGTAACATGGCTATTAGCTAAGTCTGTCTTATTATTTTCCCCCATTTCCTAAATGTGTAAATATGTTTTACAATTATTTGGTTATAAGTTCTTAGGGAATTAAAAGAAAATACCAGGCCAGCATACAGGTAGAGAAGATAGGAGATTATAGACCATGGGAAGAGCACCAATTTTTTGCTGGAGATTCAGCTAACCCTTGTCATGCGGTACCAGCCTTATCACACAAGGCTTTGTGCTAAAGCTAGGCCCAAGTAATCTCACTGTCCTGCCTAGCCAAAGTGGATGATCTAGTCTAGCACATCCCTCACACTGACTTTAATGTGTCAGCAGCTATATACAAATAGGCAAAAATATACCAAATGAACATGTTAGATAGGGAGTGAGGCTCATCACCTAGCCTGTGATCAAATGTAATATGACAATGGAGACAGTGTCTCATCCTAAGTCCCCTCTACTACTGGCTAGACATTCTTCAATGGCCCATATCAGGACTGTCCCCAAAGAGTTAATAGTCCTGGTTGACTTGGTCAGGATTTGGCCTCTAAAATCCCAAATCTAGAAGGGATCTAAATGAGGGTTAATGGCAATGCCTCTGCTCTCCCACACAGTGTTTTGGAAGGGTATTTTCCTCAGCTACAGAATGAACCAGTTAGATGAACTCAGTTAAAAAGCTGAGTCAAGGAGTTCCCAGAACATCTTGATACATACATTTGTTCAAAATTAGAGAAAAATAAGCAAAAATAATCAAACCAAGTAAAAACTAAGTCTGACTGAGTGATTTCCTTCCTGTCCCTGCTTCCAGGACCTTGCCTTCACTGGAGCCTGAGCACAGCTATAATCCTTGCTGGCAAACTGTGTGCCTCCCAAGCTCCCTCTGTCATGAGAGGCAATGCTCTCTTATACTAAAAACCACCTCCTCTCTATACAAACAAGAAAAGTGATTGGCACAAAGAGTACCCAACACAACTGGTATAATGAACTAGATACATTGATTTGTTGAAGCTCCTTCAGCTAGGTCCTTTGGCAACTGGAGAAAGAGCATTGGCGTGTTGTCATGGGGACATATGGGCATGTGAGCTGCACTAGCTGTAGACCACAGGTGCAGACACTCAAATAAGGTCCTCCATCAGTAATTGAACTTTACCATGGTTTCTATTCAAGAATGCCTTGCTCGGGATAGCCATAGACATTTAACATTCAGAATCTGAGGTAGTTTTGTCAAGACATCTGTGTGGCTTCTATGATTTTTCTTTAAAAAAATAGAGCAGAATAAGAAGAGATGCCACACAGGAATCACCCTGACTAGTCAGAAACCATTCAAACAGATTGAAATAAAGAGAAATTTATTCTAAAGATCTGGATGAAATGGGAGAAAACAGACAAGCAGGACCTCTGAACCATGCCCAGACCTTAGACCTCTTCTGTCTTAGAGTTTCTATTGCTGTGGCCAAAACTCCAGGAGGAAAGGGTTTATTTCATCTTATAGCTAATGTCACACTCCATCCCTTAGGAAAATCAGGGTGAGAACACACAGCAGGAATCTGGAGGCAGGAATTGAGTCAGAAGCCATGGAGGAACATTGCTTACTAGCTTGCTGCCCACGTCTTGCTCAGCTTGTTTTCTTATACAACTCAGGACAACTTTCCATTAATGGCACTGTCCACAGTGAGCTGGACCCTCCAACATCATAAAATAATCAAGAAGATTAGTCACTTACGGTGACTTCATAGACTTACGAAGACATCTTTTCAGTTAAGATTCCCTCTACTCAGATAAGCCTAGGTTTGTGTCAAGTTGGCAAACAACAGCTAACACATCTTCCTTCTGTACCCTGCCAGTTACAATGGTCTGCTTCCTTACACTTCCATTTTTCTTTCCCAATACAGGAAATCTGATTGTCTTATGACCAGTTAAAAATGAGCTCTTCTTTGGTCAATGGCAAATGGAGGAGGAAGGAGACTATGTAATAGAAGATCCACCCCTACCTTTTTGGGATAACATAAGTCCTCCAAGAAGAAAGGAGGGTCAGGAGAATATGGAAAGGCAATCCTCTGGCCAGCTTCTGTTAGCTCACTTCTCAGAAATGAAGCAAGACTTTTACTGGCATTATGTCAATCTGAATGGGAAGGATAGCGCTGTGGCAAGGAGACCTTCCCACATGGTCATCAAGGCAGACCGAAGAGAAAACAAGTACCTTTTGCTCAGCTCATGGATAATTTAAGAAACCCAAAGGAGAGTTAGAGGAAAGTACAAGAGGAGATGCACGTTGCAGATGACTGTTGACACACTATTATGCCATCATCTGGAAATTTCATTTGTGGAACCAGAAGCCATCTGTTCTGTGGATAATGTGCCATGATACCTGCCAACAACAGAACAGGCTTTTGTTGTTGTTGTTGTTGGGTAACTAATTGTACCTGTGGGACCTACACAGCATGAGACCCAACTAGTGGAAAGTGACACCACAGCAGAATAGAGACTGGGGTATATTGTGACCCCAAAACAAGACGGACATCAGGCAGGAAGTAAGAAAACCTCTGGATATGCTGGAGACCAGGTTTCCTCTCTCTCTCTCTCTCTCTCTCTCTCTCTCTCTCTCTCTCTCTCTCTCTGGCCTTTGAGAGAAGCAACAAAGTTTGGAAAGGAGGTCAGGGCTTAGAAGAGCTTACACAATAATAACAATGGTGCTTTTCATATACTGTTTTTGTTGTTGTTGTTGTTTTAATGACCTTGTTTAGAAGCTAAAGGGAGTGGAATACACAGGGAACACAAACTCTCTGTCTTTACCCCTAACACTGTAGATGACATGGTGACCAACTGTCATCTGGTTTAAAATTTAAATTGCAAGTTCCTCTATGGTAACAAACTCATGTTCTTCAATTTTGTCCACAATGAACAACAACCAGAAGGAGGCAAACCAGGTGCTCTGCACACTCTGCCACCAGAGCCTTGTCTACCCATGAGCACAAGAACCCTCAGGGGTCTAGGCATACTTGATCCAGGATTTCTGTTTTATCTAAGAAATGATCACAAGATGGATAGGTGGGTGGGTAGTTGGATAGGAAGATGTATTGATGCATATCTATTCTACCTAAAAGAATTTAATCCCCAACCCAAGTGGTGGTCCATTTTTCACTGCTGACTTTTCATTTTATTCTTTAAGAGTACATTAGCATCATGAGAAATGTACCAAAAGTACAGGGTGTTGCACATGGCTTTGCATCAGTTGCCTCTGGCTTTGCATAGACCGGAGGCAGTTCTCCCTCCACATACCTGTGTTCTGGGCTCATCCCAACTGCTCATTAAATCTCTATTGTGCTGGATTGGCCCTGAGCCTTTAGTGAAAGAAAGCTACTTTTTTGCTTTCCAGACAGCAGCCCTAGTGTGCGGCCCTGTGTGATGAATACTTAGAGATTATCTTAGTGCAACCAAGAGGAAAAAACAAGGGATTTTACCAGCATGAGGGAGTGTGCTTCCCACTCAAGGAGCTAATCTGCTAATAGGCATGGGGAACCAAAGGCACTCTAACTCTGGTCCTCTGGGGCTCTGCAAAGGGTGTTGCATCAAAGCTGCTGAAGGAGGGGGGAACTCCCCAACAGGTGGAAGAGCTATTGGGCTGGGAAAGACAAAGAGTATTCAAGAAGACAAAATTGGCTTTACAGAGAGATCCCTGTTTTCTATGAGAATAGATATTGCTAAACAAAATCGTATTCCTAAAAGCCACTTATGGATGGAAATTTCTGTGGGGTCTAAAAAGTGGTTATAGAGTACCTTTCTGGCTCTATTTTGCTTAAAGGACACACACAAGCTGTGCTCATGGGTAGACAAGGCTCTGGTGGCAGTGTGCAGACCATCATGTATCACTAGTTTTCTTCCTTCTGGTTGTTGGTTATTGTGGATGAAACTGAAGAAGATGAGCTTATGACCACAGAGGAATTTACAATTTAAGTTTTGAACCAGAGTCCCACTGCCCCATGTGATGACAACAATGAGTGTCAGCTGAGGATTTAGAGTGCACTGTGATGTCAGGCAGATATGACACCTACCCTAGGAGTTTGCTAGTAAATGTCCAACAACCAGTTGTCCAATAAAAGCCTTGATTTGTGGTGTTTGCCACTTTTAATAGTGTCCATCATGATGTCCCTGAGCTTAAGCTAAGAAGAGCAACTCTTACACAGAATGTCTAGACGGACTCAATAGGTATAAACCCCACAGGTAATAGCAACACCTAGCCAAATGGGTAGAAAGGGATGTGTCTGGAGTATTTCTTACATTGGATTTGGATATAATTTACTTAAATGAGAGTCTATAGCATTTAATTTTGAAAACAAAAGTGTCAAACCACACCTCCCCAGGATAGAATGAGCCAGCTCCACCACCCTACTGCATCTACCAATACAGCAGCTGAATTCAGGTGACTAAAAAATAGAAATCCCACCAAGCTTTGGCGAATTTTTATAAACCAAGATGCTTACTGTATATCTGATGCTGTGATTGGATTCAAAGAATTTAACTACCTTTAGTGAAAGTTGCTATATCAAATGAGGGCCATCTAAAGGGTTCACAGTTTAGTGCAGGAGTGGAAGCAAAATATTTGTTGATAAATGTGTTGACTTTGTTTTCTAGTGGCTTTCAATAACACTTGGTGTAGAGCAGAAACTTGCCTGGAAAACTGCACAAAAGTGAATTGTGATTTTAACTTAACTAAACCTAAAACATTGAAAAACTTTAAGAATAATATAAAAATCTTTGCTGGATTGCCCATCTTGTATTTTATTCTCAGTTTTACTGGCTAAGCCTAATTTTTTTAAAAAATGTGTTTCTTGTAGATGTCCCTGAGAGTATCTGAGGATAAATCTGCTTTTGTACAAAAGAAAAAAGGTAAAAAAGCAATTTCCTCTCCCAGAGAAGTCGGGCACAAATTGTCAACAAGGCAGAATTGTCCCCCTCTTTTCAGTGGACGCGTTTAATCTGTAGAAGGTCTCTTCTAGCTCTAGAATCCCGAGAGTCACATTTCTAAATGAGGCACTTAAAAATGGAAATATGTTCTTTTTATGGCACTGGCTGAAGGATGCATGTTGGAAAGTCTTTTGTTCACTGATGACTGTTTCCTATGTTAAAGCCAAGAGTTCAGTGATAGGTATGTCAAAGTTCAAAAGTGTACAAGCAAGCCTCTCATGAGCCTTCATCCTGGTAATACCTGAATGTCTACAGCCTTTGCAAGCCTCGTAGCCACCATGAGATGGCCAGAAAGGATGAGACAAATAGAAATAAGCTGATATTAGAATGCTGCTTATATGCTGGAAGCATGGTTCTGTCATTGGAGCCTACTTCCTGTGACAAGCCAGTGATGAGCAAATGCCCAGGGATGCTGCTCAAGTGTTACAAAGATGTGAAACATCTTTGAAGGGACTCAAGCCAGCCCCGGCCTAGAAAACATGGCTCTGGCAGGCCTTGTCCTTCTCCCCTCCTCTCCCTTGTTAAACACCATTAGATTACATTCTTGAAGCTAGCCATCAAAGTCTATTCCCTATTTGCTGGCTTCCTCCTTTTGAGGCTGACTACCAAGGTCCAGCAATCAAAGTACTAGAGTTCAGCAATTAAAAGCCCCTTTGGCTCACCTAGTTAACATGCCCAATTAAAATTAAATACCTCATCCTAACATGGGATTTCCCCTTTACCTTTACTGTCATTTGCCTATGAGCCACATCTGTCTCCTCTCTATCCAGAGATTGCCATGGTGTGTGTGTGGGGGGGGGGAGTGGCAGGGGAGGAGGGAAACAAATATTTCTTCCCTCTCTCCCTTGTTCCTTTCTCCCTTCTCCCATGTCCTTTTGTTCCTGTCTTTGTCCCTGCCCTCTATCCCGCTGGAGCAAAAAATTAAAAAAAAAGTCTCCTTTGTGCTGATAACTTGGTCTTGGGGTGTCTCGTGCTGATACTGGTCCCTTCAATCTTGGGTATGGCTAAGGATTTGCTGGATTCCATACTCCTAGAATGCATTTCCATGTTCCTCCCATTTTTCCTGTCTTTCACCTCTTCACTCAGCACAGTGCAAGTGCAATTCCTGAGGAAATATAGGCGTCTATGTTCCTAAATCTAGTGCCATTTTCAATTCTACATATCAGCTGTGTTAGGTTCTGGAAAAGGAAACCTCTTAAGCCCTTTGTTCAGTAGTCACATATCTCAAATACAGCTTTAGGAGGTAAAATGCAACCTTAAGCAGGCATTTATTTGACTCATATTTCTAACACAGTTATGTCTGGTTCAAAACAGCAGAGTTAGCTGATTCTCATCTAGTGATGGTTGCTAGGAAACCATTCTGTGGCAAATTAGAATCTGAGTCGCGTAAGCCACGACCTCTCCATCTTGTGAACTCCTATAGAATTAATGTAGGTATAATTTATTTAGTAACAAATCTATACTATCCAAGGATATCTTTTCTCTCACACAGTTAAATTGTTACTTAAGTAATTAACTTTTATTTATAGTTTACATGTAAATTTCCTACTTAGTTTTTAAGCAATCAACACAGATGCCTTTGAACCTCCACTTCCCAATGCCTGGTCATCGGGGCTTCACCCATATTCATCAAGTGTTCCAGCTCTGAGTGGAAAGGCTTACCAGATGGGAATGTTACAACTCTGTTCTGACAGGGGAAGGTTTCCCCAAAGTGTTATGGCTCTGTTCTAGCAGGGGAAGGCTTCCCGGTGCTTATGTTACAGCTCTGAAGGCAAAGGTATCCTGGCAGTCAAAGGTCGAGGACTACCACACAACACACCACACACCAGAGACTTGTTAGGAGGGAAAAATCCAGGAGGGCAAGAAGCAGCAGAGAACTGGGCAGACAACAGAGTTTACATAGGGCTTCTTGGGTGGGGTCAGGGGAGCTTTCCAGGATGGCCTGGGATTGAAGGGACAATGTGGCCTGATCTTAGAGCAAACTCAGGGACTGGTGTGATTTTGTAGCCTGATCTGGGACTCTTCTTTTTCCTGTAGGGTGGGGCCTGGGCATTCTCCAGCCTTGAGGGGGTAGGGTGTGGGCCTGGCCATTGAAGTTCCTCAGGAGTGGGGTCTGGCCACTCTGTGCACCTCAAGGGGTCAAGCCCTACTGACAGACTCCTAGGCATGGAGTCTGGCAGCCAGGGGTCCCCAAGGGTGGGGCTCACAGCAGGAACATCTGCCCTAGGCAGGGAAAGCCATCCTTGTTATGGATAGCCAGTACCAAACGTGTTTTCAAACTTGTGTTTGAAAGGAGGTGGTCACATTCAAAACATGATTCTAGACTGGACAAAGAGCAGTCACAGCATGTGTCACTGGTAATTAAATGAGTTTGTGGTGCTGTTTCTTTCTTATGCCCAACATTGATAAACTTCACCCTATCCCCTGCACTCTATTTTCCAGCCCATAACTCTGCCTGCTTTCCCAGAGGCCTGCTGGGACCAGGGACAACCAGGTAAGACATGACCCCAACCCCCTGCATATCAAGTCCCCCTAAAACACACCCAAGGTCAGTAAACTGCATCTTGTTTCCTGAGCTCCATTTTAAGCCCACAACTCTGCCTGCAATCCTGGAGGCCTGCCCAAATCAAGGAATGCACATAAGACCCTGCCTCAAGCCCTTGTCTGTTAAGTCTCCCTAAAACACACCTAACAGTGGTAAACTGCCTCAGGCCGGCCAGTCTGTGCCTCCTTCAACCCATGGGGGAACAGGGTTCTAGTCAGGTCGACAAGGCATAGGCAAAGAAATGATGGCAGAGACGACATATGGAAGTGCAGAATCTGAATATATTTCTCAAAAATGGCATCAGACTTTTACAGTCATTACAAAAGAGAAATGAGAAATCTGGCAGCTCAGCAGTTGAGGTACATCTGAGGCTATCTGAAACACACTGGGTCTAAAACAGCCACCTCTTCTGGACAGGTGCTGTACCCCCCAGGCCCAAGCTCTGGGCCCAGGGGGCTGTGGGCTGCATGAGGCTTGAAGCTCAAATGCTCTGTCTCGTAAGCCCGAATCTTGAATCTGAATGTGTAAGTAAGTCTGTTCACAAAATGAAAACCAGGCTTATATAGTATACAGAAAACAAAGCGAATGACAAAAGTCACATAGGCAGGTGAGGGCCACATCAAGGTCAGTAAGTTCAGACAGCAAGTCACGTAGGCAAGTGACGGTCACATCAAGGTCGGTAAGATCAGGCATCCAGGTGTGAAGCAGAAGAGCAGTGGTGCCCTTCCCGCTGGGGCTACCTTGGCAGTCCCAAGCAATTCTCTGGGTCTGTTGGAGGCAAGCACCAGGAAGTCCCATACTAGCAGTTCCTGAAAATGCCCTTAAGTAAGGGAAGCCCTTCAATTACTCCCTGGTATGTAAAACAATTCTGTCTTCTGTGGGACTGCTCTGAGAAGTCTAACTATGTTTATAGTTAGCAATAGTACCTGACCTCTATTCCTAACTCTGAAGACACCCTGTCTGATAAAGCAGTTTCCTTGTGAGAAATTCCAAGCTAACAACAGCTTGGTAATAAATTAGGATATATTGGAACACTGTGCTGGCCAGGTAATAACATGTAATCTTAAGTTTTAGCTATTAACGAATCATTTCTTGGGGCACTTTTATGCCTGAATAAGAAGGCATGTTAACGATTAGAAAGACTAATCTGGAACACGTCTGAGTTAGGAGATGTCAACGACTGACTGAATACCCAGTAGGCAAACTCCCTTTGAAGTCGTATGCCTCTGGTCCATGATCAGGCTTTCAAGCCTGATATTGCAGACTTTACTGGAGTAGACAAGTGGGCATGGCAGTAAAGTATCCCCTGTCCCCTGCTCTCCGTTTTCCTACCCACAACTATGCCTGCTTTCCCAGAAGCCTGCTGGCACCAGGAACCCCAGGCCATGCTGGTATTAGAGACCCCAGAGGCAAGGTTAGTACCCAAAACCCCAGAGGTTACACAGGCCAAAACAAATCAAACCAATAAGCAAATAGCAATAACAAAACCAGAACTTCGGGCCACTCAGGCCAGAAGACAAAGAGGAAACAGAAGGAAACAGAAACCATGGGGAGAAACATCCAAAAATACCCATCCAATAAAGATAAACTCAGAAATCAGCATCTAAATCTATAATAGCCATAAAACACAGATGGCTAAAGCCCAGAGTAAGAACACAATCAACAAGGGCAATACAGTACTACCAGAGCACAGCTATCCCACTACTGGAAGCCATGGGTACCCTAACACACCTGAGGGGTAAGAAAATGACCTTAAATCTAATCTGATGAAGACAATAGAGTCCTTAAAAGAGGAAATGAATATCTCTTAAAGAAATACAGGAAAATACAATCAAACATGTCAAGAAAAGAAATAAAACTATTCAAGATCTAAAAATGGAAATAGAAGCAATAAAGAAAATATAAACTGAGGTAATCCTGGAGATGAAAAACCTAGGTTAGAGAACAGAAACTATAGATGCAAGCATCACCAACAGAATACAAGATATGAGACAGAGAATCTTAGGGATAGAAGATACCAAAGAATAAATTGACACATTAGTCAAAGAAAATGTTAAATCCAAAATATTTCTGACACAAACTATTTGAGAAATTTAGGACACTATGAAACCACCTAACCTAAGAATAAGAAGAAAAGAAGAATGAGATGATATCCAGATTGAAGACACAGAAAATATTTTCAAAAAAATCATAGAAAACTTCCCTAGTCTAAAGAAAGAGATGGTTATAAATGTATAAGAAGTTTACAAAACACCAAATAGATTGGACCAGAAAAAAAATCTTCTCACCACATAATAATCAAAACACTAAATGGACAACAACAACAAAAGAAGGTTCCAAGCTGCAAGGGAAAAAGGCCCAGTTCACATAAAGGCAGACCTATCAGAGTTACACCTGACTTTTCAATAGAGACTCTAAAAGCCAGAAAAACCTGGGCAGATAGAGATGAGACCATAGACACCAGTCCAGACTACAATAACCAGCAAAAACATTCAATCACCATAGATGGAAAACACAAGTCCACCATGACAAAAATGAATTTAAACAGGATCTAGCCAAACACCCAGCCCTACAGAAGATACTAGAAAAAAA
>NW_022196912.1:92572543-92622420 GCF_008632895.1 Mastomys coucha | reverse complement strand
CACACACCACCACCACTACCACCATCACCATCAAAATAACAGGATTTAACAATCATTTATCTTTAATATCTCTCAACTTCAATGAACTCAATTTCCCAATAAAAAGACACAGGCTATCAGCATGAATGAAGAAGAATGGGTCTATCATTCTGCTACATACAAGAAACATACATCAACATGAAAGATAAGCATTACCTCAGAGTAAAGGGCTAGGAAAAGAGTTTCCAAGCAAGCAGACCCAAGAAGCAAGCTGGAGTAGCTATTTTAAAATCTAATAAAATACACATCTAACCAAAATTAACCAAGCATTTCATACTCATCAAAGGAAAAATTCACCAAAATGACATCTCAATTCTGAATACCTATGCCCCATATGAAGGGTAGCCATATTTGTAAAATAACATTACTAAGCTTAAATAACATATTGAATCCCACACAGTAATAGTATGAAACTTCAGCACCTCACTTTCACCAATGGACAGGTCATCCAAAGAGAAACTAAACAGAGAAATAATGAAAATAACAGACACTGTGACTTAAATAGACCTAATAGATACGTACAGAACATTTCACCCAAACACAAAAGAATATACCGTCTCCTTAGCACATCACATAACCTTCCCCAAAATTAACCACATACTTGGCCACAGAGCAAGTCTCAACAGATACAAGAAAATTGAAATAACTCCCTGTATCTTATCACCATGTATTAAAGCTGGACTTCAACAACAGAAACAACAGAAAGCCTACAAATACGTAGAAACTGAACAGCCCTCTAATCAGTGACCACTGGGTCAAGGAAGAAATTAAGAAATTAAAGACTTTCTAGAATCAAATGAAAATGAAGACACACCGTGCTCAAACTTATGAGACAAAAAATGAAAGCAGTACTAAGAGAAAAGTTCATAGCACTATGTGCCTTCATAAGGAAATTAGTGAGATTTCATACTAACAACAGCACATCTGAAAGCTCTAGAATAAAAAGAAGCAAACACACCCAAGAGGAATAAATGTCAGGAAATAAACTCTGGTCTGAAATCAATAAATTAGAAGCAAAGAGAACAATACAAAGAATTAAGGAAACAAAGAGTTGGTTCTTTGAGAAAATCAATAAGATAGACAAATCCTTAGCCAAACTAACTAAAAGGCAGAGAGTACCCAAATCAACAAAAGCAGAAATGAAAAGAGGGACATAACAATAGACACCGAGGACCTCCAAGAATCATCAAGTGTTACCTCAAAAACCTGTTCTCCACAAGATTGAAAAATCTAAATGAAAAGGACAATTTTCTCAATAGATGTCATTTGCTAAAGTTAAATCAGGATCAAATAAACAATTTAAGTAGACCTATAACCCCTAAGGAAATAGGAGCAGTCATCAAAAGTCTCCCAATGAAAAACAGCCCAGGGCCAGATGGTTTTGTGCAAAATTCTATCAGAACTACAAAGAAGAGCTAATGCCAATATTTCACAAATTATTCCACAAACTAGAAACAGAAGGAACACTGTCAAATTCATTTTATGAGGCCACAGTCACCCTGACACTTAAGCCACACAAAGACTCAACCAAGAAAGAGAATTTCAGGCCATTGCTGCAAAAATACTCAATTAAATGCTCACAAACCAAACCCAATAACATATCAACAACATTATTTTATTCACCTTAATCAAGTAGGCTTCATCCCAGAGATGCAGGGATGGTTCAACATACAAAAATCTATCAATGTAATCCTCCATATAAACTAAATGAAATTAAAAAAACAAAAAAACCTTATAATCTCAGTAGATGGTAAAAAATTCTTTGACAAAATCCAACACCCCTTCATCTTCAACAAATGTTGCTGGTCTTACTGGATGTCTCCATGTAGAGGAATGCAAATAAACCCATATTTATCACCCTGCATATAACTTAAGTCCAAGTGAATCAAAGACTTCAACATGAAACTGTATATACTAAATCTAATAGAAGAGAAGTGGGGAATAGCCTTGAATACATTGCCACAGGAGACAACTTTTTAAACAGAATACCAATAGCTCAGGCACTAAGATAAACAATTAATAAATGGGACCTCATGAAACTGAAGAGCTTCTGTAAGGTGAAGGACACTGTCATAAGGACAAAACAGCAGCTGACAGGATGGAAAAGATGTTTACCAACCCTATATCCAACAGGGAGCTGATTTCCAAAATATATGAAGAACTCAAGAAACCAGGCATCAACAAACCAAATAATTCAATTAAAAAATGGGATACAGATCTAAGCAAAATTCTAAACAGAGAAGTCTCTAATGGCCAAGAAGCATATAAAGAAATGTTCAACATCATTTGTCATTGGGAAAATGCAAATCAAAAATGACTCTGAGATTCCATCTTATACCTATCAGAATGGCTATGATCAGAAATTCAGGGACAGTTCATGCTGGTAAGGATGTGGAGCAAGGGAAGCATTCCTCCATTGCTGGTGAGTACCACAACCTTGTAGTACAAATTTGTTAGTTTCTCAGTCAAATGGGAATAGATCTACTGCAAGACCCAGCTATACTACTTCTGGGCATATTCCCAAAAGATGTTCCACCATACCAGAAGGACACTTGCTCAACTATGTGCATAGCAGCTTTGTTCATAATAGACAGAAACTAGAAACAACCTAGATATTTCTCAACCAAAGAATGGGAAAATAAGTGTGGTACATTTATACAATGGAGTATTACTCAGCCATGAAAAACAATGATATCATGAAATTTGAAAGCAAATGGATGGAACTAGGAAAAAAAAAACATCCTGAGTGAGGTAACCCAGATCCAGAAAAATAAACATGGCATGTACTCACTTATAAGTGGATATTAGTCATAAAGTCATAACTATGCTATAAACCACAGACTCAGAGAAGCTAAGCAACAAGGAGTACCCAAGTTGGGGGATGCTTGAGTCTCACTAAGACAGGGAAATAGATTAAACATTGAGGGTAAACAGAGGGAAGGGACTGGATGGGAGGACGGTTCTGGATGAGAACAGGAAGGATGAGGTGAGAGGAGGACAGAGGGAGAGGGTCCTAAGAGAGACAACTGCACTGGAGGAGAACATCTCTGGGAAGAGCTAGAAACCTAGGGCAATGGAAACTCCCAGGAATCTGAGGGTAATCCTAGCTACGACTTCCAGCACTGGGGGATATGGATCCTGAACCTGCCATCTCCTATAATCAGGCATGACTTCCAATGGAGGGATTGATTGAGACACCAACCCACCCATAAATCCTTAGACCCAAATTTTGACCTGCCTTTCATATGTGCTGGGGTAAAAGATGGAGCAGAATTTGTGGGAAGGGCCAACCAGTGACTGGCCCAGCTTGAGACTCATGCCATGAGAGAGAGCCCTCCCCAACACTAATGCCGTTCTGCTATACCTGCAGACAGGCACCTAGCAGAACTGTCATTAGAGAGGCTTCGTCCAGCATCTGATGGAACCTGATGTTTAGACCCTCAGCCAAACATTAAGGGGAGCTTGAAGAATCCTGTGGAAGAGGAGAAGGAAGGCGCCAGAAGGGTCCAGGACATCCCAGGAAAACCTATAGAATCAATTAACCTAGGCTCCCAGGAACACTAAAAGACTGAACTGCCAACCAGAGAGCATGCGTAGGATAGACCTAGGGCCTCTGCATATATGTACCAGTTCTGCAGCTATGCAGTGGGCAGGAGCTGTCTCTGACTACACTGCCTGCCTTTGGATCCGTTTCTCCTAACTGAGCTGCGTCATCCAGCCTCAACAGAAGATAAGCCTAATCTTCCTGCAACTTGATATGCAAAGGCTGTTTGATATCCATGGGAGTCCTCCCTTTTTCTGACCAAAAGGGGAGAAGGGTTCAGTGGAGTAGTGGGGAGATGAGGGAAGGGAAGCTACAGTCAGAATGTAAAGTAAATAAATAACAATAAAAAAGTGGCTGCATGGTATTATAAAAAAAAGATGGTAGAATGGGAAAAGAAGAGAGAAATGCATACTGTATGATACCATTTCTATAAGGCTAAAACCACATCTAGGCAAATTGTGTATGCACACATCATACAATAAATATAAATATATTTGGGAATAAAATGGCTGAATTCAATACAGCGGTTTCTTTGGGAAAGGAGAAAAGAAGAATGGGTTGGAGATGTCTACATAAATTTTCCTATAATGTTTTATTTATGAAGAAATATAGTTGAAGAATGAGTAGCAACATGTTAAGACTGGTCAAAGCTGTGTGGTGAGAGCTTGGTGGCTGTTATATTATCCTCCATGCTTGTTCATGTTTGATATATTTATTGACTTGGGTTTTTTTTTTTGAAATTTGTTTAAGGATGAGAAAAGACTTGAAATTCTTGCCCCTGGGCAGGTCAACAGTACACGAAGCTGCCATGAAAGAGATATAGGTCATTTGACTTAGTTCCTGCCAAGTTCAATGGATTCATGGGAAGTTCTAGCCATACATTAGAAAGTTCACATGAATTAGGTTTTTTAGATGCTGGCATTGAAACAAAGGAAGGTCAGACAATGGGGCTTGCTTTTCTTTTACATATTATAAATAATAAAAACCTTAGTTTGTTTTGTTTGAATGGAGTTAATTGTAAAAGATGGCACTGTGGTAGCTAAGAGTGCCTAGAGCACAAGATCTGAAGCCTTAATGGGCATAAAAATCCCCTGGAATGCTTGTAAAAATATGGATTCCCCAGCTACACACACACACACACACACACACACACGCGCGCGCGCGCGCGTGCTAATCTGATACACAGGGATGGTTGTCTATCATTTTCATACTGAGCATTACTCTAGTTGTCTGGTCAATGAACAGAATAACTGAAGTGTACACAGACTTTTAATCAGATCATCCCTAGCCAAAAAGCACTGGTGAGTGTAACCACAGGAACTGTCATAGAATAGCAAATAGCTCCTTGAAAATCCAAATCTATGAATGCATCATACATGGGACACTATTGAGCATTTATCCATTCATCAAATGTTTCCCAGTGTCTGTGATATACAAAAGACTGCTAGCCTTTAACTGTGTTTGATATTAATTTCCTTACAGTAAACATTCTTTGGATTTTTGTTTTAAAAAATCATAAATGACTGGATAATTCATCACCTTTCTTTATCCCTTCTTCCTTCCTCCCTCCCTCCCTTCCCTCAAACTGTCCTATACCATGAACATTTCTCAGGAGGGAGGATTTCCTTTTTCTTTTTCAGGTTTATAACTTCATTTGATACTCAGTGGTTAGCTTTCACCCATATTTCCACAGCCACTTCTGCCAGACCCAGTTTGGAAAGGAAGAGCATGAAAACTTGTGGGAGGAAAAAGCAAGTCACAAATCAGGAAGACTCCTAAGTGTGCCTGTGTTCCTTTCCTTAGCTTAAGTACCCTCCTATTCTCCTATCTGCATGTACATGAGGCACCTGCTCCATTTAGATATACATTTAGCAATCTAATGTATACCAACAAGTGTATTTCCTTATGCTCATAATCATATATAGACAATGCTTCAGCGTTCCTTGCCATGTGTGCCCAGATGATTAGCTATGCTGAAGTATTCAGTCCTCTACCAGGAGTATGTCTTCTGGGTGAGACAATACACATTTACAGAAATATCAAGACAAGAGGAGGGCTTATACAAAGGGAACAGTACTAGATTCATACAGAGAAGATATACAGAAAGGCCAGTGTTCCTATGTGTAAGCTCATGAGAAGCAGGAAATTGGAAGGGACCACTGGTAAAGGGACCACGGGTAAAGGGACCACTGGTAAAGGGACCATTGGATTCTAACCAGCTTAAAACTTGGGTTTGATTGTGAGGTTCTGAAGGAAACATGCTAGCCTCAGAGGACAGAGAGGAAGGGAGGGGCACTCCCTGAACTGAACTACTTGATCCAAGGAGCACTCAGGGGCTGGCCAAGGGGACGGCCAGAGAAGCAAAGGCAGTGTTTAACTTTGTAAATGCCTGGGTGATATTTGCAGGCACAAGCATGCAAATGTTATTTGCTGTGAGAAATGTGTTTCCAGAGCAGATGTTTCCACCATCTATCCACTTGACTGCCTCAGGATGAAGCAGTTCTTCCCTCAGCATCCCAGGGGTGCTGGGCACCAGGGATTGAGACTCAGCATCCAAGCTGAAGGGGAAGCTAACATCCTCCTCTCAGCTGGTGAAACAGGTTTATGTCCTGAGGGGAACGGGATGTGCGCTTACAATTGCTGTGATGGTTATGGTTGGGGGGGGAGGGCTAAGGAAGAATATCGAGAAATAAAATTTGGAGAAGACGAATGTGCTTGAACCTCTCCAATAAAGATTTTAAGTTTTTCTGAATTCCAAATTAATCAAGGAGAAAGATCTGGATAGGAAAAGAGAGAAGGGAAAAGAGAGGAAAAGAGGAGGGGAGAGGAGAGGGGAGGGTAAGCAGATGAGAGTTGAGTTATTCATTAATGGGAATATCCCTTGAATCACTTCTCTGTGTCCTCAGTCACCTCCTAAAAAGAGTACCTGTCAAGAGAAATCACCATGCAGGCAGAGGAGTGGATGGTCAAGCCTGCTAATGTCTGCAGGGTTGGTGTCCTGATTGCTCATGTGAGAACAATAGGAAATCCACCCACCCACCCACCCCCCAAGGTCCATATTTCTTAGACAGACTTATCACAGAGCTTCTGGACCCATAGTACTAAGGCCCTGGCCTAAGAATGAAAGTCTCAGAAATATAGGCCCATAAGATGGCAGATCCAAAGCAGCCTCTTAACTGTGTCTCGGGTCACCTGATCTGCACTGGGAATCCTTAGCAAAAAGATCTGGAGAGGCATTTGCAGAATCCAGTGGGTAAGGATGTGAGATCGGGTGTTGGAAGCCAAGCACTAGCTGTGTGACTCAGGCAAATAGCTCGACTATCTTAATCTTAGGTCCCCAGCTACAAAGGATTGCAGAGACAACAACGCCTCATTGCAAGGGTCTTAGTTGAGGGTTTAACTGTGCCTAGCGTGGTGGCTGGCACACTGTAAACATTCCATAAATGTTAGCTGTCGCTATTACTACCCAGCAGGCTCTCACCACAGCGCTGTCAAACATTGTGCTTTGCAGAAAAGTCAAAGACAGCTTCCTTTTAACTCTGTCCTTCAGCACCCTGGCCAGAGCCCACCAGAGTCCTGGTGAGGTTGTTTGACTACACATTATAGAACAGGATCAGAGGACATCCTGCCAGCTCTGCGGTGTTTGGCCCCTATGACCAACCTGTGGGTCTGTTTGTCTCTCTAGGGTACCAGGAGCTCAGAACTTCAATCGCCTATAAATGGCAACAGATCAAGAAGCAAAACCAACATACTGTCTATCACTAGATATTCCAGGAAAAGGAAATCGTTTGATGGCCAAGGGGAGCCCTGGATTCTAACCTCTGTTCTGGCCAAGTCCCACGATGGTTGGGACTCATCTTAACACAGCAGAGATAAGATCTAAGGAAAGAAGTGTGATCGAGGATGTCATGACCTAAGTCTCTTCCCTCACTTTTCCCAGAGGGAACCTGGGGTGGGAAACATTGATTTAGCATCAAAATACTGGTTTAATGAAGATTCCTGGAGACAGCTGGAACAGCTTGGACTCCACAGGCTTCTGATAGAAAGAGGAGCCAGCAAAATGCCTCCTGGGTACTTTTTCACGATGCTTTCTTGATGCTTCCAGAGTAGTAAAGCAATTATTGCTTTGCAAAGCCCAGGAAGAGCTAGAGAGGAGGAAATGTCTGAGAAAATAAGCCTCTTTCTGCAGAAAATCAGTGGTGAGATGAGCAGAAAGCAGGAAGGAAGGCTGCAGGTGGTCCATAGCATCCAGGTGAGGAAGCAGGGCTCAGAGAAACCAGGTGTCTCCCAAGGTCACAGCCAAGTGGAGACAGACAGACTCTTGAAACGACGGAGCTCCTAACCATCTAGTGCTTGGGGATTTATGTGCACTGTGAACCTGTCTCTCAGTTTTCCCATCTGTGAAGGAAGAGAGTAACTGTGCCTAATTTGGCTTTCTAGTTATTATAAGACGTAATCCCTGTGAGGATTTTAGGGTGATCTGTGGTCGAGTTCTATTCTTTTTTTTTTTTTTAATTATTTGTTTTTATCTGATGTATGAGCATTTTGCCTGCATGGACACATGTGTGCCATGAGTCCCTAGTGTGTGTAGGAGGAGACAGAAGAGGGTGCTGGATCCCCTAGGGCAGTAGTTATGTAGAGTGTTTGTGATCTGGTGTGGATGCTGGGAACAGAATTCAGGTCATCTGTGCAAGTAGCAAGAAGGTTTAACCTCCTCTGCAGTCCCGGCGGTTGGGGTTTTGCTACTCCTATCACCATACTGGATCCACAGATGAAGTACTGCCATAGTCTCCTGGCATAGTATCCGGACTTATTCTTGCTTTCTCAGGCTGAAGTCAGGGAGAAGTAGGGGAGGTGCTGCCTCTCAGAATGGTGAAACCTGTGGATAATTCAAAGATGAAGATCATGTTTTCATTAATCCTGATTAAGTGGGGTTAATACCTCCTCTGGTCAGAAATCAGCCCTGACTTCCATAGCAAGACAGGCTTGTCACTTGCCTAGAAAGGGGGAGCCCAACCATGCAGTACATGGAAAAAAAAAAAAACAAAAAACAAAAACATGTCCTATGAAAAGAGATAGCAGTCAAGGTGAAGAACAGCAGGAGGCTGAGGCAGACCTTGGAGAGCTAAAAGGAGTCATGGAATGGAATTTGCAGGAGACCAGCAGTGAGGAAGAAGCTGCGTATAGAGGCCAGAGGAACAAATATCTCTCCCTGACAGAAGCCAAGGTAAAGTCCAGATAGTAAAGGGCTCACCACAGGCTTCTAGGAAAATGATCTCAAAAACATCCAGGCAGCTGATATGGGTTAGAGTTACTTTGTTAAAATACTTACAGCACAGATCTCTACAGTTTTTCTAAATACCTTCTGAGCAGCCTGCTCTGGGATCCATCAAGATAGCTTAACTTAAATACTGAAGGGGAGGGCTTGCTAGTTCCCTAAGACATGTGGGCAGGACCTAAGACATTTTGCGTGTCTGTGGCTCTGAGAACATCCAGGTTTGAGGGTCAGCTTGGGTCATTCATTTTTCAACCATTACCCCAAAGAACTGCTGTAGGAAGGGGTCCAAGAAACTCTTTTTCACTTTAGTGACACTGCCTGGTCATCTGTCAGGGACAAGGCTAGCTCTGGAAATATCTTTCCTCTTCTGTGATCTAAGATGCAAGACCAGCTTGGAACATTAAGAGAAAAAGCACGCTGAGCTCCTGGATTTGGGAGGGGCATCCTTGGTGCATTTGCAGGACCATGTCTCTGTGCCTGAGTCTGCATACCAACAAAACCCCAGTGTCCTTGGGGATCGACAACTGATTTTTGTCAACCGGTGACTGAGTTTCAGGTCTTGTCCTGAACCTGATTAATTAGGGGATGGAGCATTGGGTCAGAGTATACTATAATCACCAGAGACTGTTAGTGCATGAAAATGGATATTTTCAAATGAGCCGGAAACAATTAGACCCAAGAAGATAAATGCATGCAGTTTGTCCTATGAAAGACTCGACACGAAGGCCGCTCTGGGCTTTTGCCTCCTTCCCTTCTCTCCCTCCCCCTGTTTTTTCAACACTCTTTCTCTTGGTGAGTTTTCTTCCCTCACCCATCTTCAGGAGGGATGCAATTCCCAAAGGCACGTTTCAAGTTCCTCCTTTTCCTTGACCTTGGTTATATACTTTCAGATTTTACACATGCCACCCTAGCCAGCAACAAACACCGCTTCCCACATGTGCTGCATCTCCAGCCCAATTTTCCAGAGCTAAGTTCACCACATGCCCCTTAGAAGCCCACTGCCCTTCTGAGTCCCCCTCCTTGGAATACTCTAAAACACAAACTTCCCATCATCTGACCTCTTCCACTTCCCAGCCCCAGATATTCCGTGAGCTTCCAGACCTTGACAACTGTACCCTCAAAAGGTCTGCTGCTTCTCTCCTTTCTGTGTTGTTTCCATCACCACCGCCCTCATTATGGGCTTGGTCACTCCTAGCTGAATCACTGCAATAGACTCCTAGTTTACCTATGAGATTCATTCACTCCCCGTCTTGCCTGGTCCATCCCAGAGTCTGTCTGCAGATTAATCATTCAAAGGTTCATGTTTGATTATATACAGCTTCGAGTGGGAACAAAAGACCTTCTCCCCAGCCATTGTCTCTAGAGATGTTAATTTCTTTGCTCACCAAAGGGGAGGGAGGAGAGCCTATAAGGAGTCTTGCCTCATCAGCCAACTCCATGTGATTAGTAGCTCTGTAGAGCACAGGATAGGATCAGACTCTTCGACTGTGAGTCGAAGAATTAGTGAAATGTTGCCGGATCTGTTGGTGACATCTATCCTGAGTACTGGTAAAGGATGGTAGGACACTCAGTACTTCAGGGATCTCAGGGATGCCATTGGAATCTTCTTAACCTTAAAGCTCTCTCGTCTCCTAAGTACTAAAAATAAACAACAAAACCTGAGGTGTTCCCAAACCTATCCTATAGTTGCCTGCCCTATTCATAGCTTGTGTTAACTTCCCTCTCCAAAGCTACTTTCCCAAGGCCCAAGTCAAATCCACATGTTCTCGAAACAGCTCCCGACTTTTCTGAAACTGAGTATCCCCCCTTCAACTCCTTATCACCCCTCTTTGCCTCCCATCTCCCCATCAGCAGCAAAGAAACAGAGGTCATCTGAGTTGCCCGGTGTTCCACACATGGTAGACAAACGATTATGGAGGAGTGAATACATATTGAATTATACTATGTGTCTGTAATAAGGACATTCTCTACCAGTTATTTTTCAATTAGGTCAATAATGCAAGTATCACAACCGAAACACTGGGTAATGATTAGCAATCACAGCCACAATGGAATCGCAAGTCGAGTTCCCATTTACCTGCCCTTCCCTTTATTCTGAAACCCTGGGAACCTCATTACGGAGCATTCCAGCTCCTTCTCTTGCTGGGCTCCCTAAAAAGCACATGTGTGGAGGATAATTGAACCTCTCCAGGGCTCGCACTCCACTGAGGCAGACAGGAAGCCTTAGAGAGTCATCTTGGCAGCTCTGTGCCATTTGGGGGATTTATGCCGATTTCATTGCAGATGGTACGTTGTCTCAGTTTGCCTCCCACACGCTCATGGTTATTGTTCTTCTCTGCTTTCCCAAGACTCAAAAATTAGTTGACTCAGAGCGCCCCCAAAATAAAAGGGAAAAATAAGCACAAAGACCCAAGTAAAAATACCAAAAAGCTGGTTGTGGATTTTTGATTCTTGAGTATTGATTTAAGAATGGGTTACTGTTGGGCGTCACCTCTATATGATGCAGAGCAGGGGCAGCCCATTCATTCCCATAACTGACTGAGCACCAAAAACCACTGGAGACTTTTGTTTGGGGTTTGGGGCTTATGATTGTGTTTCTCTTTTTTAGAATTAAGTGTTTATTCCTGGGCCTATGAGATTTGGATTTACTGCATTTCGGATAGAGCCTTGAAGCATGCATTTTAGAAAAGTCTGTTCTGGCAATTCTAGTTTGAAGATATTTGGGGAAGCCATAAGGAGAGGAATATAGTATGGAAAACCAGTCCTGTCAAGAACTGTCCTGAACCTGCTCCCTGGCCATGGAGCCTGCCTCTACATGAGGCCCCCTACTGGTCCTGCAGGCCTAGGACAGGGTACTTCAAAAAGGGGTTTTCCAGTCCTTGAAGCACCATCAGGAGAGACTGCTAAATGGGCAGATTCCTATTCCCCTAATCCTTAAGTAGGAGGCTTGGGCGACCCAGGACTCCACTTGTCTAGCAAGCCCTCCATTTGAAACTGACAGTGGTGCCCCTGAGAACCACTCAGGGGAAATCCTGTCTTTAAAGACTAGAATCTAAGTCCAGTTTAGAGGCAGCCTATATCAGTAATATGAGCCTATCAGATGTTCCTTGAGAGTCCCCTCCTACTGCTTCAGTATACAGAACAGTCAACCAGCCATGACCAGTAGAAATGGCTGTGATGTCTTGGCTCCTTGACACCCAGGGGCACACAGCAGGCTTGATGGTCTAATAAATCATGTACGTAAGGATCCCTTTGCCCCCTTGCCCACAGGACAGAGAGCTCAGTAGCGAAGGTTCCTCTCACATTCTTGTCAACAATTATAGGAGGTATAAACAGTCAGACTCCTCCCTTCTTGGAGCCCAGAGTGGTGCTCCCACTGTGATGTGGCCTCCCCTCCTTATTGCCACCCAATGTAGTCTCTTCTTTCTCTGAATCCCCGAGAAGGGCCTATCTTCTTAGCATCCTCTCATTTCCTTTAACAGTGTGTTCAACTAGCTAGTCAAGTGTGGCCTCCATTTTAGGCAAAACCAGGAATGCTTCCCCATTCCCCTCAGCTTGCTCTGACCAACAGCACCAACTCCTCACTACCATAAGCATGAGGTAAATACAATAAAGGTGCTTTTGTCATAGCCACGTTTCTCCTCCCCAATTGGTGTGTGTGTGTGTGTGTGTGTGTGTTCATGCGATATTACCATATTAGAAACTACCCCAAAACAGTGACTTGCAAGCATGCAGTTGTTGAGTACACGTCCATGAGTCACCTGAGGCAATTGCTCTCACCTGGGCTCACTGGGGTCTCTTCAGTCAGCAGGGGCTGAGTAAGTAGATGAACTTACATTGACTGGAGAACAGTGGGTAATATCAGGGAATACTGGATACTTCTCCAAGTGACCTCTGTTCTTCCAAGAGAGGGTGACCTTCTGCTGGGTCCTGAAGTGCTCAGTTGCTGATGGCCAAACTGCATGTCATTCTTCCTGCCATTGTTATCGGTCAGAAGAACAGATGACATTCAAGGGCACAGCCACCTCTAAGGAGGAAACTGCAAAGACAATATAAAAATAAAATTGGATACGGGAGGAGAATGGATTTCACGTTAACCAACAATTGACCACAATGTGAAAAGACCTTTAACTATGAAATATTTGTCCTTAGTGGCATAGGCTCATCTTGTAGTGTATTGCTCCTACAGGGGCAGATAAACAACTATGTTATTGTCTGGTGGGGTAGTGAATAAATGAATGACTTTGAGCCCCTCAGACATGGATTTCAGCATGGCCACTTCATCCTCACCCCTGCATAGCTCAGGACTTGCCCTGGAGCTGCCCAGGCTCCCCTTCATAGATCCCTGCTGCCATTTCAGATGTCTTGATGCAGGGCATCCCCAAGACCAGTGAACTGAGGTCAGCAGGAATGTGATCCAGGCATTGTAACCCAACGCCAGAAAGATATGAACGGAATCACACAGAGCACAGTGGCATAACAGAACTCCCCCGCAAGTTGCTGAGCTTGGGGAAAAAATACACAGCGATGTCCTCTTTAAAAACAACTGATACCAGCGAGTGCAACAAGGCAATCAGGGTATAAATATGAACTGTACTTGGGAATATGATCCTTACACCAGCAAGGGAGAACAGTCTGCATGATACAGACAAGGCCAGTACCTCTGGAGACACTCCCAACCCACTCTTCCCGTTTAACTTCCCATCTGAGGACTCTGTATGGTCTCAAATCTGCACTCTCTGGCGTCTCATGTTTGAACAATGTCTTCCTCTAGCTTGGTTTAGAACTTGAAATGGTCTGTGTTCCCAGTGTGCACGGAAGCCTAAGATGGCTTCATCTAGAAGAGGTGGTGACAGGCCTCAGGGACCCTGCAGCTACCAAACCTAGCCCCGTACTACCTCTCCTCCTTGCTAATTTGCTCACCAGGGTCCTCCACTCTCAGTCAGTCATCCTGAAATCTGACCGCAGGCACTGGTCTCAGTTGGGTGTGTCATGAGTGCCCCAGAGCTTTCCTAGGACTTGGAGAGCTCTGAGGTTGGCAACTTACTTGTTTTCAACCTGAAACACCAGCAGAGGGAGCAGCAGAGCTCCCAGCCTTGTTTAGATTCCTCACTCCAGACTCCAGCAAACATTTAGACATCATCTCCTCATCCCCCACATGGCTGTGATCAATTTGTTCATTTCAGATACAAGACTGGAGCTCACAAAAAAAAAAAATCCAAATACTAAATAATTAACTCGAGGACATCTTCCAAGAAAAATACAAGAATTCAAAAGAATAATCTTCTACTTGAACGATCCGGGCCTCTATTAATTATAACTTCTTATTCACTGTGATTAATGATTGCTAGGATGACATTTAGAAAAGAAAGTTGAAGAAGGATAATAAAGGAAAGCTTGTTCTTGCGATGAGATCTAGCCATCTTCCCCAGGGAGTGACGGGACTTCGTGTCAGGGACCTCTAGAAACTGGTGCTAGCAAAGATGGAGAGGACTCACATGGTCCTCCGGGGAAAGGCTGGCAATGACCTAAAGCAGGCACATCCCTCCCTGCTTTCTGATGTGACTGGCAGTTCTGATAATAGTGGCGACAAGAGCACCAACAAGTACAGACAACAAGGGTTTGCGGGGAAGATTTAGTTTATTCTCTAAATAAATTATCGCTACCACCTTAGCAGGTCAACATAAAGCTCAATGGTTCTATACTGGGGAGTATCCCTCACCTTCCTCTGTGTGTGTGTGTGTGTGTGTGTGTGTGTGTGTGCGTGCGTGCGTGTGTGTGTATGTGTGTGTGTGTGTGTGTGCACGTGCACCTGCAGTAGTGATGATGATGAAGGAAAGGGGACCAGAGCAGCAGCAAAGGTGCTATCCGGCCACAGACCTCCATCTCTGGGCTTCTTTGCTTCTATGGAACTATGTAGGTATGAAAGGAGCTACATCCACCAAGCCTGACATGCTGATTGGGAAAATCATTTGTGTCAGTTTGGCTTCAGTGTGGGACTGAGGAAGCAAGAGGTGCATGTGCCTTTCCTATCCCAAGAGGTCTCTGTATGGGGTATCTGGGATCCTTCGCCTCAGGAGAGTTTCCCTGTCACCTTAGTTGAGAGCCACAGCCAGAAGTTGCATGCGCCCAGGAGAAAGTGTGCAGGAGCACTATGGCCACCTACCCAGAAACACATCCCACCTGCAAGAGTAGGACACCCAGGGACGGCTTCAAGGGACAAGCTCGGGTCTTCCTCAAGACCAGGGACAAGGAAAAGCTAAGGATATCTGTGAGTGGTAAGGATTTGTGCCTCCCTCACACACAGGGGCCAGTGGTTTTCAGGCAGAATGCCACCCGCAGACAGCATGCCTGGCAGCATGTGGCTTCAGCCAAGACCTGACATATAAGAGAAGCAGTGACCACATACTTCCTCCACAGTGGCCTTAAGGACATAGTAACAAGAACTCATGCTTCTCGTTTCCCCAAGATGGGGCGAGGGGAGCCAACTCTTAACCTGTTCCGACTCTTGTCGCTGGAAAGTGGGAGTTTAAAGGCAGATTACGTTGTTGTTAAAACAATATCAAAGTGTGCTGGTTGTCTCTGTGTGTGCTATTCAATGGAGTCCGGGTCCCAGACCTGAGTATAACTTACTCCTAATACATGGCAACACAAACGATGCCCGGGGCTCACAGTCTTCAGAATACTGCCCTACACATCGAGTGAAATCCCACTCTCTTGAACCCTGTCAGCATCCATCCTGCCCTTCCCCTTCCTCCCCTCCCTGTCTACTTGGGTGGGCATCATGTAGGTCTGGACAGAGATGGCTAAAGAGTTTGTGGTCTAACAGAATTAGCAGGCACATCACAGCTATAGCTTCTCTCTCAAGTCCTTCCTTAGTGCCCCCTCCCAGCAGGCTGTCAGTGAGTACTGAGTGATTTATTAGGCAATTTTTCTCTTTCCATCCTGAGAATGGAAGTCAAGCTCCCCCTCCCCACCCCCCACCAACTCTGCCGAGGACTAGCCTGGGAGCAGCATCTTCTGAACTGTAGCTGTGATTCTTAGCCCCAGGTCCTGAGCTGGATGCTCCTATCCCAGGGAGGAGAAATGTTCTACGTGCCGGGGCTAGTCTCGCTACATGCTGTTATTGTGTGTCCCCAGAGCACACCAAGGTGCCTGGCACACTGTCATACCTGCAGTAGATGCCAGCTCTTCATCACTAAGTCCCAGGGTCACATTCTGCACCTTAGATCCTTTACAGCATCGGTTCTCAACCTGTGGGTCATGAATCCTTTCGGAGGGGAGTCAAATATCCCTTTCATGGGAGTCACTTAAGACCATCAGGAAACACAGAGATTTACCTCATCATTCATCACAGTAGCAAAATTACAGTTCTAAAGTAGCAATGAAGATAGTTTCATGGTTTGTGTCATCACAACATTAGGAACTCTACTAAAGGGTCACAGCATTAGCAAAGGTTGAGAACCACGGCTTTGCAGGAAGACGGTATCTGGAGCCAATACCACACCACCAAGACCTGCCCTCTTCCCACCTCCTCTGGCCTTTCCCACGTAAAGTCAAGGTTCAGCCCCCTTCTCGTCCAGTTTGAGAGGACTGTAGGAAGTCAAAAGAGCCTTAAATCAGTATTTTGAGGATAGGACCAAATTCAGGAATGGGAGCAGCCAGCCAGCTCTAGTCTATTAAGGGCCGACTTGCTTGGTTTGGCTCTATAAGTAAACAGTTTTCTCAGCTGAGATGGATTTATGGCCTTGCCAAGGACTTCCACAGCTAACTAGACCTGCCTCTGAATCCCTTTTTGCTTTAGGGCTCTAGGAGCAGCAAGCCCCCCTAGTGAAGGAGGGTGACGTTATCTACACTGTCCCCCCAAACCACAACCTTTTCAGAAGCCAGGCATCCCCTTTCCCTCTAACCCATGTCTAAGCCTGGAATTTCTTGCCAACCATTTCTGTGGTGAAAGGAGGGAGCTAGTGCAAAAATGATAGCTGGTTCCCCAAAGATGTCCTGACGCTTCCAGTACTGTCGCCCTAGGGCAGAGAGTGGCAGAGAGAAATCCTAGTGTTAAGAGTTCCCAGAAAGAACAAACACACTCCAGTTAGCTGCACAGGCTAAGGCCATTATTAGCATTCGTTAACAGCCCTGTTTTCCACACCTGATCAGTCTGGTCCCAGGTGACACTTGGTAGCTGTCACACACCTGTGCCATGTAAAGGGGATCCTGGCAAAGTGTCTACAACTCATCCCTCTTTCCCTCCCTTCTCATGATGGTCAAGCCAAGGGAGAGAGCAGCCCAGCTGAGTAAACAGGAAAGAGAAACAGCCGGTCTGAGGGAGGACTTTATGTGCAGTCAGTACATTCAGGGTGGTTCTCCTACTGTTCCCTTTGCTAGTCCTGCCCTGTATGGTACAGCATGCAGGCTGCCTGTACCCATCCCTTCTAGGACATCACCACTAACCCAACTGTTTAGTTTGCCATTGCCTTGGAGTTTGCACAGGAGTGGGGCAGATGCCTGAGTCCAGCCTTCCCAGATGGGACCTTGAGGCTTCCTGTCAATGAAGGTACCTGAAGTCCCTTCCGGGCACATCTGCTTCTTCATCTGCATTTCCCATTCCTGTGCCTGCCCCACCCTTTATCTGTTACAGCCATAGCACTCCATCTTCTGTGTCATCCAGAAAGGGGGCAGGTCTCCTTCCAGATCCATGGTAACAGTTTGAATGTAGCTCAGACTTCCAGGTCACCAAGAAAAGTGCCCGAATCTAAATCAGTCACCTGATTTTAGGAGGTGGTAAGTGAGTACGCGTGCTTGTGCACGTGTGCGTGTGTGTGTGCGTGTGCGTGTGTGTGTGTGTGTGTGTGTGTGTGTGTGTGTGTATGTGTGTGTGTGTGTGTGTGTGTGTGTGTGTGTGTGTGAGAGAGAGAGAGAGAGAGAGAGAGAGAGAGAGAGAGAGAGAGCATTTTGATGATGATGATGATGGGAGGGGTCTTTCTGCATTGTGAAAACTAGGAAGCAAGCCTGAAGCTCCCTGGGTGGATGGAGCAGGCAGCAGCAGATATTTACCACATGAACAGAACACCACCAGAGAACCAAATTAATTCTGCAAGGCAAAGCAGTGGGCCAGAGGAAAATGGGATTCTGAAGATGCCATCTGAGTGTCTGAGTCTAGGGGGGAGTCTAAGAGAAAGGCTCTGCACGCTGTGCTGGGAGCCAACACTTGGCTTTTGTACGGAAGCTAATTAAAGACAGACTTTCTGCACTTGTAACCACTGCCTCGGTAAGGCATCTTCCCACCCAAACCCAGGGAGTCATTTCTGTTATCTGAGGTTCTTAGAGTTGCAAGTAACGATTCTGGCTAACTTAGACCAGAGAGAAGTCCTAAGCTGCTGAAAAGGATGGGAAGTGAGTAGCCTCCAGGACAAGAGCCTCGGGGCATCCCGACCCCTGCATCCCTGCATCTGTCTCGTGTGGGCTTGCTCCTCAGCCTTCACAGCCTGCTGGGCTGCTCCCTTGACTGCCAGCCAGAGTCGGTTCCCTTAAAGCTCACAAAGGGAGACCACTTCAGAGAAGTGCTCCCTTTGCTATGCTGTGTCTGTCTCTGAACTTCTTTTGGAACTAGATCTAAGAGGTTGCGACGGTCTTCTCTGGGCCACAGGTCTATCGCATGGACAGGAAAGAGGTCTGCCACTAGAAGACAGTGTAGGGAACCAGGAAGGCAATGAAGCAATGACCACACCCAGATCTCCTGCGTAAGGACAGGACTGAAGTCTACCCTTGAGGTCATGAACCTCTGGTCAGCTCATTCAACTGGCAGTAAAGGACACCATGTCAAAGTGTTAAAAATAGCATTTGCTTTATACTTAAAACTGTAAACATTTTTATTTGGAGCTGAATTTCCACTCCTCTGTTTTTTGATACTTTCTTTTTAAAAAGAGTTACCAGCAAAGGACATAGCCTACAGGAACGTCTGTCCGGCTGAGGCACACAAGGAAGCAGCAAATGCAGCCAGCCCTTGTGTATTCCCCGCTTCTCCAAGACCTGGTTCCTGCTGGTCAACCTCCAGGATGGCTTTGAGGCCCTGTGTGTGTGTGTGTGTGTGTGTGTGTGTATGTTGGGTAGATGTATCTAGACAATGAGAGCTGTGGAGGATAGGTGAAGGGGCAAGTAGGGAGGAGAGAGCTGCCTTGTCACAGAGAAGGCTGGGAACAAGAAGGCTCCCACTTGCTAACATGTGAATAAATAAGAAATAAAATCTAGCACCCACAGACTCATCACAGACCCTTTTAATGGATCCAGAGCACTTAGCCAAGATTACCAGAGAGTCTCCTGACTGTGAGGCATGGATTTTCTCACCGATATTTCACATACTGTCATAACCATAGACTGGAATAGTGAAAGTCTGTCAGTTCCTTCAGGAAAACACAGGCATTACAATGGATAAGGACTAATGCACACATACTCACCAGAGAAAGCAACACCGAACTACTTTTAAATTATTCACAATTAATATTTGATTTAGTAAATTAGTCTATTAATAGTGCAAAAATAAATTTTAATTCCTCAAGCAATTTGCAATAATATTTAATAATCGGCAGTATCTTAAGTAGCAATTTATTCTTTTGATGACTCATTTGTTAATTAATTGAATAGCCCTTCTACCTCAAAGAGAGTATATCTTTTTGTAATTAAAACATTTCAATTAGTTTTAAGCAGTTTATGTGTTTCAAATCTACAAAAACCAATTTAATAACCAAACTTTGAACATTACCATTCACATCACAAAACTATATTAAATGCTTTTAAAATAATATCTACACCTTTCTATTAGTCAGCTATTCTTGTTGGTGTGGAAAATATATTAATTGACCTTGATGACAGGTGCTGATATAAAAAACTAGACCTGCTCGTTCACACACATGACATAGTACGACTGTGTGCATCAGGGATGTGGCCTGTAGGTTTATATGCAATAACTAACAGTAGACACCAGAGGGAGGTGGACGTGGGCGGGGAGGGGAGCAGCCATTCTCTGGGTATGGGAGAGTTTGGCTCTGGGTCTCTATGGATACCCAAATCTGTGGATTCCAAGTTCCTGATAAAAAGATGTCACAGGATTTGCTCCACACAGCTTCCTGTATATTTTCAGTCACCACTAGGTTACTTATAATACCTACCATAATGTAAACCTTTATTGTATTGTTTAAGAAATAATGACAGGGGAGAACCTATCCATATTCAATATGGGTTAAATTTCTTTTTTTAATATTTTCAGTTCATGGTTGGATGCATCCATGGATGCAAAGCCTTCAAAAATGGAGGGTCAACTGTTCACCAATGTACTTGAATGAAGAATGTATTTTGGTTTGGCACCTTTGATGCTCATTTTCTGGAGGCCATATGCAGAAACGTAATTAGAAATAGGGTTCATGAAACATGAATATTCTTTATTCAGAAAGAGACCTGCGCAGGTCACACTTGCCTCCGAAGAAAGCTAGCTCATTATCATTCTCTCTCTCTCTCCATACCCGATAGTTGTGTAATGCATTCTAGTTTTCAAAGTGATTTCATATACATTATCTTATTTGGAAGGCAATGTGGTGTAGCAGAAAGAAAATTAGACCTGAGTCGAGGAAGCTGAATTGTAGCCAGCACTCTTCCTCTAGATGCCTGTGACCTTGGCTAAGGTACTTAACCCAGGTAGCAGAAGCTTCTTCATATGAAGCATACCAACATTAGATTAGATAATCTCCAGAGCCCATTCAAACATAAAACTCTGTAATTTTACAATATATCTCATATAAAAGACTGTTGTGTGCACATGTACCTGTGAATGTGTGTCCCTTTCTTTGAGTGTGAATTCTTTCAAATAAAAAATGTTATCATGGCTTCACCAAAAACATTTTCCCTTTCTGCCTTGGAGGAAAGATTCAAATATCAGGGAACTCCCAGGCAGCGAAACAACCCCTCCGGGACTCAGCAAGTCCCTAGATTGGGTTTCAAAATCTAATGTGGGTATGAAATGTTTCCATCCACTTACAAAATAAAAGTCCAATAAAAAGCAATAGCTTTTTATTATTATTTAGATTTAAATCATCCCCTGCAGTGTTGAAAACCCAAAGGCGACCTCCTGCGTTGAGCAGAATCTCAGAATCAGATGGAAGCTGAACAGAGCCCAGGCAACAGCCGCATTCGCCTTCATGTCCTGCCTTGGAGCCTAGTCTTGCTCTTTGCTTTTTGTGTTCCTTTGAGCCCAGCAAACAGAATAAGTGCTGAAAGCTTGTTATAATTTTAAAGAATTCCTAACCTACTGGTAGATTCTAACTTTTAGCATTTGCGGGTTATCTTTTGTCTCACCACTGGCTCCTCTGAGTCATTTTCATAAACGAGCAGAAAACCATTTTCATCCCTAGCTTTGAAGAAATCCTGTTGCTCCCCAACTGGATTTTGTTTAGGCATCTTCAAAGGTGCTCACTCCCTCTTCATCCAAGTCTCCTCCCACCCTGTCCTCAAACTTAGGCTCAAGAAAATAATAAGATCAGAGACAGGCTCTAGGGAAATGAGGCCTTACATACCAGAGGTCCACTGGGGGATGGAAGGATGTGGTTTTCTGGACCAATCTGGTCAGAGCTTGAGCAAAAGACCTGAGATATCCCAAGAGCTCAGGCTATCTCAGGGGTTTCTCCTGCTAACCGCTAAAACTCAGGTTGGTAGATCAATCAATCGGAGCACAGGTTGTTAGACTATACAAGGGATTCCACACTTAAAGACTCCCAAACAAGACATGAGAAGCCTTAGAAAGCATTTCAGTTTGATCTCAGGTCATCCGTCTCCACTCAAGGTAACTATGTCACTCACCTGCCCAAACGTGGTACCACCCAGTGAGCTGGCTCCTCCATACTAATCATGAATCAAGAAAAAAAAAAAGCCCTACAGCAGTGTTTCTCAACCTGTGGATCGAGACCCCTTTGAGGGCCAACCGACTCTTTCACAGGGGTCTCATATCAGATATCCAGCCTATCAGATACTTATTATGATTCATAACAGGAGCAAAATGACAGTTATGAAGTAGCAATGAAATAACTTTATGGTTGGGGGTCAGCACAACATGAGGAACTATGTTAAAGGGTCACAGCATTAGGGAGGTTGAGAACCACTGCCCTACAGGCAATCTGGCTAAGTTTGTTGTTGTGAGTGAAATGCTTACACAGCTCTTGCTAGCCCTATTCTAAGCAGCAAGAATACACCCGTGAATGCATCAGACAAAAACAAATCTCTGCTGCCTCCATGGAGCTTCGGTCCTTGAAGAAGAAAAATATCGCTGGGTAAGTGTGTGATCCGCTTTGTTAGGCGCAGTAGCAGCTGCTGTGATCAAAAGGGGACGTGAGAAGGATAAGTGGCACTGGGATCAGAGGAACACTGTTTGCTATTTGAAAGTGGCCAGGGAGAGCCTCACTACAGCAAAGGCTTTTTTAAGGGGAGGGAGAGAGCCAAGCAGCAGGAGAGGAAAGAGGAAAGGGAGTGGGAGACAGCAGTGGATTTGAGAGTCAGGACACTGACAGGGGCAGAGTTGCTGAGGAGGATAGAACAGAACACAAGGCTGGAAAAGTAGTCACAGCAGAAAGGACAGGATGTGCCACACCATTATGAAGATATTAGCTTTTGCTATGAACAAAATGAGAAAACACTGGACAGTTTTGAACGGAGAGCTTAAGCATTAGAGGTGTGATCTGAGTCGAATTTTGAGAGGACCCCTCTGGCAGCCGTGTTGAGATTAACTTGCAGAGAACAAAAGACAGAACCAGGGGCACCATCAGGAAAGAAGCCAGTGCTCCAGTCACCTGAAGGCTGGCAGTGGTGCAGGCCGGGTGATATAGCACAGGAGGAGACGTGATGACCCCAAGGGGAAGGAGCATCGGCAGATGTGATGATATGTCAATCCTATGTCAATCATGAGGCATCTTAGTTAGATTTCTATGGCTTCTATAAACACCATGATCAAACATCGTTATAGGAGAGGGTTTCTTTCAGCTTGTGAGTCTTAGGTCATGCTCTAACACAGAGAGAAGGCAGGATAGGAACTCAAGGCAGGAACTGAAGCAGAAGCTATGGAGGGGTGCTGCTTACTGGCTTGCTCCCCATGACCTGCTCAACCTGCTTTCTTATAAAATTCAGGGCCATCTGCCCATATCACTCATTAATCAAGAAACTGCCCTGTAGCAGTGTTTCTCAACCTGTGGGTTGTTACGTATCAGATATTTACATTATAATGCATAAAAGCAGCAAAACTATAGCTTTGAAGTAGCAATAGAATAATTTTATAGTTGGGGTCAGTACAACATGAAGATTGTATTACAGGGTCACAGCATTAGGGAGATTGAGAACCACTAACCTACAGGCTTGTCTACAGGCTATCAGGATGAAAGCTTGCATTTATTTATTTATTTATTTATTTATTTATTTATTTATTTATTTATTTCTGAGGCATGGTCTCACCAGGCAGCCTTAGCTATCCTGGAACTCACTCTGTAGACCAGACTGACTTACTTCTCAGACTCACAGAGATCCACCTGCCTCTGCCTCCCAAGCACTGGGGATCAAAGGCATGCACCACCATACCTTACTCTGGAGCCATTTCCTTAATTGAGGTTCTTCTAGATAACTCAAGCTTGTGTCAAGGCAACAAAAACCAACATAAGAGATGTGAGAAAGAAGGTCCACAGGTAATTGCTACCCAGATCAAAGAGTGGCCACCAAGTGAAATCCAAGTAATATAGGTTTCAGGTCATTGGGGCTATCCCCTTGCAGGGAACCGTCCTTCCTGGCTTTTCCTGGCCAGGAGGTGAGGACTCATCCACATGTGTCACACTGTATGATGCCTCCCACAGGCCCAAAGGACAGAGTTAGCATGTCATGTACTGGGATGTCCAGAACTATGACCCAAGTAGACCTCTTCTATTTATAAATTGATATCTCAGGCATTTTGTTATAGAGATATAGAACTAAAACAGACAGTGAGGCTACAACTAGTTCTGTCCCTACCCTTCTCCCTTCCTTTCCTCCCTCCTTTACTTGTGTTCTCTCTAGCACTCTCCCCACCCCCCTGTCTCTCCAGGACATTTTTACCAATAATAGCTGTTCTACTAACCCAGAGCTGCAGGCTATAGGAAAGTGTGACACCTACTGAGTTTATTACAGAATGGTCTGTCCTCCTAAAATTGACCCGAAACCTTGTGTCAATGTTACATCTATATCTACAGTGTCTGTGTCTTTCAAGGGGGTGTTCTGGACCATGTAAGGGCCACAGAGCTGAAGAGGGGGCCACTGCCATAAGGTAGTACCTTATGGCATAAGGTAGTGCCATAAGGTAGTCCACCTCATATAGGTCAGATCTAGGGCAGAGCAGTGTCAGGAAGCAAAAACTGGCTAGAGGATGGCCTACTCAGCAGAGGCCCCTCCCCCCAGGATGGAGTTTCTCAAGCCCCACCCCCTGATGTATACCACCTCCCTTCTGGTCCCCAGTGTATCCCTCCTTCTCCTCCTTGGGTTGTGATCGTCTTGACAATGGAAACCTCCCCCATCTTCTGAAGACTACAACCCCTTCAAAACTGGCCCACACCCTTCAGACTCTAGCATTCCAGGTTTCTACAAGACTCTTCATCTTAGTTCTCAAGCAGGGTGGGAAGATGCTCAGATGAGGAGGGCCGGGAGACAGCCACAGTGACTGAGGCACACTTTGGCTCTGAGTGTTCAAGGGTCAAGGTTAACTATCTAATATGATAGGAGTGGTCTTACTCCATCTCCATGCCGATTATCCAGTGCTGGAAATGAGAGCAGAGATAAGGCCTGTCTTAGAGTTTTATTGTCACGAAGAGACACCATGACCAAGGCAACTCTTCAGAGGCAAAGATTTAATTGGGTCTGACTTACAGTTTCAGAGAATTGGTCCATTATCATCACAGTAGAAAGCATGGCAGCATGCAGACAGACTTGGTGCTGGAGGAGCTGAGAGTTCTACATCTTGATCTGAAGGCAGCCAGAGAGAGATTGGAATTCTACACTGGGTCAAGCTTAATTATAGGAGCAGACAAGCCCACCCCCATAATGACACACCCACTCCAACAAGGTCACACCTACTCCAACAAGGCCATACTTCCTAATAGTGCCATTCCCTGTGGGACAGGTATTCTAACGCATGAGTTTATGGAGGTCAAACCTATTCAAACCACCATAAGAGCCAACCCAGATCATGCCCACCACTGGTTCTCTCCCTGCTTCATCCAAGGTGCAGGCATATTGATCCAATGTCAGCACTGTTTATAGGAAGCGTGGCCCATTCCCCCACAGGGAAGGCTTATTGCTCCCAACATTGGGCCTTTGACCTTTTTCTTGATCTTCTGGAAGACATCCCATTTAGCTTAGAATGTGGGAGTCAGAGCTGCCTGGCTTTGAAACCTGACTGCCACTTACCAGCATTCCCCTAAACAGATTACTTGACTTTGTTTTGTCATCTGTGAAATGGGAAGGACAGCAACATCCAACTCCTGTGGTTTGGTGAGCAAAGATATGAAGGCCAGCAATACTCACGAAATCAAATTCACTCCTCAGAGAAGGACGTGTTCTAGGTCATCCTGCCAAAAGAGTGTCCTATGTGACTTGCAACAGACCTCTAATCCTGTTGTTCTTGTTGCCTAGTTAGTGAATGGGGTCTGAACACATAATCCAATGTGAACCTAAACAAGTTGCTACGTTGCTAGAGCTCATGACAGCAGCTAGATGTTGGTTTTGACATGTCCCGAGAGATGCTCTACAATCACACACTCCAAGGAGGACAGAAGCAATTGATACTGTTTTAAGGTGATGTTGCTATTGAGACTCTCCAATAGTATGCTTGCATAAGACAAAGAAGGGATAAAGCATCCCAAGCTCCCAGCCCCCCCGGAGCTCCCCAAGAGTGTTTGCATGAGCTGAAACTAAACAACAAGCTCAACAGATGTTGTCATTCTCTTTCTACACTGTTTTCTAAACCAAGCACTGTTCTTTTTCTCATTTGCTTCCTTGACACTGTCAGGTAGAGTGGCCAAATTGCATCCCTTTTTTCTCTCAGTGAAATCAAATGGGCCTTCAATATGCTCAAATCATAGAAGAGATCCTTATCTCAGCAAGCCAGATGAGTGGATAGGAAAGGAGCCTACGATGTGTATGGGGTATTGTGCTACGAATGCTGTATGTACATGTGCCTGTGTGTGCAGTATATATACATAGTAGCAATATATATATATATATATATATATATATATATATATATACAGTTAGTGTTTGCATGGAGTGGGGCGATATTGTATGTCTGTATGCATATGTGTGTTCTGTGTCATATGTGCTGCATGTGCTCTGTATATGTGTAGTATGGTATTTATATGTTTGATATATGTGGGCATATATATCTATGTTTGTGTTGAACAGTATGTGTGTGTGTGTGTGTGTGTGTGTGTGAGTATGTGTTATGGAAGTGAACCAGAAATGGAGAGTACAGCAAAGCTAAGCCCTAACCTGGCCATGGTAAGAACAGTATATGCTCTGTGAGTGATTTACATATCTTATCTCTAAACTGTACAATACCCCATAGGGTTGTTTACAAATGAGGAAAGTGGTTGTTAAAGAGGTTAAACTTAGCAATTTTCCCAAGGCCAGAGCCAGAGTAAAATTGGATTTAAGACTGCCTGGCTAATTCCATACACTCTCACTTCTTTACTCACATCAGGAAGTAACATAGCAACCCTTACCTGAAGTCTTGCATTCCTTGATTGATGATCTGCAGGCTGAAAATATCAAACAATAGGAATATAGAAATAGCAATCCATGAGTTGAAATTGTATACCTGTGAGTACCTCATAGAAAGCTCTAGACAGCCTGTCCAGCTCTGCCCCATGCAGAATGTGACTCTCCACTTGTCCAATGTACTCTCACATGAACATAGATAAGGGAGACAACTGTATACATGTAAGAGTCTGAGAGAAACTAAAGCACCCACAGATGCAATCAGGATTTCTTTGCCTTCTGTGGTACCTTTTCTTTAATGTTCTCTCTACCCATTTCATTGGTTCCAGCATCCAGATTTAATCATGTGTGAAGGAGGGGACCAGAGTGGGTTTTACAATCCTGCTAATTCTGAAAATCAATAGCTCTCCTTGAAGCTGGGAAGATAGTTCAGCAGCTAAAGTGCTTGCTGCATAAGCATGACGACCTGGGCAACTGCTGCATGAGCATGGTGGTCTGCCTGTAATTCCAGCACTTGAAAAGTGGAGACAGGAAATCCCCAGAGCAAGCTGTAGACTAGCATTATGGGGGAACTCTGGATTCAACTAAGTGACCTCACTTTAATGAACAAGGGTGGAATGTCTAAGAAATACTCCCAACATCTACATTGGTCTCCATGTATACACATATATGTATATATGTGCACACAAACATAGCTACAAGGATGTGAACACACACATATGCATGCATAAACACTCCACACAAAGAAGAAAGAGCCAAAAAATTGGTTTACTGGCTACAAAGGCCATTAGGTTTGGTGTTGCTTTTTTAAAATAACCACAGCAATCATGAAAGAATGCAGAAGGGAGAATCTAAGGGCAAGGATGTAAAGGAGGAGATCTAAGCTGAAAAGAATGGATACAAATAGAATAGCTGCTGAGTGACAGACACCTTCCAGGTACCTCACAAAGGCCATTGGTCCTCTAGTCAGTGAAGAACTGAGGCCATCAGATTCCAGTGACAAAGCCCGAGGTTCAGGTCATACTGCAGAAGGCAGGCAATGAGTGGTGGGGGTGCATCTCTTCACTTATTTCTGACTGTCTCTAACAGGGGCTCATCATTTACCTAGAGAGCCCTGGAACTCCATGATTATGTGGACCTAAGACATAGATGTTGAAGCATAAGTGACTCAATATTGGAAAGACTTTAAATTTTCAAGGAATTTCAGAAAAGTATCCATTGAATAGAGCTTCAGATTCTGAGTCCTGAGATGTCATAGTGTGTGACTGCTGAATAAAAAGTGCATTGTCAAGGCAGTTGGAGTCTAGTCTGGTTATCTCCCCCTATAAAATCCATGGTATAGAATCCTGTTCACTCGCATGTCCTTTCAGTGTGTCACCTGTGCTATGCACTGGAGATGCAATGGGGAATGAGGAATGTCCTTGCTTTCTATGTAATGGATACATTTCTTGTGAACAACAGGAAGTAAATAAAGAACTTCAAAATGTGAAAAGTGCTATAGATAGATAGATAGATAGATAGATAGATAGATAGATAGATAGATAGACAGACAGACAGACAGATAGATGGTGGGTGAGTGGAAGAAGGAAAGATGGATGGATGGGTAGATAGATAGATAGATAGATAGATAGATAGATAGATAGATAGATATTTGATGATGGACAGGTGAGCATCCAGAAATGGAAGAAGGTAGGTGTCATTTAATAGGCTCTGCAGAAGGTCAATGCTGGGGATCCAGCACCTCTTGCCAAGTCCTTGGGTGAATTATTCTTTGGTGTCTGGGTGTTTTCATCTCTAAAGCTGGATTGGTAGTACTTGTTCTGCAGGGTGCTTGAGAAAGGGTTCGAGATAGTTACACAAAGCATCAGCAAATAGAAAGTAACAATGAAGGCCTTCTTGATGGCAGACAACAGGATTTACTCCAGGGAGTTGAGGCTAGCTCTGAGTGCACACAGAGGGGGAGAGAAAAATGGGATTCCATTCCCAGACAGTGGAGTGTTTCCCACTATACCTTGCATTATTTGAGATGCACAGTACCTAATACGGTCAAATGCCTTCCTATGCTTGAAAATCCCCCCAGTTCAGCTAGGCAGATGCCAGAAATTGACACTGCTAGTCCTCACAGCATCACATCATAAATTCTGCCATCCAGCCTATGCCCAGCTGTGCTCCAGACTAACTTCTGCAGGGGAGACAGGATCACAACTGAGTACAGCTAAGGACAACACCCTAGGCAGAGCCATCGCTGTAGACTGCAAAAGCAGGGCACCTCTCTACCTATTTATCAGTCTAGAACCCACATAGCATTCATTCATTAAATTCCACATGTGTTGTATGTGGATATGTCTGGCTGTTAGATCATAAATGCTGCCCAAGTCCTGGCTTCCAGGTTTCTGATGTCTATCTAGGTAGGCAGTATACATGCCATGAGGATTTTTTTCAAGTATAGGAAGATTAGCTGTCAGTGCTGGGTACTGTGCATCTTAAACGTCCAAGATACAGAATAAAATTCCACACATCTGGGCAGCCCAGCCTATGCTCAGTGCTCACCTTTCTTACTCCCAAGAAAGCCAATCAGAGCCAAGTACCACCCCATTTGACCTTTATTTCTCTTTTCCTAAATTAGTTATAAAAATGAGAGATGGATTGGAGAAAACAACAATTATAAATCATTTTTACATCAACAGTTCTGAAAAATGTAAAAATCTAGACATACCAGGCACCAATGAGCATGCAGAGGGAAGACAAAACCCTCGGGGGATGAGTTGGCCCAGCCCTTTTGCCTCACAATTCAGAAATAACTAGACTTGAAGAGGCCCATGCTCAATGATTCAGAAGCCCACTCCTGGGGAAAAAAAATTCCAAACATACAGAGACATAATAACGAACGCCAGAGCATCGCTGTTTGTAATGCTGGAAAATTGGAAATGACCAGAATACACATCAACCAGAGAATGGATGAAGAAATTGGGCTTCTCAAATAATAGAAGAACATTCAGCAGTCCTAAATGAAATAGAAGTACACTAGCAACATGGATGATACCCGAGACATCAGCACTGAGTCAAAAACGACTCACAGAAGGAAAGAAGAAAAGCCGTGTGCTGATGCCAATTAAATAGGAAATTTAAATGCAGAACAATGGAATCATGTATTCACAGTTACACTTACATGACATGAAAATGAAATCACACATGGGATGATGTGTGCCACCGTCAGAATAGCACATCTTAGGAAAGAGAGGACAAATTGAAGGAAAGATTTGATTATAAATAAAATATATATGGAGAGAGATGTTTGTATAATCAAAATATTACAAAATATTACATAATTTAAAAAAAAACTAAAGAAAGAGTGATCCTTGGAACCCTTCAGACCTGGGTAGAATCTTTGATTCTATCAACCAGGATAACCACGTTAAACATCTCTGTGCCTCAACTTCTTCATCTGGGAAATGGGGTTGATAATGTCTTATAGGCTGAACCCCATTGCCTGAATAAAATCATTGGCATAGCAGCTGCCTCCTCAGTTCACTGTCACTTCACCAGGCAGAGTACATGATCCATTTTGATAATCTGCCACCCTAGGAAAAGAAATTGTTCTTTAAGTTTTGGGAGTACTCAGCCAATAAGCAAGGGGAGAGCTAAATTGGCCTCCTGAGAGACCTCTTCAGCACAGGCAGCCAGGTTCCTGTCCTGCTGGCCAAGTACCACCCATGCCACTGGAACAAACTCTGGGCTCCTGGATGATGGAAGGGTCCTTCCTGAGACCCATTCTTGGAACATAGCATTTCCAGGACTATTTCAACAAAAGAATCTGGGTTCAGGGAGAGCTGGCAAAGACAAATGAGCCTTTCTCTGGCTGGTATCAGATGGTGGGCTGGCAGAGACACATCTGTTTGGCTAAAATACCAGGGCAGCACTGGCCAGGGACCAAGATGTGAGGTCAAAGCCAATTGACCAACCTGTAAACGGACTCTGAATAAGCCCTTCTCTTGCCGTAAGCAAAACAGATGGGCACCTTCTCAATAGGTCTAACCTCCAAAATACAGTGCATATCTTCATTATGCCAGAGACTGGACAAACAGCCTAGTAAATGCACACAGAGTAACAGGCCTGGGCGTGTGGCTTAGTGAGAGGAGCATATAGAAAAGAGCTAAAGAGGATTAATAACCAAAGCCCAGAGGAGAAGAGACTCCAGACAATTTGTGCTGATTTTCTTCTGAGTGAAAATGGGGAGGAGGGGAAACCCATGGGTTACTCAATCCTAATTGATGGTTTTGCAGCAAAGGAAATGCAAGTCCGAAGTCCATTACCACGCTGTCAACTCCATCAGCCAAGCCAGTGGGTTTTCATGACATTCTCCTGACCATGTTCAAACCTGAGCTTGGTAGGATGTCAATTCCTGGGCAACTGGCTGACTGGGGTTATTTTTGTTTGTTTGTTTTCTAAGAGAAGTCAGCTAGAGAAAGGGCTATAAAAACCAGTCTGGACAGAGACTAAGCACCTTTGGTCTCTACAATTTAACAGTTTAGCTCGTTTTACTCAAGTTGAGATTTCTCTGGTCTTAACCCCAAGATAACATTTAAGGATTTACCAGAAATCATCCATGCTCCAGTGAAACAGCTTCTGAACTCTTGGAGAAGTCTTTAACCTCCCAGGGTTCTACTTTCTCCATCTGTCTGACCAGGAAGACAGGAGGAAGGAAGACTAGCCTTACGGAAGGTTTAATGAAGAGCGTGAGTCATTGGTGTTAGATGGATGGACCACAAACATTATTCCTCTCCCTAGCATTTATGGGAATGGGTAATTCTCCTGTATATTACCCATAAAACATAATGATTTTGAGAGCAGGACTAGGTATCAAAGGATATGCAGCATGCAATAGGTTTTATTAACTACCTAATTCTTCCTACTCCGAGGCACTGATGGTAAGCATACCACCGGGAGTACTTAGAAATCTACAGTGAACCTTGTAAAACCAGCGCAAGAACAAACTGCAGATTTTTACATCAAGGAGTTCACACTTCCAATCATGCCTACCTAGCCAAGGGGAGAGCGTGCTCGTCCTCCACAAAGCCTCTCAAGGCTGTGCTTTATAGTGAGCAAAAGCCAGTTAGTTCCAACTGTTGCTGTGGAACACATTTTAAAAGGCAGAGGGATGTTTGCACAGTAAGAAAGAGCCGTCCCGGCAGCATTCTGAGCCTCAGCCAGGGAAGTCCTCTCTCCAGCCAGGCTGCTGAAGAACTTTTTTTCACTCAGCAGCACTGCCCACCCAGCAGCTCCCAAACTGCCCAGATAGCATTCATAGGGGATGAAATCACCTTCTCTCCCCAAATGCTCCCAGAAAAAATCTATATTTAACATTAACTTATTTTGTCACTAACTAATCTTTGCAAAGAGTTGGGGACAGAGAGGCCAAGACAACACAATAGTCCATTCACAAACTTTGAAGAAAGGAAGCAATGACTTTGTGTTGACCAGCAAGGGACATGGGCCAGTTTGGGACATTAGCGAACAACAGTGTGACAAGAGAAAATAAATAAGAGGTTTATTTATCAACCCAGAAGGAAAGCACCAGTAACACTCCAGAGAACTTCTCTAGAGAGACAATTAGAAACCAAGTCACTTCGCTACTCTGAATATGGCCTCCATCCACCCCCCCCCCGTCACTTCACTACTTTGAATGTGACCTCCCCATTGATTCCCTTCACCATCCAAGTCTCAGAATCACAGTTCTCTGCTCTTTTATGAAGGATCTACAAAGGTAAACAGGGAAATTCCCATTTACAGAATCTCTTTTCATGCCCCACACTCTGCCCCTGGCACCACTCCATTGACCACTGCTACTCTTACCCTCGTATGTGGTACTTGCCTAGTGTTCCTTACTCTCCAAGGTTGCCCACCGGCATGCTTTTCTCGGCAGTTGCAGCCAACTGTCTTCAGGTGGCTAATCTCTACTGTGCTCTGAGCTCCTTCAGGTGCCTGCCATGGTCCCAGCAATGGGCCAACGCCATGCTCAGTCAGCCCAGCCCAGAGCCCTGATCTCCTTTGACCTCCAAACTCCTTGGGATCTGGTCTAACAAGCACTGAACCTGAGCTCTTCTGTGTCACTCATGGCCATAACTACAGCCAGTGTGGAAACACTACCTGACCTTCTCAGAGGGTCAGAGCTGCTTAGGTTCCAGGTGACACAGTTCTTTCAGCTTTGTTACATAATCTTTTCTTTAGGAATGTCGCTTCTGGAGAGATGGAAATGTATAACTAAAAGGACCGTAGGCTGAAGGACATCAGTGTTCATAGAAGTAGATGTCTAGACAACTGGCCTCATTACTAACAAAGGCCCATGTTCCTATGTCTAGCATAAACCAAGTTGAGGCACTGGTTGTTAGACATAACAAAACAAAATCTTGGTATTGTCCTTTAGTCTGTCAGTGAATCCTGTCTTCTCACCCTCTGTTCTTATCCAAGCACTATTACCTCCCACTCAGCTCTGCCTGTAACTGCTTGCTATAAACCATCAGTATGGCAGCCACAACAGTCATGTCCAAATATAAGTCAGGTCTAGGCATTCCTAAGCTCAGAGCTGTCAAGTGCCCACACTCCATATCTTCCCCTGTACCCCGTGTGTCTGTCCTCATTTGAACCCCACATGCCCAAATGCCCTGGGTCTCCTGTGTTTGTCCACATCTCCAGTTGTTCACGGTCACTCACTTGTGAGTCACACTGGCCTCCTATGGCCCCCTCTAGCCTTCCAGACCCACTTTTTCCCGGGGCCTTAGTGCTAGCTGCTCTTCTACATGATGCTTCTCTTGGATAGATGAGTGCTCAGTACTAGCTATGGTGAGGGAAGCACTAGCTACCCTCATTATATGGTCAGGAAACAAAGTCCTCATCATTCTGCTAAAAGTTTCAGTCCCCTCAAAGGATGGTTATCATCTATATTACATACTTATCTTGTTATTGCCTGTATTTTATCCCTAGACTCTAAGAACAACATTAATTAAAAGGTATTGGTAATGATGAACCAGGATTGAAGAAAGTGGAGAGAGGCAGAGGGTAACTGTCAGCAAGTTTAACTGGTCTGTTGGAACAAGTAGGCATCAAAATTCTAATGCTTACAAATGGCAGAAGCTCCCACCCAAGTGGTTTAGACTAAAGGAATGCCTAGAACTAAAAAGAGCTGCAAGTAGAGTTTAACTCATGCCCGACCTTATACAGAGTTCAAAGGGATCTGACTTCTCTATATATCTTATCCCAATTCCCTTGGATGGCAGTATGGTCAGTAAGTTCTCACTACATGGTAAAAAGATGGCTCCAGCAGTACCAGCCGAGTGGGCTCAGGAACCAGGCCCAAGGATGCTGACAAGGTCTTGTCTTCAACCTAGAATCTGAATTCCCCTACCTTCCTCAGTAAGTGCAAGTAAAACAGTAGTGTGTCTGCTATGTTTGGACAAAAAGAAACCTAAGTGCTCCGGGTAGGAAATTAAGGTCAAAATGTGACAGGCATCCTGGAGAGCTTGGACATTGTGTAACTGGCAGGGAGTCAAAAGAACAGTACCAAGGTGTGAACAGATCTGACATCTAACAACGGTGTCCCTGTGGCTGGCTGCGAGGATGGTCGATGAAGAGATAGATGCATTAGGCAGCTTTTCCCCTCCAAGCTGATGAGTCCTGCAAGGAGGAAAAAAAATGTCAGTGCTGATCTTAAATGGAGGGGAGATGCTGTCACATGAGTCAGGGGAGGGGGAAACTATCATTCCTTCTGGGGTACTTCAGTAGGAGACCCATTTTAGACATCTGAGCAAATTTGCCTGAGAAGCTCACGCTAGAGGCAGGGTTGAGGCGCAGAATCTGAGGTGAACCAGAATGCTGTGATGACAGAGTCCAAAGCAGACACTGAGATCAACTGTAAACCTCCAAGGTGAGGATGGAAAGAATGCAGCGCAACCCACCTAGCTGAACAATAGAGAAACAAGACCAGGGAGGTGGAAATCAAAAAAGCCGAATCCCAAAGGCTCCAAACAAGAGATCCCAAACACAAACTGGACTTCCATGCTAGATAATTCAGGGTTCCTGGGCTGGTGTAAACTACTACCCACCCTTTGCCCCATATAGGTGAATCTAACAGAGATTTACTGCCTGCTCGACAAAGACCTCATGGCGTTCAAATGCTTATCCATCATGGAACTGGTCGGTGTTCTCTCTCCACTCCTCCCCTCTGATGCATCCGCTTGGCCACAGAGAGGAGCACCATGGCTTGGACAGGTGGGCAGAGCCACTAACAAAGGCAAAACCTTAAGGAGCCTTTGCTAGCCCCGGAGCTTTTATTACCTGCTGTTCATTGGCTTTCATCAGAGTCGCAGAAAGGAAGGGAAGATCAGGGTGGGTCATATATGCCCTGCTGTTTGCTACAGTAGTGGAGCCGAATCAGTAAAGAGATGTATTTACTTGGATCAAGCTGGGTTGAACAGGCGACCTAGGGTTGCTTGCATTCTTAGATCCACTCCAGAGGAGACAGTCACTGGGGTGGTGAAATGGAAGCATTTGTTAGCAAGCCTTCGGAGTTTCCTTGTGAGCATGCATTATAACTTAGCTAAACCACTGGACAAAGAAAAGGCACAAACAAGGACTCCCTGTGTCCTGAACACCATAAAGAAACACTCTACACAACACCTCATTTCATGTTCAAAGTGATCCTGTGTGATAGGTGTTGGTATAAACCATATCCACTTAACTGACAAGGAACAGCGCAAGTGAGCCGGGTGAGCAGGGAAGAGTGGGGATAGCATAGAAACCCACAACCTCACTTGGCTTAAGCTACACCCACGCCCCTTTTCTAGCAATGTACAGAGCAACCTGGGAACCCACCTACATCAAGCTCCATGTACACCTTTCTGTGAGCAGAACTACTGATCATTTTGACCTATACTACCATGGCAACCCTTAGAATCCTCCTTCAAAGACCAAACAGCCTGAAACTAGGGGCAGCTGGGGCCAGTTCAGACCAGACTAGCTTCAGGTGCGTGCACAGTGTAGCAAGCTGCATTTTCTGAGTGACTAGGGAACCCAACCTTAAGCCAGCTTCTGTCTTATGCTGTGCATGATTAGGAATGCATATGATCAAAACCAGAAGCATTAGGAAAAAAAACACCCACAGGGAGGAAGGGCTTACATAACCCAAGACTGTCAATCAAAACAGAAAACCAACCACCCACAGTCTGCGTCTAGCAACCAACACTTCTCCCTCCCTGACCTACAAGAAAAACCCAAGAAATGACCCCACACTCCTGAGTGTGTGTTTGCTCAGGGCCTGTTGCACCCCGCCATGTCACCACTCTGTACTTTGGCTTTGCTTCTGGATGGATCCTGTGCTACTCTTGCTTTTTTGTATGTGTGAATTTTTTCCAGTTCTTTAAACAAGACACCAAGAACCTAGAAACATGCAATCCAGGCAAAAACTACATTTTCAGTTTTGAGTGGTGACCTGGGAGTTCCTGAAGCTCTTCTGCCTATAATATTCCCCACTGTTTCATAGACACACTGACAGTGAGAATCTAGCTTATCTTAGCAGACCCTCAAAGTTTACTTGACTCACTCCAGATCTAAAGTTTGGGCCACCTGAGTTCAATATATATATATATTGGTCTATCCCCTCAGGAGAAAGCCTGAGAGGACAGACAAGCTCTGACATTCATTTCTGTCATTGACAAAGAATCTCCTAAACTTAAGGCCTCTTGGATGGACCATGTTTCTGCATGAACTTTGTGAAGTAGAAATTTCAGGTGGGCATAAATATGGGCCCATGACTGCTCTGTTTAATGAAGGCCCAAACTTTCTGGTCTGGTGATGTCAGAAGTGCCAAGTGCTCACCTCCTCTCTCTGCCTCCCGGTTCATCAGTTTACATAGAATCCAGCAGGGTGCCATTGTGGCTGCTCACTGTGAGTTCTGAAACTTCATACACCCACTCATAACGTAATAAATAAAATGTAAATATAAAAAAAGTAAGTGTAAAATGTAATTCAAAACATTGAAGGAAATCTGGTGAGCTCAAGATTGGACAGCCACATGTAGTAAGTCATTCTTGCTCATAGGGACTCTCCTGCAAACTCCCAAGGTGACATGGGGCATGAAGATACAACATCCCAGCTCAGGTCTTTCCTTTGCTTATAAAGCCACTGTCCCTTTGGGGTAGGCTCCCACAGTACTGGCCTCATTTAATCTTAGTCACCTCCCAGGGGTTCTATTTCAAAATACTCTGGCAGGGGTAAGTTTCCCCTATCAGCTTCTTGCGGTGGAGACTAAACTTCAACACATGTTTTCCCAGAGAGTCCAACCATACATTTGATTCTCTTTTCCACACCACAGGCTACTTGCTGCCATTGTTATAACACCAACCACAGAATACACCTAAGAGCCTGTGTGTTTGCATTAGGCACTCATTTAACCCATCCCTGGTGGGTACTTCATGCTCATGTGCCCTGCCTAGTTAGCATGAATGTAAGGGACCGTGTCTTACCCCTTCTTTGTATCATCCACAAATAGAGTGTTTTGGAAAACTTGATCTGACTTAAAGCTCCATTGCTTTTCTTCACTATAACATCTAATCTTGAGGTTAAATTTTCATCTTGAAATTGAATGTGCGTTCATCACTGGCGAGAGGGAGTTGATGGCAATGTCCTTTGGGATTTACTTGGCCACAGAGTCTTCCTTTTCAAGCAGGTGGCCATGACACTGATCCCTAGAGAAGGCGTTCTGACCAATCACCAGTTTTGCGTTGCCTTGCTCCCTTTTGCTAAGCACCAGCCAGTGGAGAACAGCGAATTATTAAGCATTTTATAAAAATACTTAGATTACCATGAAGAATAATAAAAACATAATACTAATACCAAGTATTTGAGGCTATAATATTTCATTTTTCAATGGCATGTTGATTGTGGGGTTGGAAATGACCTAGAGATTGGACGTATTCTCATTTACAGGTGAGACAATAGATGATGCTCAGACACATAATATCCTGGGTGGCCCTCTTAGCTTGGAAGCATGGGCCAACCCATTTTATAGGCAAGGAAACTAAGGTACAGCATTGGCTTTACCCAGGCGGGTGATTCCTCCAGCACAGAACAGAACTGAATCTAGACTTCCAACTTCCCAATTCCTGGTCTGGTTTGCTTTCCACTTAGTCACTGTCTCTTTCCTTCGCCAAGTAAGAACAGGAAGGGCATCCTAAAAGGAACCAAATAAGCTGGGCCACCATGACATTGAATCTGACCTTGGCCCATGCCAGCTTACAGCACTGCTTCTAAAAGGGTTGTCTTTTCTTAGAGCTTCCTGGCTCTGCTTCACTCCCAGCCTCCCTTCCTTCCCAGAGTGCCTTGAGGCATATCGTGTGACAACCCTGAATACCTAATCATCTGTTAGAGACAGTTTTGAGCTGAAGGCTGAATAGCTCCCTGTCATTTTAATTAATGAAAAGAACATTGTCTGAAGCTCCCTACAGCAGCAATTCTCATTTGTTGGAAGATGTTTTAGCTCTAAGTGGTATGAATCATGATGCAGCCCTATTTGTCTGGCACAGCTGACGAGGGTCTTGGAACTCATCAGGACTGTAGACCAAGCAAGGCCTCCAGGGAGAAGCACCCCTACAGAAAGACAGGAAGGACCTCCACAGATAGAAAGTACTTGATGTCCTTGAGCATAAAAGAGGAACTAGAGAGGGGACAAAGTTGACATGACCGTCAATCCCCTTGCCACTTTGTAGGCTAAGTCTGTTGACAGCTGCATGTGCACGGACAGTGTTTATTGTGGTTCATCACTTCCTATGAAGAACCGAGAAATCTTTGATCCAGGTTTCCAGCCCAAGAAACTCAGACCTGCCTAGGAACTCAAGGCAGAGAGACTTTGGTGTCATTTGTTCCTGCTCGCCTGGCACCCATTTCCCTGTGCTGCTCCTCCCTAGCCACTGGGATTGAATTGTTCCTTTATGGATGGATGGGGAGAGCACAGAAGGCTCAAGAAATTTGTAAGAGTCAGCTCACAGAACAAAACAGGATCACAGAGGCCCTTCTTTGATGTTGTATAAGAGGTAACTGATTGGGGAAGAGAGCCTTCTCAGGGCTGTGGCTGAGAATTCCAAGGATGGAGCTCGTAGAAATAATCACCCATGTTCCGACAAGTAACCCCTTGTCTCATGTTCTTATAAGTAGCCCCAATTAACCTATTGGTTCACCAAGCTAGACTTGGACAGTGTAGCTTCTCTGGTAAGTTGTTGGCCTCTCTTACTAGGGCAAATATCAATAAATCCCCCCGCCCCCAGGGAAAGTCACTGTTGAGTCCCACGGCCAGGACTCAGCTCTGAGGGCTTATAAACCAAAGAGCACCTCTAGAGGCCTATGAGACCCAATAAACTACCATTCCTTTTCTGGTATACCCTTTGAGACTGAACAGTATTTAATTGTCTTCTCCGTACCCCTCTCCTCCTCTTGCATTTATCACACTGAACTGCTACTGTGTGTTTATGGCTCTGTCTTCCTTTTCACACTGGGCTTTAAAACTGGGGTGCCTTTCAGTCATTTTCCTATTAGCAGTTTCTAGCACAGTGCCTGGTATATGGTTAGTGCTCAGTAGGTGTGGGATAGACAAGTGAGTTACGGGACTCATATACAAACTATAAATAGCCATGTACATACCAAGTGCATAGGCGATTGTGCAAACTTGTGGTGGCTTTGCCAACTTCAGTGGCACCCAGAGGCCTTATGGTAGTTATTGAAGAGGACCAAAGAACTCCATCTGATAGATACTTCTGGTTTTACACAGGCAAATAATGCAATCAATCAACCTGGCAGACACCACCAACAACCAAGGCCAAGCTAAGAATGCAGGCAAAGAATGCTTCCCCTCTAGAAATGGAATGGTCCTCTGATCCTGTCCTGGATCAGGGATGGGCTGGAAGTGAGAAGCTAGAGAATATGGGGGCTGCACATCATTTTTGCTGTCTAGAAAAACAAAATGCTTGCCGCTCACCTGAATTCACTGAAGACCTGCAGGCTGCCTGAAGCTGGTGCTTCAAAACAGTGCTCTCCGCTGTACTAAACAGTCACACCATAAAAGAGGGTTAGAACAATCCATTTCTCCCCTTGTAAAATGCATGACACAATCAATAAACATGCTTCCTCCACGGCTTGGGAGCCCCAGGACAAACTCACCTCAAATGCAAGGATCTTAGCATTGGAGGCGACTCAACCATTCTCTGGAGAGGAACAAGCTCCAACCGAGTAGCGCTTTCCCTTTCCTTTCTAATTCGAGGACTGCTAACACAACTTGCCAATTTCCTAAGTTAGAATTCAGGAGAAAGAAGCTAAATTAAGAATCACTTCCCATTGATCCACAGTATCCTTCCAAGTATACTTTTGTGGTCCCAGGTCAAAGCCAGCACCTTTGTTTCCATCTTGTATGATTTGTCTCTAGTAAATCCATACACCCTGCTGATTATCATGACATTCCTGTCCTTTCATTGTTTCCAAACTGACAGTCTGTTGACCCAGCCATGTCCAGGTCTCAAGTTTGTGAGAGAGGAGATTGTATTGTTTGTCACTGCAGGCAGAGGCAAGCACCGACAGTCACACGTTAAACACATCTGCTTCCTCTCCAGACGAGGACCGATCACCAACAACTTTGTGATGCCCTCAGACACGAAGCTGGCTCTCGGAATTTGTGTGATCATCTTCCCTCCGCCTTTTAATTATTCTCGCATGAGTAGCTTCTAGAATAGTGCCTGACTCGTGTAATAGATGGTGGGTAAGTGACCAGACAATAACACTCACACTATCAGCACTGCTGTAAGTGTCACATGTGCCACACAAGCAGACGTGTAACCTTACCTGTGCCAAACAGGACAGGCCAGGCAGACGTTCTGTTGAGACGTTGCCTTTTAAATGAACAAATGATATCAGTATGGGTCCTCTTTGTAGAAGGACACTGTGGTGGTTTGAATAGAAATAGCCACCAAAAACTCACCTGTTTGAATGCTTGGCCCTTAGGGAATGGCACGATTAGGAGGTGTGGCCTTGTTGGAGTAGGTGTGGCCTTGTTAGAAGAAATGAGTCACTATGGGGGCAGGTCTTAAGATCGGATATGCTTAAGCTTCACCCAGTGTGGAACCTAGTCTCCTTCTGCTGCCTGCAGATCAAGATGTAGAACTCTCAGCTCCTTCTCCAGCACCATGTCTGTCTGCTTGCTACCAGGCTTCCCACCATGACGGTAGTGGATTAAACCTCTAAGCAGTAAGCCAGCCAGCCCCAATTAAATGTATTTCTTTATTAAATGTTTACCTTGGTCATGGTGCCTCTTCACAACAATGGAAACCCTAAGGCAGACACTTTGTAATGCCAACACTTTCTCTGCATCCTGTTTGAGCTCCCCAACCACCTTCTTAGACAGGAAGGCCAAGAGAGACTGTAGACTTTACATACCTTTGTTTTAAATGATGGGAGGTGACAGAGTAGACCCTCTCCTCATATCCTTCTCAAATCCTGCCTCACTGCAGACAAAGTCACCCACTATTCTTAAACAGAAGGTTGTCCCTGCCATCCAAGAAAGGTGAGATTGAGCCAATGACATCTATGTTTCCATGTCTCCATCTTTTAAGTGGTATTCCGAAGGCCACCAGGCATGAGCCATTGTGGATGTAGGTGAAACTGTGACATGTGCACTCACTATAGGAATGGAGCCCAGTACCCAGGAGCTGTTACAGTTTGCACTGTTGACCTTGTTGTGATTTGGCTGAAACTCCCATTTCTGAGCCAAAGCAAGGCACTTCTCGAGCAGGTCTGTCTTCAGTCTTGGTCCTGATGTCAGTATACCTTTAGCTACCTTTCTTGCTTACTCTGTCAACTAAACAACCCTCCAGATTTGTGGAATGCTGTTTGAGTTTCCAAGATACTTAGAAAATGCCTTCCACAGAGAAAAGATTCATGGAAGACATGGCCCCCTAAGAAATCAGGCTTCAGGCATCCACCTTTCCCTCACCTTCCCCCTGTGAAGCAGACACATAACTCCCTTGGAGAGCCCTGTGCCTGGGTGGCCCAGCTTTAGGTAGGCTCCTGAGAGGGCACTACCTAGGTAGTCACCTGCTGAGTTCTCCTCCCTGCTCACTATGGACCGGGTCCTGCTAGCTCTGGTGACATACTCAGGCTCACCGGCTAGCACTGCACCCTTGTGTGACAATTAACTGTCCAGTAATTAATCTCCATGCCTTCAGTTTGTTAGCCACAAAGAGCTTATCACTGGGGACCAGACTGACCCTGAAGGGCCTGGCTCGGGATTATATCACTTTTCAGCCATCTCCCACTTCAAAAGCCAAACCACGTGGCTGCAGGCCCAAGGTCATGCCCAATGTGGCTGCTACTTGGCTATGTTGTCCTTCATAGCCCCATAGCCCTGTTTCTGAAACACCCGTTTAAGGATCATGCTTACCCAAGCAGGGTGTTTATAAAAGGAGACACTCAGGCCTGAGCCAACCTCCCTTTCAAAGTGCTCAGAGCCAATACCAAAATCCTCAAAGTGGAAAGCCCCCCTGTAGTAACTGAAGCTTGGCTATGTCCCAGACAGCCAAATGCAGCACCGGACCCTCTAGGTTGCCACACACCTCTATCTTGATATACAGTGTTCTCTCTGCCTACTGCCCTAGTTTCTGCCAACTAAATTCTCTCCTTCAGTGCCCATAACTAACTCCACCAGGCAGTTTCTCCAAAGTTCTCAAGTCCTATGACCAAACGCATGCTCTTCCCCCTCTGGATGCTTGTAAAGCCACCTACCCTTGTCTCTGCTGTTTCCCATCCCTATTTTACATTCTCTGTGTATCTCCATCCCTGGCCTCCAGGCACTAACCTGCCATGTGCCTTTGTCTGATCACTCTCCACTGCCTCCTCATCCATGTTAAATACTGGCATACTTAACAGATACGATTTCTGCAGTGGGGGGAAGTCATGAGTTCGTTCGTGTAGTCTACCTTACATTGTGCAATAAACGAGCTGTCATAGCTACTGGGAAGCATCTTGACCACAATGGAATTTTGTTACTGTCTCTCTTCCCCACGGTTATGGTGCGTCTCCCATAATTTCCCACAGAGAACAAAGTCTACAGCTTACCATCTTTAGACTCAGGGCAACCGGGGGAAGCTGGAGGCCTCTACCCAAAGTTGTAAATCCCGATGGTTTGCGTTCAATTTGTTGTTCAAGTAAAACCAAAGCAGCTTTGCAGGAGGAGGAGATAGAAGCAGCTGGGGGGGATGGAGGAGGTGAAATAGAAGGAAAGATGTGGCCCTCAAGGTGGAGAAACAGATGCTGCAAGTCAGGAAACAGCTGGCAGGAAGGGAACAGAGGGGAACTGGAGCTTGCGACAGCCTGGGGGCTCAGGGTAAGGAAGGCACAAGCCCTGAGTGCCTCTGTTCCTCTGTCTCACAGTACTCAGGGACCACGCCCGCAGCCTGGCACAGGTGTAACCACTAAACTGGCTCACAGGGCAGAAGCCTGTTAACGTTCAGTCTACTGTTCTTACATTTAAATACTTATCTTTATTTTATGCGATGAGTGTTTTGCCTGCATCTATGCCTGTGCACTATGTGTGTGCAGTAACCATTCAAGCTCGAAGCAAGGGCTGGATACCTGGGAACTAGAGTTACAGATGGTTGTGAGCCACCATGTGGGTGCTGAGGACTGAACCCAGGTCCTCTTGAAGAGCAACTAGCGCTCTTAACTGCAACGTCATCTCTCCAGGACTTTTATTGTCCATTTTGAGCTTTTATAGCCAACATGAATATTCCTAACCTCTTGGAGGCAGCTCTAAGGAAATGTCTTTGTTACTTGAACATGTACTCCCCCTCCCCCAGTCCTCAATAATCCCCATTCCTTACCTCTAAACAGAAAAGGACCAGATAGGGATGAGCTCCCCTATAGGGACAAGATGCAATATGCCATGGTGTCCCAGAGATGGAGTTGATTCATGACAAACGTGGAACATGAGTGACGTACTTACTGGGCTGGAACCATGACTCACTGGTAGAGAGAGGGCTTGCCTGGCATAGGCAAAGCCCTGGGTTCTATCCCTAGCATTACACAAACTGGAGGTAGCTTATGTTTGTAATCTCAGAACTTGGAAGGCAGTGTGTCTTAGCTAGGGTTTCTATTGCAGTAATGAAACACTGTGATCAAAAAGTAAGTTGGGGAGGAAAGAATTTATTTAGCTTACACTTCCACAGCACTGTTTATCATTGAAGAAAACCAGGACAGGAACCCAAGCAGGGCAGAAACCTGGATGTATGTATCCAGAGGCTATGGGGGGAGGCTGCTTACTGGCTTGCTCCCCATGGCTTGCTTAGCCTGCTTTCTTTTGGAAGCCAGGACCACCAGCCAGGGATAACACCATCCACAATGGGCTGGGCTCTCCCCTATCAATCCCTTATTAGAAAAATGCCTTAATCTGGATCTTATGAAGATGTTCTCTATTGAGGTTCCTTCCTTTCATATAGATGTAGCTTGTGTCAAGTTGGCATAAGACTAGCCAGCACACAGAAGAAAGAGACAAGAAGTTCAAAGTCATTCTCCAAGTTTGAAGCTAGTCTGTGTATTATAAAAAGGTACTTGGAGGTTCTGAGAGGGCAATTGCCCAAGGCTATGTTGCCAGCAGATGGCAGTGTTGTCCATTGGGGGAAGCTGCGGGCTCCACGGATGCGGTCTCCCAGTATGGCCCCTTGCTCCCTTGCTATCCCTGCATCTTACCTGCCTGTGGCACTTCACCCTAGCTGAGGACAAAATGGCCTCCCACCTTCAGGACTTGTCCTTAGCCTGGGCGCCATTGCCACTTGCTCACACAGCAGATGCACTCTGGGAGTCAGATGAACTCACAAGGTCACACCCACATTTCTCCTTTTTCCAGTTGTGTGGCCTTCAGTGGGTTCTTCATCCTCACTGAGGTGGTCTTACATAGAAAAGTGAATTAAAGCATGTTCCTCATATGACATCCTGAGCATTGCTGAATGAATGGCTAGAGTATGCCAACCACACGAGTGTCCAGGCCTCCTCTTGAAGAGTTTGTTCCCCACCTGCCTGAGGGGCTGCCTTGGACCGCTTGGTCTCCCCTCATCCTTCTGACCCCTCCATCCATAGGCTGTGCTTGGTCCATGCTATTTCCCTATGAATAGTTGAACTAAAAGGTCCACTTGGATCAATCAGCTATTAACTGTCTTAGTTCAACTTTCAGATCTTTCCAAATTCTGACCTTTGCTCCTCAACTCCTCCAGTTCTGGCTGGTTCATATCCATCATCTCTCATAGAGATCACTACATTAACTTCCTAACTGCTTCCCTGAAGTCCATGCTTCCACACTTGGCTTCCTCCTGCTTCCAGAGCACATCTGCTACAAGACAGGGGCATTTGCTCTGCTCCAGGCTCATATTCCATGAGTTTGCCTGCTTCATAGAACACACCTCCATGGCTCACTCACCATGCCATACCGATCTCCTGCTGGCCACGGGCACATGTTTCAGGACCTGCTCACTTGCTTTCAGTTTTGGGGCAACCATCTCTGATCTGCATTTGTCACCTGAAATGTTAGATCTTTGCATGTTGCCCAGTTGTCTCCCTAATAGGAGCATCAGCCTATAGGTGTGGGGATTCTACTCTGAAACCTGCTGCATCCCCAATGCCTAAAATATCCTCAACACACAGTAGGTGTTCAACACATGTACATGGAATGCCTCTAGCAGTGGGTTGTTCAGACCAACCTACTACATACTCTTTGAGTGCCTTGAGATATAACAACACATCATAGAGGCACACACACCACACCACATACCACACATGCATACATACACGAGACACATATATATCATAGACAACATATATGTATATATGTATGCACACACACTATGCATGCATATACATCAGACACATACATACACATAGTACACAACATATCTCACACACACACCATACATACAATGTACACATACACTCTTCATATACACACCACACATACATATCACACACACACACATACACACACACAACCACCACCACCATGCATGCATACACCTCAGCCATATACCATACACCTCATATATAAACCAAACATACACACACTCTTCTTTTCACAAGGGAGATTTCTCAGTTACACCACACAATGGCAGTGCACGATCCCTCACACAAAACTAGCACACCATACCCATCTGCTGTGCCATTCTCCCTGGCCTACTGCTCTGACTAGGGAGCGGGTTTTGTGTGGCATTTCCAGTCACTCATCTGTCCAGTGAGCTTGGCAAGCCCCCAAGCCGAGTGTCCTGCTCAGCTGACACTCCGTCCCAACTGTTCTCAGCTTCCAGCTACTCCAGTTAGAAACTTAGAAGTCGGAAGCAGCATCCATCTCCGTCACCCTCCATCTGTGCACACAGCTTGTTAGTTCTTTCCAAATGCTTCCTGGAGTCAACCTCCTTCTTTCATTTCCAGGATCTGCGCCTATAGCTTTCATCAAGAGTACTCTGACCTCAGAGCAAGCTGGGTCCCTGTGTTCATTCCAATAACTCCTGTCTTTTCTTGTATAGCATTGGCCATGGTTTGTAACTACATATCTGTGACAGTAGTTGATTAATATCTCTCTTTCCCATTAGACCGTACACTCCACCGGGGTAGGTCTCAATCACCTTCATTGCATGGATGAATGGAGCTCCCTTTTCTCTTCCAAAAGGATGCAGCTGTGTTATATTGCTACTTGTATCTCCCATCCTCAGCTCTGGAGAACCCTGCACAAAAGCATGACTTGCTGTGTTCCTGTCAGCATGGCAGCTATAGAGCTTGTCTGGGGGAAGGTGAGTGCTCACTCCCAGATGATCCCGCCAGTCACAGGAACCCGACAATCAGGATCTTCAGCGTTCCTGCAGTGGCCCACAAGCTTGTCCCTTTGCCTCCTGCTATGGCAGTAATTAGAAAGAGCAGTCATCACCATACTGTATTCTCTCCCCGCCCCCCAGCACCCCGTTGGATGCAGGAACACATGTAGCTGTAAGACCACCTGCCAGGAAGAGAATAGAAGACTCATTTGCTGAACATGGCAGGGGTGGTGGCAAAGCGATGAGCCGCCGCATAGCAAGTAGCTGGCCCTCTTCCCCAAAGCCCTAAATAATATCTCCACTTGAAAAAAAAAAAGAAAAAAAGAAAAGGAGGAAAAATACAAGATTAATTTTTCATGTTGATTTTCCCACTTGGAAGCTTAGGGATAGGGCTCTGCATACTAAGAGCCAAGCTGGAGGTGCCACGGTTGGCTGGGTTTAGACAGAACCGTGGGGAAGGAGGGAAGGAAGAAGAGCCTGTGGCTCTCACCGTGGCCCTTGTTATGGGGGCTGAGAGAACATAGGTGGACAGCCAGTCCCCTCTTGCCTTTAAGGACCTACTTCCTCCTAGGTGTGGTCCCATATGCCATAATAATATTAGAAAGTAGGGTTGGTAATCGTTTTATTCACAGGGAAATTGAGATATGGGGAAATTGGGCTCCCTGGTCAAGGGTAGTCAGCTCTGAGAAGCAAAGTCAGGATTTCAAGTCCATCTCTCAGGCCCTTACCTGCACTGGGAATAACACTGTTTCTGGCAAGGACTGAGGCAGGCGCTGAGTGACCATCTGTCTGTGACTCTGTAGCAAGAGCTCCTTCCCCAGCGTGCTGAAAGTTTCCAGCACTGCTGTCTATCCAGATTGTTCTGCCTGAATTGGCTGTGGATCCTTGACCTCTCCTGTGAAACGAGGAAGTAGAGAGAACCAAAGACATTAGCTCTGGCAGTGAGGAGGCTGAAGGCAGTCAGCCCTTCTGGGATATCTCCTCTGTACCACTAACTGCCATGTTACCACGGCCAAACTGCCTAATATATCTTCTGTCCTTACAAGTAGCTCAAATGACAGATTATCTCAAAGTCAGCAGGAGCCCTGAAACCAATGTGTTCTCAGGATTCTGAGGTAAAATCTGCCCCCCAGGCTTTTCCGCAACACTTGTGGGTTCCTTGGCTTGTAGAATATCACACGGTCTGTGTTTTGGAAACACTACTGATAAACTCTGTCTCATACAGGTGCCAAGTGACTAGATGCTTAAATATGCAGTAGATAGAATCTTTGGTTGCATGGCAGAGAAATATATTTGAGCCAACACTGAAAAAAAAGGAAGTCAGAGCCATAGACCAAATATTGATGTTCCCTGAAAATTCCTGTGTTGAACCTTAACTCCCAAGGTGATGGCATTTGGAGGAGAGCCATAGCGGGTAATTAAGTGCTGAGAGTGAAGCCTTTATGAATGGAGTTAATGGCCTTATGAAAGGGATCCTAGAAGGTCTAGTGTGCTGCAAACACCTCCAACTGTACTCAGGCTGGGGCAGGAAGATCATAAGTTCAAGACTAGCCTGGGCTACATAGCAAGATTCAGTCTCACAAAAACAAGCAAATCAGGAAGGGATTCTGAAGAAAGCTTGCTTCCTTCTCCCCATGAGAGGTCATGACATCTCGAGAAGCCTAGTTGCAATCCAGAGCACAGGCCCTCCTCAGACCCCATCTGTCTGCATGTTAATCTAAGACTTGTAAATTCTGTATCTAATCCTCAGGCCCCCTCAACCAGAGAACACCAAGAGAGGCAGGCCAAGGGAGAAGGGTGTTTGTCTCCTGAGACTGAAGCAGGAATTCCAAGACGGCTGGAAATGCATGATCTCAGCGGTAGGGGACCCAGCAAGGCCTGCTCTGCCTTGTCTCTACTCCCCTGCCCGGCCCTGTAGGACCTGTGTGGTTCTGAGTTATTTCACTCCTCCGCACTTCGGTGTCCTTCCTGTAAGTGGAGATGAGATGATGTCTGTGAGAGGTAGGAGAAGGTAGATGAGCTCACCTCTGTGAAGTGTTTAGGAAGGCCTCGGGGTGTCCCTGACCAGGCTTATTCTCTGCTTGGCGGGAGCCCCGTTTCCTGCCCATCCAATGGGAACAGAGATGCAGGACTCCTCCACAGGTCCAAGACCTCCATGCGAGATCGGTCTATGAGGAAATCTCCTCTTGATAGCTTGCAGTTGCTAGAGACATCTCTTCGGCCAGCCTGGGTCCAACCTTCCCTTGCAGCCCTAGAGAGGAGCTGGTTAAGAGGAGTATGTGACCCACGCCCTTCATCCTGTTTCTGTGCTCCTTTTCCATACACAGTGCCCACTACCCCACCAGCACTAGTCTTGGCCTGATTGTTTAGCTAGTTTACTGGGTGCTTGTACCTCTACCTCCTTTCCAACCCTCATTCCACCCCACAACACTAGGTAGGAGAGGAAGAGGGGAATGGAGGCCTAGACCTCTTGAGACTGCTTCCTGCTGATTAGAGGCCTGGAGTTTCTTGGGGCCAATCCAATCTTCATTGTCAGGATACCTCCAACTTCTCGTCAAACCCCAACAACAGCAACCAGGGGCAGTAGGGGATGAAGCAGTAGGCACCTTTTTCATCTTTGGAGCACCCTCTGTCTCTCTCGGGGCTCTGGCATTTATACCCTCTCCAGAGTCCCCATAATTAAATTCTCTGCAGCTGGCAAAGATCATGCCCCTCCGAAAGCACAAGGCAATCATAGTTAACAGCTGTGGACAAACTGAAGCAGCCCCCATATCCCACATCTGGGACTAAAACGAGAACATATTCACATCACATAACTGGGTTTTTAAAGAAACCAGAATTCTCACTACACATCGGGGTTGGGTAAGCCTGCTGCTTCGACTCTACCTCAGCCAGATGGCATGCCTCCTGACTGCCACTGGTCCCATCTCAACCACAGCGGGCTCCATTTCTGTCAGTCCTGTGTAGATCTAGCTGCAGTCACCTTCCTGCGCTGTTCCCAGATGCCTCTGCTTGGCAGCCACACTGGTCTTTCTGCTTCTTAAGCCTGCCCAATACTTTAGCATGCGCCATTCCTTCTGCCTCAAGTGTCCTCAAGATTTTCAAGTGATGCTTGGATCTCACTCAAAGGATGCATTTCCCTGCATTTTCCTTACCAGCTGCCGCCCTGTCCCTTGCCCCTCCCCTTACCCCTTGTCCTCTGCCCCTTCCCCTGCCCCCTGTACCCTGCCCTCTGCCACCCTGCCCCCTGTTCCATGCCCCATCCCCTGTCCCTTGCCTTCTGCCCCTGTCCCTTGCTCCTATCCCCTGCCTCTGATCCCCTGCCCCTGCCCTTACCCTGCCCCCTGCTCCCATCCCCTATCCCCCAACC
>NW_022196912.1:92556682-92572533 GCF_008632895.1 Mastomys coucha | reverse complement strand
TGCCCTTCCCCTGCCACCATCCCCTGCCCCCCACTCTCATCCTGCTCCGTCCAGTCTCTTGGTTTCATAGCAGCTGATTGACTTGACTTTGTTTCGCTGTATACAAACTGTATACAGTGAGGTTCCTCAGTTAATCTTAATCCTCCCCAGTAATATTAACTGAAGATCAAAGCTGTTAGCTTTTCCTTCTCTGTGCCCTGTGCCTCCACAGAAATTCTCCAATCCTGCCAGAGATTGTCTAGTTTATAGTCATTCAAAGATGTAAGGTGATTCATTTGTTTACATAGGCCCAATTTATCAAGTATTCTAGTATTCCTTTATCTCTGTATTCCGTTATCCTTTCTGTAATGGCCACTCTTTTTCAATTGCCTTAATTGTATCTTATTAGACATTTCGGTTGTGTTTTATGCCACATGGCCCTAGGATATACTGAGATATACTGATGTGTTTTTAAGCATCTTCATGTGTGCTTTAATAGATTGTAAACCATTTAAACTAATTCAACTTGTTTATGCACTAAGAAAGTGCCGTGGATTGCTCTCCTGAGAAGAAAAACTAAAACCAAGTGTATTTTTCCCCATAACCTGGCATATCACCCAGGCTCTGAAGTGCCCAAGGTCCTGATTATCTCTGCATGGTGAGCTCGTCCCAGAACCCCTCAAGAGAAAGAAAAGAGAAATTTGATAGACCTCTAGTTGCAAATAGTTTCCCAGCAGCACGATGGCCTGTAATGTCCAGGTTCAAATAGGATTTTACTAACTCTCGTGATATAGGCATGAATTAGCCTCTGGTCCTCGTGGAATGTAGAAAAAGTGGGCAATGTAAGGAATTACAGAAAATATATTCTATTTCCTTCTACTACCACCCCAGCCCACATACTCCATCAGGACACACAAAATGGAACGCATTGCTGGAAAGGCCAGCAGTTTGAGGAGTTCAGGTCTTCTTAGTCAAGCCTGAAGATCATGGAGCTTGTTGTTGGCTGTGTCCTCCATGGAGCCCATGTGTCCTGAGCATTCAGTCACAAACTCAGAACTGGGCGAGACCGGATCGCAGGCTGTCCAACACTGATTCTGCTTCCTTAGCGCATCACGGAGGCGGTGGGACCTTCCTCCTGCTCCCTCAGTATGCAGTCAGAAGCTGTCCTGTTCCTGCAAATGTCTCTCCAGCCCCTGCTCCTCTCTGTAGCTGAGGGCATGGCAATGAGGCTCTGAGCCCAGGCAGCTTGGCATCCCTGTGACCTCATCAGAATGGAGTCACGTCCCCGAATGGAGGGCGGAAATGGATAGGTGCCCTGCGCAGCCACCTCATTTCATCAGAGAAGACTACAGTGGCTTACGGCTGACCTGAAATTAATTCTCCTCTTTAATGAATCGCCCAGGGAGCTTTCTTTTTTTCCAATTTCCTCCTACTTTTAAAGTTTCCTTTAGTCTCCTTTTTCTCCATCCCTCCTGGGGCTGGGGATGCTAAGATTGTTTCCTCTCCTGCTGAACTCTCCTGTCCATGGCCATCGGTACTGGTACTGGAGCTTTCCCGTGGCTCCTGAGCTCCTGTCAGCTCCCTCCTAATAGAAAGCAGCAGGTTTACAGTGGCTGTGTTGTCTTTTTTTTTCTAAACCATAAAATTCCCTTTCATGTGATTTAAGAATCTCTCAGTCACTGCCCTGGTCTAAACCACAACAAGCAATCTGCTATTAGATTTTGTGTCAGTAGCAACCTGTGACCACAGCATCCGAGTCACCACCAGCTGGTGTGCAAAATTCTTGGAACACCTTTTTTTTTTTTTTAACCCAGCTACCACTACATGCCTATGAGGTACTGATTTATGTGATCAACTTTGACACCACTGATGAAGGCCACAGCCATTTGCAGATCTGCATGGCTGACCCAGAGTCCTCTTACTCCAAAGTCAGACCCTTTTGCTCCACTAAGTGTACTAAAAGAAGAAACAAGAGCTCTATTCGCCCTGTCCTTGTACCGCATGGAGGTGGCTCCCTCCCACCACTTCACCACCCCCTACATCCAATCAGAACACAGAGAACCGCTGTTCTCTGGAAACCAAGGTTGCCAGCATTCCACAGTCTAACATCAAAGAGATCTGGATAAGGTGGTTTTCACTTGCAGCCCGCCCTAACTCTCTAGAGAATGCAGTGCCTCTTAGAAAACTGTCTCATACTAATATGTGGGAAGAGAGTGGGAAGTAACCTGGAAAAGCCAAATTACTCACAGAAGCTAAAACACCCAAGGCCAGATTTAGGAGTGACCAGGAGAATGAGACAGGGACTGACCTTGACCTTGCCAGAATCTTGTTGTTGGGGCCACCAGTGACAGTTAGGTAATGAGCAGCCACTGTAGGGTACGCAGGGGTGAGAACCAGTCTCAGAATGTTCTAGCATTTGTAGTTTCTCAGGGTACTTAGGGATAACGGGACCTTTTCTAGGTCCAGATCTATACTGCCAGTTCCTAGACCATCCAGCCGTGGCTCACAGCACCACACTCTTGATTATAGACACACTACTACAGAGAGCCAACAGTAGGACACTTGACATTTACAGATAGGAAGAACATGGCTGTCTATGTAAATTATATCATAAAATGGAAATGAATTCAATTATTTTCTGTTACTTTGGCAACAATACCAAATGATTTTTAATAAAATATTTAACAAGGGTTTTTTTTTTTTAATGTTGAATCTTAAGAAATTTATTTTTTGGAGTAGCTATCTATTCACAAACAGTTAAGAGGCAGCATATATAAATATATCCTAATATTTATAATGAAAATAAAGTAAACTGTTGATTTTTTTATTGCCCTTTTGGTGTGTGTAAGCAGTATGGAGTGGTATGTGGCAAATTGTTTCTGTGTCCCCTTTGTTGAAGCTTGACATCACAGTTTTGCAATGGATGGTGGGAGATAAAGGTGGCTCTGTGCAGTGGTGTGAATCAGCCTTCTAGGATCAAATCCCAAGCCTGACACTTATTAGTAATGGGGCCCTGGGCAGCAGTATAACTTCTCTGGACCTTACTTTTTCATAATCAATGTAGCAATAATCACCCCTCTTCTCTATAAGGAGGGGGTTGAAATGAGTTCACTTATGGAAACCTTAGCTCCAAGGGCACTACATAATAAGCAATTGAGAAACAACACTGTTATTATGAAGAGGAATGGGACAAATTTCAAATATGTCTACAGGGTGGAGAGTGGGTGGGTACTGGAGTAGCAGGAGGCTGAAAGCGAAAGGTCAGTAGCCACCCTCAGCCACTGCTGTTGGAGGAGGCACATTTTACCTGGAAAGCTAAACAATATAAGAGAATGGTGGGTATTGACCATTGACTTCATAGAAAGAGCCATTCAGTGGGGTGAGAGACACAGGCAGACAAACTCTTGGACAACACAACTAGATCTGTAATTGTGTAAAAGTGAGAGAAAGAAAGAAAACATGATTATGTGCTCAGATCATTCCAGCCAACAATTGTGCCTGAGTATTTGTGTTCTAGAACATGCCCTACCCACTAGAGGCTACAGAACATCCCCGAGCATTGTGTTTGGTGTTTTGAATAAGCCCCATAGTATTTTGGCGAAAACAATACTTGTGAATACTTCTCCTCCCGGAGCAACAGGAGCTGGCTACATCAGATGACCCCTACGAGGTTTAGTTAGAGCTGGGTGTCTGATAAGTCTTCATGATAAATCTTCTGGGGTGGCTCTGTATCATTCCTAGTCCACACAGGAATCAAACAATGTGCCACAGAGAAACCAAAGTGCTTAGTGAAGGTCCCTTGTCTGGTGTGAGTAGGTCATGGGCGCCAAGTCTCTATGTGGTAGAACCATATACATCAAAGCTCCAATACAGAAACAGTAGGCCTTGGCCCGAATCAACCTCCTTCACCTTTGCCATGACAGGAACCATTTAAACAGTGGGAACAGAGCACCAGAAGGTCATCAGTTATGACTCTCTCCCCTGGGATGATGCCTATGTTGACTTTGCCCACATGTGCCTGCCTCTTCTCTGTGCTCCATGAACTCAACAGCCCTCCTTATCTGGCTAAGTTAATAGTTTTAATCCCATTGCCATTGAGTCTTGTGGATCTGGGAGCTAATGGACTTTTTTTTTTAATATACCTCATGATATTCTATTATGCCCTCACCTAAAATTAATTCTCAATAGAAACCCAATTTCCCTTATTTTCATAGTCAGAAGAAAAAAGTTGTTGCAGCTCCAAATCCTCTCCTCTCCTCTCTAAATGCGCGCGCGCGCGCGCATACACACACACACACACACACACACACACACACACTGTCCCCAGCTTTCTGCTAACATAGACATAGACTTTGAGACAGGATGAGGAGTGAAGCCACCTTAAGAGAACTATAGGCAGACATGTCAAGGCATCGAAAGGAAAGCAGAAAGACCTACAAAGAATTAGTTAGAATAAAGAAAAGGAACTAGCCAGGCAGTGGTAGCACACACCTTTAATCCCAGCACTTGGGAGGCAGAGGCAGGTGGATTTCTGAGTTTGAGACCAGCCTGGTCTACAGAGTGAGTTCCAGGACAGCCAGGGCTACACAGAGAAACCCTGTCTCGAAAAACCAAGAAGAAGAAGAAGAAGAAGAAGAAGAAGAAGAAGAAGAAGAAGAAGAAGAAGAAGAAGAAGAAGAAGAAGAAGAAGAAGAACTAAAACTTTTAAGTAATACATAAATTTACAAAAAGAGGAAAGAAAATTGATTTTCATGATAAATCCATTATTTTTAAGAATATTTAGATTCTCCTACTAAAAAGAGCCTGGGCTCCAATTCTTCAGTAGCCCAGGCTTTGTATTCTGAATGTCTTGAGAACAACAGTTCTCGATCTGGTGTAGTGATGTACGCCTTTAATCCCAGCACTCAGGAGGCAGAGGCAGGTAGATCTCTGTGGTTTTGAGGCCAGCCTGGTCTACAGAGTGAGTTCCAGGACAGCCAGGGCTACACAGAGCCCTGATTCCAGCATTGTGCAGACAGCAGAGATGGACAATTCAAAGGACTACAGGTTCATTTTGCCTCACAATTACAAGAGTTTCAGCCATGTGTCTGCCCTCATTGTCTCTGGGCCTACAGTGAAGCAGAGCTTTATAGGGAACACACAGGGTAGAAGAAATATCCTGGGGCCTGAGAAGCGAAGAATGAAGAAGAAAGTGGGGTCTGATGTCGCTCAAGAACACCCCCCCATGACCTAATTTTCTTCTACTCACTTTGACCTACTAAAGGTTCCAGGCACCTCCAGCCCCCCAAGAGTACCACAGGTTGCTATGCACACTCGTCTACTCCAGTCACATACAAAATATCGGGGATAAAATCCTGATAAAGGATAAGAGGCAATAAGATTCCAAAAGGAGTTCTGTGCCTCCTGGATAGACAGTCGCTGGTATCCCCTAACTCAGACGTGTTCCAGATTAGTCTTTCCAATCATCAACACGGCCTTATATTTAGGCATAAAAGTACCCCAAGAAATGACTCGTTAATGGTTAAGATTGGGCATTGTTTTCTGGCTAGCACAATGTTTCCAACTATCCTAGTTTAATACCAAGCTGTCCATAGCTTGCAATTTCTCTCAAAGTATCTGCTTCACCACAGCTAGAAACAGAGGTCAAGCATATTCCTTAGAGCAATAGACAATTCATAATAGTTAGAAATGTTTTACATACTAGAGAGTAATGAAGGGCTTCCACCCAAAGACATTAGCTAGAAGTGTTAGATTAAAACCTCCTAGTCATTGCCTCTAGCAGGACCATAGAAATAGCATAGAAATATCAAAATGCCTCAACAGGGAGAGCTCCACTCCTCTTCCTTCTGCTTCACACCTAGCTACCAGACCCTGCTGACCTTGGTGTGGGGGTCACTTGCCTACGTGACTTCAGTCTTGTGTCCCCTGCTGTAACCCCCACCTGCTTACATGACTCTTGACATCTGCCCTGTTTGCTGTATGGTATTTAAGCCTGATTCTCACCTTGCACAAATACATTCAGATTCACCACACCCTTGTGTCTCGAGTCTGTTTGTCATCCGCCGACTTATTGCCCACCTGACCAGAATTCTCATCCCATGGAAATTGGGGTCCCCTCAACGAACCCGGTCCACGGCAACAGGCTGCCATGCAAACCTTAGAATATGGGTCTTTGGGAAACATTTAAGAATGAGAAGCTAAGCACTTACCTTCCTTTTACCAAGTAGGTTTTCCAAGATGAAGATTGAGAGATTCTTTTTATTGAAGAACTTTGATCCTAGGGCAATCGAGCCCCAAACTGCTTGCATATCCTTGCTTATATTGGGGTTTAAGGCTATGAGCTTAAGCCAAGTGCAGGGGTTATAAGGAGTTATAAGAGTATTATAGGAGTATCTTGACTAGATAGATCTTAGCCCATGATCTCATCAGTTGTTTTCAAAAATTCAACTTTTACTCAACAAGAGAGAAACTGTGCCTGGTACTAGAAACCAGGCCAACTGCTCAGTGCTACTGAAGTTATGGTTCTTGAAGGAGAACCTACAGCCACTACTCTACTATAGCAGCATAATCCTTAACAACAATCTAAACATTTGTCCTCACACTCAGAGCTAAGTGTCTTCATCCTCATAAAAAACAAAATGAAACAAAAACAAAAACAAAAATCAACCTGTTTACAACAGGCAGAAAACCATGACTAATCAAAATGCAGAGTTACAGAGAACAATCCCTATGCATACATCTATCAAACACCCCTGTGCCTAAGGCTAAGGAACATTGTAGAAGACAGGGCAGAAAGATTGTAAGAGCCAGAGATCAGAGAGGTCATCTGCTGAGAAACGTGTCTCCTATTATAAGAGCCTACATACACCCATAAAATCTCACCAACATGAGCACCCAAATGTAAGCTGAACAAGGATGTGACACCAACAGGTATGCCGAACTGGAAAGAGGGAGGCCCATAAGGCCTTGACCTACACAGAGAGCTACACGCAACCGAGGAATGCTGAAAGCAGGAGAAACAGTCTTCCTCAGGGAAGCATGCACACTTAGTTATTGATCACAGCAAGTGGTCAGCCCTGAGCCCAGCAAGTGGTCAGCCCTGAGCCCAGCAAGTGGTCAGCCCTGAGCCCAGCAAGTGGTCAGCCCTGAGCCCAGCAAGTGGTCAGCCCTGAGAACATGCACATCAGTAACATTATACAGACTGAGCAAGCTGTAGTTTGTATGTATGCATGTATATATGTATGTATGTATGTATGTGTGTGTATGTATGTGTATATATACATACATATGCATATTACATATATGCAGGTGATAAGAATGAAAAAAAGAGGTCATGAATTTGAAAGAGCAACAAGGGCTCTTTGTATATATATGTGTGTGTGTGTGTGTGCATATATACACACACACATATATACACACATACATATATGTATATGTATATACATACACACATATATACATATATATTTTTATATGTATAATACACACACATATATATGTACATACATATATATACATATATATATACTATACACCTATATGTATATAGGTGGGTTTGAAATGAAACAGTGATAAGGTACATTTTTTTCTACCGTATTCACTGTCTACAAGGCCTAGATTGATGAAGACAGATAATCTGCTTCAGGAAATCAAGAACCAGCTAAAGAAGTTGGTGGTCCATTTGGCAGTCAAACCAGGGTCAAAGTCATCTCCCAGATGCAAAATCCCGTTTGGAAGTATGTGGCTTCCTAGGGCATGTGATATAGCCTGAAGACCCCAGTTACAACTTGCTCCCGGTCTGTCAGGCCACCATTAGTGTTCAGCACAGCAGTTAAGCACGACTTCTTAGCAGTAACAGTGAGAGCCAAGACACCGAGTTTATCATGCCCAAGACCTGGGAGATTCCACCAATGCCTCGGTTTTCCTCTCTATCCACTACTGGCAGCCATACATCATGGAACTCTAGACTAAGTGAGATCAGTTTTTATACATACTATAAATCTTTTATGCATAAATGACACTTGGTATCAGAGTGCAATGAGGAAGAGGAAGAGATATCTCTCAACTAAATCCAAATTCCTCCAAAGAGTCATGTTTTAGAGTTTAATAAGATAGAGAGTAACAAAACGGTTCAGGGAGTACAGATGCTATCCACCAAGCCTTGTGACAGGAGTGTGATTTCCAGGACCTACACAGTGGAAGGAGAGAGAGAGCCTTCAGAAGGTCAGAGGGGGCTGTCCTCTGATCTCCACATACCAGCCGTGGTAGGAATGCATCTTCACACATACACAATAAGTAAGCGAAGGTAATTAAAAAAAATGTTTACAGAATTTAAAAGAAGAGAAAAAAAAAACTGTTTTCTATAAAAGAACCTGATAAAACCAAGTTTTGGTCCCGGTATTCAGGATTCGCCGGGAAATGTTAACCCTTGGTTCCCTCGCCGGGAAATGTTAACCCTTGGTTCCCTCGCCGGGAAATGTTAACCCTTGGTTCCAGTAGCGTTGGCTCCCGTGACAAGATATGTTCTCTTTTTCTTTCCCTGGTCTTGATTCTCTGTTACTGCTTTTCTTTTTTATGTCACCACTTGTAAGCTGACTGGAATTCCTGTTCGAAAAGGTGGGATATAAACAATAAAAATAAAGACAAGACACTCCGAAACATTTTGCTGAATTTATTGAATTGCCAAATCTTTTCACATAAACCACAGAGCTTCTGAAAAAAAAGAAAGAAAGAAAAAGAAAAAAAAAAACCATGACTGAGTGCAGTAACAGGTAATTTTCTCCTTTTCACATTTCAGTGTTGAAATTTTACCTCCTAGAGCAATCCCATTTCTCTTGTTTCTGTTGGTCATGATTCAAATGCCCTTTGCCTTGTCGGAAGACCGAAGGTCCGAGGGCAGATGCTCGAAGAGGCTGACAGTGCAAGTGGCATGCCATCTGTCCGCTTTCTGCCTCTGGGCATGCGCCACTTTTGGCAGAGTGGCGGCTTCAGTAGCTAATTTCAGCCCTATCTTTTATCATCCCCCACCCCTACCCCTGCTCTTCTCCACCTCATGGAGTGAAAGTAAAAAGAAAGAAAAGAAACTTCACACCTGCATCCTCCAGGATCAAAAATATCTCATTTGAAGCCATTCTTGGGGTTGCTATGGTGATGGACAATTCTGACCATCAGGGTGCAAGGAGCCACTGTGTTACAGAGTCATTGAGTTACAAAGTTGAGGACAGATGGGTGAGGAGAGAGCCACAGAGGGCCTCCTGGCCTGAGAAAATGACTTCCCCTCATGTACAGCCAGCACTCCACACACCCACAAAGCCTTCTGATGGGAAGTCAGCCACTCCGAACTCAAATGAAAGATGCTGGCCCTCCTCAGCAACCCCCAGCATGCCCTGGGGGGAGTTCTCTTCCATTATACTCTAATGGGTCGCACAAGGGCGCTCTGAAGGAGCAAGCAATTCACTCTGAGAGCTCTGAGCTCTGCTGATTCTGAGTGGAGCCCAATTTCTCCTCTGATGGATTCCTGGGGGACTGTTTTTCCTACTGTGTCCCCAAAGCCAGAAGCTTCTGAGCCTGCTTCACTCCAGGACTGGCTTTCAGATATTTGGAGAGTGACAATCAGGCCTTTTAGGCTGATGGAGTTCAAAGTCTAAATGCACTCTATGGTGTCCCGTCTAAAACCAGTTCTGGCCCAGCCTTCCTTGTACACCTCTGTCCCCAACACAGTTATAACTTTTCTCATTTTGTAAGAGGTTTGCTAGGTCCATTAGAGAAAATTCACAGGATGTAAAAACTAACCAGTTTGTGCTAACTCAACTAAGACACAAGGCAGGTAAAAGAGTGTGCCAAAAAAGGCAAAGAATGTTTCCAGTCCCAGGCTGTGGAACCCCCCTACCCCCAGTATAGAATGGAATACTGGTGGAATCAATACCCATTCCCAGCTCCATTCTCTGGACAGGTTCTCCTACAATAATGAAATGGCTAAATTCTTGTTTCTCAACTGCCCTTGTTTGTAGAAACAGCCATGAAATACCATTCTAGCCCACGGTGCCTCTAGCAAACAGTGTCTAGAGGCCCTCCTGAAAATTTTGGGTCCCCCTAATTTTAAAAACAAGAGGTTGTGTTCTTTCTGTCTACATCCTTCTTTGAAATGATGCTGATAGTTAGCAAGGCATGGTGGCACTCAAGAGGCTGAGCAGGAAGATAATGAGCTCATGGCTAGCCTGTGCTATACATAAGATCCTCCTCTAAATAAAAAGAAGCCATATGTCAACCAGGATAAAAATGCCTAGGGTAAGCTTGAACCCCTGGCATCACTGCATTGATATTATCAGTGATCCAACTTGAGACCCTTTGTTTAGGAAAACCAATCTTATTTATTTAAATTATTGTGATTCAAAATTTCTCATACTGGAAGCTCGCTGCATTTCTATTAATAAGCTTCGACCGCTGTGACAAATACGTAAGATAAGCAACTTGAAGAGAGACTTGTTTTGGCTCCTGATTTCAGAGGTGTCAGGCCCTGATTGCTTGCTATCTTTTGGCTTTTGGACTGTATGACGATGTCACATCAGGAGGGAGTGTATGGTGGAAGAGACAATTCTCATAGTAACTGAGAAGAAAAGAGAGATGGGAAAGCGGGCAGCTCTCAGTATCTCACAGAATGATGCTGCCCCCACAAGGACCTAACTTTCTCTTACTGGACCCCACCTCTGGGAGATCTAATAGTATGTCCAGCTGGTGGCCAAGCCTATATAGCACACTCTCATTTGAGACTCAAACTAATGCAGTGTCCTTCGCTGTTTTGACTCTTAAGATGTGAACACCTGAGAGGGAGCAGGCACCCAAATTAGACCAGGATGGCTATTTGAAAACTTTTTGTTCGAATTACCTAGTTCAAGCAGTTTCTCGGAGTTCAGTAGTCGTTCCCACGTCATCTCTGTTGGCCGTAATAGCTGGCCAGGTCAGAGTTTTCTTTTCTGCTACTGTTTTTATTTTGTCTAGGTTTGGGGTTATTATTGTGGCTGTGGTTTAAGAGAAGGCCTCTTTCTCTAAGTAGCACAAGACCTGAAACTCCGTATGTTAGGCTAGGTGGAATTTAGAATTGCCTTGTTTTAACTTCCTGGGACCTGGGATTACAGGTGTGTACAGCCTTGTCTGACTCAGGTAGAGTTTTCTTAGAGCTCCAGACATTCTGCTGGAGGCTGAGATGAGTGGAAACAGAGTCCTGATTCCTTTTACTAGTGAACAGGAAGAAAGCAGAGAAATCTGCAGTGGAGAATGCTAAAACGACTTAGCCTTATCATTTTCTGAAGACAGAGATGAAAGGCCTCTTTAATAAGCAACGTCCCTGAATGGCTCAAATGGGAGTACAATAATGAAGAGAGAAATGGTACCCTGATTTCCTTTTCCCCTTTCAAAGGGCAATCCCCTGTCCTAACAACTCAATCTGCTGTCACTTTGAGGCATCCCCCCCCCCCCCCCCCCCCGTGAAGGAAATTGAAGATGGCACCAGAAAAAGTCCACCTCAGACATGACAATGGGGGATTCAGGACCCTGAGCCTGCCAAGTATCTTCATTTAATCGGTGTTCACAGTGGTGTTGGTGACTGCTCCACACATCCAAAGTGTAGCTTCGTAGGAATGCTCAGACTGGCGCTTGATCAAACAGCTGAGTACGGTAACCTGGCCACACTAACACAGAAAATTAGCCATCACTTGCTCAGTAAAGTTTTCTGTGGTTTTATCTTCCTGAACACAAGTCCTCTGGAGCAGTTAAGTTACACTAATGAAGATGGTAGACTCAGAAAGCCATGCTTGTGTACCAGCAGGGAAGATGCAGAGACTGAGGAAGGCGGGGAGGGAGAGGAGGATAGGGAGGGAGGGGAGGGTTAGGAGGGGTGGTGGCTTGTCTGATGTTTTAGCTTACACATTTTATTTGCATATTTAGTATCATGACACCACATGCTGAACATTCAGATTTACAGCAACCATTTAGAGCCACTCTGCTTAACTCCATGCAGCCTGCACTCCCAAGGGAGAGTTACCTACATAGACGCTCAATCTTACTTGTGTTTAATCAGAGAGAAGCTCAGGTTTTGTTTCTTCTTATCATTTTCTACTCCTTCATGCTTTTCCTCTCTCACTTCCTGGTTATATTTTAGTTTAGTCAAGGGAAAGGGATGGGCTCTTAGCCAGATCCAGAGGCAAGGCGTGGAGAGGATGAGAGTGGAAGAGGAGAGTGATTGCATGGTGCTGTATTTGCATCAATGATGTCAGTCTCAAGTTACTTGGTCAGAAGAGGAAGGGAAGGAAAAGAGAGACAGAGACAGAGACAGAGACAGACAGAGAGAGACAGAGACAGACAGACAGAGACAGATAGAGAGACAGAGCAATTTCCCCAGAGAGAAGTAATTCAGGCCATTATAGAAACTGTGGTCATCATCAGTCAGATGACCCAGGAGACCCACTGTGTAGGTCCAGTCACATCTGAAGGCCTGAATATCAGAGAAGATGATGGAGGTGCTTAGACATCCAAGTCTCAGTCTAAAGCCAGTCAAGGAGAGTTCTTTCTTGTTCCTAAACAGGACTCGAAGGTCCATTCACTAAGTGGGTTGATTTGAATGGCAACACTGCAGAGAAGAAAGCAAAACTCCTGCTTTTCATCACAGATTGGATCTCTATTTCTTAGGCAGTGGGGTGGGGGGAGGAAAAGGAACAAGAAGTGTGTGGAGCCAGGGATGGGCAGTACCATCGATCATGGATGGCACTGTGTTCTATAAAATTGCATCACCAGTTTCTCCAGAGTGGCCCCCACTTCTCCAGGAATGGTTGGAGACATTTGGCTGCTAGATACAGTTTTGAATTCCATATTCAAGATCTCAATCCTGGGATAAACGTCCTTCTAAGTAAGCTCTCTGCACCTAAGCCAAAATTCAAAGTTCTTAAAAGGCTTCCACAGCTATGGGATGGGCTCTGCATCCCCATTTGTCTCCGTAGTGGTTTGAATAGGTTTGGCCCCCATAGATTCATGTGTTTGAATGTTTGACCCATAGGGAGTGTCACTATTAGGAGGTTTGGTCCTGTTGGAGTGGGTGTGGCCTTGTTGGAGGAAGTGAGTGACTGTGGGGCTGGGTTTTGATGTCTCTTCCTATGCTCAGGCTCTGCCCAGTGTGGACGAACGCCTCCTTTTGGCTGCCTGTGGAAGACAGTCTCCTCATGGTTACCTTCAGATCCAGATGTAGAACTTTTGGCTCCTCCAGCACCATGTCTGCCTGCACACTGCCATGCTTCCCGCCATGATGATAATGGACTGAACTTCTGAAACTGTAAGCCAGCCCCAATTAAATGTTTCCTTTAAAAGAGTTGTCTTGGTCGTGGGGTCTCTTCACTGCAATAAACCCCTAACTGTCTGGAAGACTGAATCCTTCCAGATTTTTGAAGAAAACCTCACACTATCCACATTCCCAACACTTAAAGAACTCTCTTTCAGTGATCTGCTGGGCCTTGAGACTCAAATCCTCATGATATTAATCACATCAGTGGCATGACTACTGTCTGCCAAGTGACATTTCTCCCACTGTGTGATACCCCACAGGGTCAATCTGGAAATCACAAACTGAACAACTGACAACTGTCTCCAAGAAGAAGGGCACTTCTGATAGTGGAGATAAACTAAGTCAGAGCTGTAAGTGGTGTGACTGTACTCTACTAACATCTACTTAGTAGCTGGTGAACACGTGATTTCTTCCTATTAATATGCTCTCAACGCATTCTCCCATATCAGACTTCTAACCAGTTTGATCACAGAAATTATCACATGCATCTGCTTTGAACAATGAGACCGGTGGAGAGAAGTAAGAAAATGACTAAAGAGGGTGTGAGATAGGGAGATCATGAGAGGACGGGAGAGGGAAGTATGGATAGCTATCAAGGTAAGAGCACTCCAGACAGCTGGTGAACAAAGTCCAACCCAAACTCACCCTCTACTCTCCTTCCCTAATGCGTCCTGGGTTTCCAAGACCATCTGAGGATGTCCCCCTGGCTAAAGTCCACTATAGTGAAGGGATTCAAAAGATCTGCAGAGGGAAACCAGACAGCCGCTTCCATGAGTTCTCCCCCACAGGACCTAGTTTCTTAGTAACGAGTCCTGAGCTTGTGTATGATATGCTGCCTTCAGGGGAACTTGCTAGATACTCAGTGCCCGGGCTTCTCCTGGGGCTGCTCACATAAGCACCCTCTGTCTAGCACCTACCCAAATGCCAGGATCCCAGAAGGCAAACAGTTGCTCACACCAACAGGCACTGTGAGTCACTTATCAGTCAGGGTGATGGAAAGCCTTCCTGAAGCCCAAGTCCCTGGATGCCAGCCAGTGGGCATCCATTCCTCCAGGGACAGCATCCTCTCTGGTTAGGCTCTGGTTAGGCTCTTTCTGCTTATCTGGGTCTGTTCAGGGTGCCCCCAAACTTTCTGCCAACGACTCCCACAGGGATGGCAACCCTGTATTAGTTACTTTGCTCAAGTTACTTTAGTTCACAATTTCCATCACAGTAGGAAAGGCTTCCTAGTGGAAGCACCTTAGTTGTGGCTGTGGCAGTAAGAGCTTGCTCACAGCTGGGCAGATCAAAAATACCACTGCTTTTTTGTTCTTTTGGGGTTTTTTGTTTTTTGTTTTTTCTCTCTCTATGTTATGTCTGGAACTCTCCTCCCCCAGCACATCATGGGATTCCAGACCCACAGTGAGACTAAGCCTTGCATCTTTGGTTAAAACTCTCTAAAACTGCACTCAAACATGGACAGGTGAGTCAAAATGTCAGTGAAGAGCACCCACCACAAAACCCTCAGGAAAAGGGAAACAGATTTGTGTGGTAAAGTCACTGACGTGTTCACTCCAAACCACATTCTCAATTTGGGGATTAGAACCTCCTTCAAGGTTTTCTAGCTGCATTATGCCTGCCCCAGCTTCTCTAGGTGCCTGCCTCCTTCCTTACAAGATCCGAGGAACCAAGTGCATGCTTAAGAGTATGCTTAAGAACACACCCAGGATCAGAGGTGAGGACAACACAACATCTGTCCCAACACCGGGAGTAACTGGGACCAGCAGGATCCAGGCACACAGGAACTCTGCCAGCCCAGTGGCTCAGGTTGCTTCCAGTCTGTCTGGGCCAACTGGTGCCCTGAGTAGATTGGGCGCAAGCTCCACAGCCAGTCCCAAAACACCCAGAGGAAGCTCCATTCCCAGGTGCTCTAACAAGCCCAGGATCACAGGACCACAGGATCCCAGAATCACAGGATCACAGAGACAGCTTGACTCTGAGGAATTCTGACACAACCAGGATCACAGGAAGAACAGGCTCCAGTCAGACTTAGCAAGAACAGGTAGCACTAGAGATAACCAGATGGTGCAAGGCAAGCGTAAGAATATAAGCAACACAAACCAAGGTTACTTGACATCATCAGAATCCAATACTCCCACCATAGCAAGTCCTGGACACACCATCACACTGGAAAAGCAACATTCAGATATAAAATCACTTCTCATGATAATGATACAGGACTTTGAGAAAGACATAAATAGTACCCTTAAAGAAATACAGGAGAACACAGGTAAACAGCTAGAAACCCTTCAAAAAGAAACACAAAAATCCCTTAAAGAATTACAGGAAAACACAATCAAACAGGTGAAGGAAATGAACAAAACCATCCCGGATCTAAAAATGGAAATAGAAACAATAAAGAAATCAGAAAGAGAGACAACCCTGGAGGTATAAAACCTAGGAAAGAAATCAGGAGTCATAGATGCAAACATCAACAACAGAATATAAGAGATAGAAGAGAGAATCTCAGGGGCAGAAGACACCTTAGAAAACATTGACACAA
>NW_022196912.1:92533675-92555637 GCF_008632895.1 Mastomys coucha | reverse complement strand
CTGTGCCACCCTCCAAGCAGAACCATTGTTCATTGAAACAGTTGGTGAATGACTTTAGGGATAGACCACATTAATAGACTCACCATTTCTTAAATGAATGTAACCTGTTCTCTGTGGGTTGAGAATAAAGTCACTCACTCAAGTCAAATAGCAGGAAGTCTGTATCTAAAAAAATCGTGCCTACAATTCATTCGTTGGTGCAAGCAAAACTGTCAACTCTCAGCTTAGCTACAATGGAAGTAAAATCCTTTGGTGATGTGAGGGTCATTGAAGTACAGCCTTATTACAATGAAATCCAATGTCTAAAAATTGTTCTTATTTTGGGCTTGTACCACAGTAAGAGCCAAGATTTTAAGCTCTACTAAATACAAGACAAATAAACAAACAAAAAGACTTTATATATTTATGTTCATTTAAGAAAATACTAGTAGCCGGGCGGTGGTGGTGTACGCCTTTAATCCCAGCACTTGGGAGGCAGAGGCAGGTGGATTTCTGAGTTTGAGGCCAGCCTGGTCTACAGAGTGAGTTCCAGGACAGCCATGGCTACACAGAGAAACCCCATCTTGAAAAACAAAACAAAACAAAACAAAACAAAACAAAACAAAACAAAATACAGTTAATATGTTTGTAGTTATTTAAAATTTATATTGAGAAAAACATGTATTTTCAGTATTGCCATAGACAAGCATCTATATAAGACTGTTAAATTGGTTGTTGTTTTATATCAAACAACTTTTATAATTAAAAAAAGAGTATGCTTAATATTCTGGCTCTATAGAAGGTCTTTGGCCTCCACAAGGTGGAGAACACATTCATTCATCAGGTACTTACCTCCTCTCAGGACACATTAATGTACTACAAAAATCACAGGCATCAAGAGCTCCACTCGCAAGGACCTATTTCACAGTATGTCAAAAGAGGCACACCTAGAAACATACAACAGGGCCAGAGAGACACTGAGCTCTGGGCTCGAGCTCTGGCTTGGTAGCTTGATAATTTTCGGTTTCCAAAATTTGTATCTGTGAGGTGGGAGCAACTCTGTCTGAAGGAGGGTTACGTGAGATGCACAGTGTAAAACATCATCTTCCTTTCTTCTCTTATGGAGGGACTTCAAATCTCTGCTGGGTCTCTCAGCTCTCAGGATCAGTGCTGAAGGCTATGCATGACAGTGACCTCATCCAAGGACTACCAACCCAGACAAGGACTGGTTCTTAGCAGCAAGGTTCCCATGGAAATCCCAGAGCCCAGAAGCTGCACTTGAATGGAAAATTGCTTAAATAAGATGAAGTTGATTACAATCAGCAAGTACTCATTGTGACTCAAGTTTGGGATGGCTGCAGTGGAGACAGATGTGGAAGATAAGCCTGGTGGGTTTTATGTACAGGAGGCTGGATGCTATTGGGAGAGAAACCTCAAAGAAGCAGTACGCTAAGACAACAGTACATAGCGGGGCTGAATGAAACACTCAGCTATAAGTGAGACAGCTTCTGTAGCAAGCTAAACTTACTGTGAGAACAGGTCAAATGTTGGCTTGACTTATCTAGCATGTGTCCTCTCAGCTGGTTCCCAGTGACTCCACCCTTTCATTCTCACTCTTTCCATGCAGCCTAGACTTACTGACTTTTTTCTAATAAACAGAATTACAGGAAGTCACAGGATATCACTTCCTTCATAGGCTATGGAGTGACCAGTGTCTTCCTTCATGGACATTCTCTCTTGCATGCCTTCCCTTTTTCATTCACAGCTCTAAGGAAGCCAGTTGCCATGTTGGGTGGTGCCCTGTGGAGTGATTCACATGGCAGGGAGATACCCTGATCATAGGCAGAAGGAAGCTGAGCACTGAATACTACCAGCTAGAGTGAGCTTGAAGCTGAATACTACCAGCTAGAGTGAACTTGGAGCTGAATACTACCAGCTAGAGTGAGCTTGGAAGCATCCTTGCTGATGGACACGAGGCTGCAGCCCTGCCTGACACCTTCCAAACATATGATAGACCTTATTTAAAGGCACCTGGTGATTCTGCTCCATTCCTAAACCCCGAAAACTTCCAGGGGATAAATGTTTATCACACTACATTTGGAGGTTGTTTGCTAGGCAACATAGCTAACAGATACAGCTGAGAAAGATGGGTAGGCTTAAAGGGGATGGAAGTGTGAGGCCAAAAATAGGAGGGATATGAGAGATGCTTTCTTCCTTACCTACTGTAAGCTCCTGGCTGGATAAAAGATGGATTAAGAAGAGAAAACCAAACACATTTGTAGACACATGTTTTATGCATGTATCACATGGGAGTAGGGAGTATGCACAGGTGAGGGACTCAAAGAGGTGGCTTAGAACCGGGTACATAGTTATCAAAGAGCACTAAATCTATAGAGAAATGAATAGAAAATGGAAAGTGGTTTTAGTTTCCAAGGGTGATAAGCTGTGTGAGGTAAATGCACAGGACACTAATGGAAGACAGCAGGGCTGGTGAGTACAGCCAGGTATGCAGATTTCATGTTCCCACTTGTGGGTTAATAATGGCTCTGTCTCTAGCGGTAACTCGTCCTTCCCCACAGAGAGGAAAGCTGGGACACTCGTGTAAATTATGTCCTATATTTTGGGCAAATTGGGGGCAGGCAAAAGCTTTTGCTGTTTGCTCTTCCTTAATTGCCTCAAGCACAGAATAATTCTTGTGTTAAGGAGATCTATTTGGGATGACATGTTTTGGTTTCCTTAAAAACCCGTGTGTCAGGCTTGACAATGGGCAATTACAAAGGCTTTGCTCGGCAGGGTCTGTGGTAGAGGAAGGAGAGAAAACACCACTCCCCACCCCAAACCCTGAACACAGACACAGACACAGACACAGACACAGACACACACACACACACACACACACACACACACACACACACACACACACACACACGCGCGCGCGCATGAGCACGCACAGAGCACACTCTGTTCCAGCTACTTTTCTTCTCCTAGTGCTCACCCTTGTCTCCAAGGCCCATGACACCCCGAGAGCCTTCATCCAGGCCTGCTATTCAGGGAGACCTCCCATCTCATGTCTGTGTGGGAAAATCCCACCAGGTAATTCCTGCCTGTACCATAGCAACAACTGATCAAAAGCTCACCGCTTCTGTTGTCGGCATCCTGTTTTCATTGGTTACTACTGAGATCTGACAGCTCAGCTCTCTCCCAATTCTCTGAACTCCTGAGAGCTATAAGGACGTTGTGGAAGGAGTAACAGTGTCCACAGCTTCCCCGGATTCCAGCTGGGACAAAATGAACAGTCACAGTTCTAGGAGAAACTCAAGCTGTCACTAAAGAAGATGAACTCCAGAGACAGAAAGCCAAGTTCCTGGGTGGAAGTGATGGTCACTAGGTTGACAATGGGCCAGTAACACTAGTGTTATTGCAATCTCCATGATCCCATCTCTGCCTGCCAGCTGAAGAGGCCCGGGAATTAATTTCCCTGAAAATTGTCATGACCGTTATCGCTGAATAGCTTTATATCAGAAGGCTCAAAAAGGGTTTCCTCGGGGCCAGCTGATATGTAAAAAGGTTTACATTCAGCCTTTGAGCGCAGCATTTCAGTGGCTGCCATCTGCCCAAGTATCCTGGAAAGATTTTTCCAAAGGACTCCGACATTAATCTCTGACCTTTGAGAGTTTGTTCCTAGTTTGAAAGCAAGGCTCGGGCATGAAGACAATTCTAGATAAAGTTTTGAACAAGAAGTTGTAAGCCTACAAGATGAAGGTCAATGCAAACAAGACAGACAGAAGAGGCTAAAAAGGCATGGCTGCCCAGGAAGGACAGAGGCCGGGCAAAGCCTTGGGTACCAGAACCTGAGCAGCACGAAAGCTCCTCTTTCCTTCTGGGAACGTGAGTGCACATGCCCAGGTCTCTCTGTCTGCGTCCACTGTCCTGCTCCTACAAACCCTGCCCTTTTCTGCTTGTTCTTCCTCCTTACATCCCAATACAGCCACTGTGGTCCCTAGATCTGTGTGGCCTTTCAGGGCCAGCACAACTTCTGTATCCCTCAGTTCAGTGTTTAGAACCAAGACTTACCATTGGGTGGCCAGCCTATGAATTGGAGCCTGAGGGTCAGATGTCTCCTTCCAGCTGCTATCAGCTGTGATTGAGGACCCTGTAGGAGTGAAGCAATACCAGCTCACACAGATAGTGAGATCAAGGACATACTGAAATGGATGCCCAAAAGGTGGGGAGATAAGGGGGGAGGGTCTGTGACACATAAGAATAGAGGGAGAACTTTCTTATCATGAAATTTTTCAGTGGAAATATTTTTTAATGTCTTCTTAGTTGTTTTATTGTTGTTGTTGTTGTTGTTGTTGTCATTGCTGCTACTGGTGGTGGTGATGTGTGTATAAGACTCAGACTGGCCTCAAGCTCACAATCCTCCTGCCTCAGCATTGTGAGTGCTGAGTCTGTGTGCATACACCACCACACCCAGATCATCTGTTGCTTCTGATGAGGGAACCGGATCCCCAAAACAAGAAGATGACAATCATCAAACTGTCTCTTGGCCACAGGGAAGGACCAGGGCTCATTCAAGGCCATGTTTTCTAGTGATCAACCAACAGATGATCTCTGTGGTCCTTTCTGGATTTGTCATTTGATGGCTGTGGGCCTTTCTGTAAGGCAAAATGAAGAAATGTGGAACAATTCTTAGCATAGAAGAGGGTACTATTACTTTAACATTACCATGCTTTCAGATCTTGATATATATATATTAAGAAATATTATACACACACACATATATATATACATAAATATATATATACACACACATATATATTTTTTTAAAAAACATGAGCAAAAACCACCATGGGGGACCTGAGTTCCTCTTTGCAGCCTGCTCTGGTGGCAGGAAATATGCCAACAAGCCCTGTGCTCATGACACTGGAAATGGTGGTCCTCGCTATCACCACCCAGAAAACTCCAAGGGCAGTGCCAGCGCCAGATGCCCAGAAATTGCTGATAACAAAGCAGGGTTGCTCCCAGGTGACTGGGGTTGATGGGAAAACTAAGGCCTGAAGGATAGGGTTGCCACATACCATGATCAGGGGGGTTTATGGAGACCAGTCATTACCACAGACCTCTGACCCTCCTCTCTGACTCACCCTTTCGGCCTGAAGCTTCCAAACACCCTTATCTAAAAGAGATGGGACTCTGCCCGGGAGTGACTGAAATGCCTGACATCCATCAGGGCCCAACTGCCATTCGTGACAAGCGCACTGGACTCCCTCACATGGAGTAAATTGGTTTGACCTTTAGGAGGGAAGGAAACTATGTCACCTTCCTAGCCCTCTACAATGAGAGATGACCTCCCTGCGCAGCCTCCCCAGGAGGTGGAGAAAGGCCCTGGGCAGGGCTGAGACTGAAAAATTGAGGTCAAAGCAGAGGCACATGGAGTAGAGTTTAATTCCCACAGGCTAGCCCAGATAGAACACCCTTGCAAGGCCTGTTTCTCGGGATCTGATGTCTCTCTGTTCCTCCCAACCCTTCTCAGACTGGCTGGGAAAGACACTAAAGTGGATTTAGTAGGAAGGCCGGAGGTGCTCAGCAACTAGCCATTTTGAGGGGGATGGGACACAAAGGGGCAGGTTTTGTTCTTAGGTGATGACTACATGGACAGTGTAGTCCATGGACTGGGCCTTTGCAGTGTTGAAGGGAAACAGGAAGGTAAGTCTTTTAGATACCTTCCAGCTCCACCCACAGCCCTCCTTGCGAATGAACCTTATTCTGCTGAGCACCTTAGTCTGGTTTTAATTCTAATTTGAAAGATATCTGTGCCTTCTGAGTCAGACAATTGCTTAGCTGACAAAGGCAGGTAGAAGGTAGCCTCAGATGAAAAAGGAGACTGGGCCTCCAGGCAGGTGGCATTTCAGTCATGTATGGCCTTGCAGCTCCACTGGCATGGCTGTGTGGCATCTTGGATGGGAAGGGTTCCCTGGAGAGAAGTTCTTCTGGCTTGATGACTAGTTTCCAGCTGTCAGGAGGGTTTAAGGGCCACGGCCACAAGAACCTTGCTTCCTGCCTCTGCTTACCCAATCTTCCCAGTCCTTTATGACTGCCCCACATTGACCTGTCCCTGCCTGAACCTTTTAATGGAACTAGTGTCCCCACATGTGCTGGCATCCCTGAGCTGGGGGAACATCTGAGATAATCTAATGCAGTAAGCACAGGGAAGATGGGTCACGCGCAGATGAGCAAGTGCCCAGCTAGTTGGCTCGCAGATAGTTTAACTAACTAACCCATGGTTTGCCAATGGCAGAAACCGTTCCCCAGCCTGAGAGCTCTCTTGGTCACCTGACATACACTGCCATGTTTACCAGCATCTTCGTTCCCTCTTGCCTAGAGTTGGAGGGCTTCTCAAATGAGCCCTCCAATCCGAGTGAGAAAAAGAAGCAATGCCAAGCCCAGCCCCTTGTTTCTAAGGGAGATAAGACATGGTAGCCTTCCACACAGGGCCCAATGGTCTCAGGGAGACTCCTACCCTTGCTTTCTGCAGCCATGTCTCAGTTTGGCTGCTTGTGGTTAGTATAGTCTTGGTGTTAGGCTCACATTCAAGGTCCATAGTCTCAGAATCTGTGAGTTTCTCTCCCATCCCCCTGTTACTGTGGCAATGAAGAAAGTTCCCACTTTACTGGATTTTATGAGTTATCTCGCCCAACTAAGGGCAGAAAATATACCTATTCTTCCTTTCTAGAAGAAAATGAATTTATTAGTGATAGCTGAAGAGAGGATATAATAATAACAGCTAACTTTTATTGAATGCCTATGGCATGCCAAGTTCTGTTGTGTCACAGCTAACAGAAGGCAGAGCTGAGACTTCAAACTCAGACCCTCTGGTTCCAGAGTTCCCAGTTTCAACACGATTTGGTTCTATATAACACACAGGGAGATTAATATATGACCAAGTGTGTTACTTTTCTCATTACTCTACCAGAATCCCTGAATGAAGTGACTTAAGTGATGAGAGGTTTATTTTGGCTCACGGTTTAGAGAGTTCAGTCGTGAACCAGCAGGACGGTTCTGTGGACAAATGCACTGACTGCCAAGCCTGGAAACCTCAGTTCTATCCCTGGACCCGTACGGCGGAAGGAGAGAACTGACTCCAGTAGTCCTGTAACTTCTACATGTGCCCTGTGGCACATGCATCCCCACAAGATGCTAAATAAATCTAAAAATATAATGAGACATTGATACTAAGTCCGTCATGGCATGATGAGGATGGAGGATAAAGCAGCTTGTCTGTGGGAGAAGAGGTTGTACTGGCTGGTCGTACAGAAGCTAAAGACCTGGGGCAGGTAGCAGGCTGGACAATAGATTTCAGAGTCCAACCATCACTGAGCCTGCCACACCAGCCTTGCCTTCTTCACCAAAGAAATGCTTTCTAACAAAACCACCAGCTGGAGACAAATACATGGGCCTGAGGGGATATACACTGCCTTCCCTCCAAAAAGGGGTCAGGGTGTTGTGAACCCTGGAGACTTTTGGGTCTAGATTGTGAGAAGGTTTGTGCTGGTGCTGGTGCTGCTGGTGGTGTAATGGTCATGGTAGTGGCAATTTGTTGTTATTGATGTTGTTGTTGTTGTTGTTTTTCAAGAAGGCTCTCACTTGATAGCCCAGTCTACCCTGGAACTCACTATGTACACAGTGATCTTCCTGCCTCAGCTTCTTGAGTTCTGAGAATTGAGGCAGGTATGAGAAGAATTGTTTTAAACTGAAATGGCAAAACTTATCCTTCAGTGTATACAAATCATTTCGCATACTCTTTCCCACAACTTAATGGAGGGGAAACTATTGTAACTCCTACCTTGAATGAGGCTGGTGGCTATGGGGTGTGAACAGCTGAGGAGTGTCAGTCAACACGTGTCAGGGGTGAATGATCAAGGAAAGTTTGTCCTCTCTAAGTCATCTTGTGTGGCCTTATAGCACAGGCACATAGCTATACTCAAAAAGTGGCCCAGCATTTATAAAGCTCTTAAAAATAGAACACAGAACCAAATGTGTGCTGCAAAGTGCTTCGGGGTAGATGGCAGACATCCTTGACTTTAAAACTGATCTTTGGTGCATCTGGGGTGGAGTGTGGGTGGGGAAAGGGGTAAACCAGCTTGTGTTTATAATGTGAGGCCACAGAAGAGGAAGCATTTTTAAAAAGACACACTTTTCTTGACTATTTGACCCTGGAGTCATATCCCAGGCACTCGGGAAACGAGTGCCTGTGTATGAGTTTCCATGCCCTACAATGAGATGCTGAAGAGTAGAGAGAAAAAATATAATACACCTCATTGATTGACTCTGCCCAGCACTGTTCTCACCCCATAGCCACCAGTTTGGTTGAGTCCCATGTTTGGAAGGTTTCTAACAAGCCCTTCTTCATTGTTTTCTGATACCTCTGACTCATGTAGAAGCTGGAGGCTTCCTGGTGAAAGCTTCCCAGGACACAACATTGGTTCCTGGAAAATGTCAAGGCCTTTCTGTGCTTCGCTCTATGGGTCTTGGTCAGGTGATCTGGCTGTACGAAGTCTCTGCTGGCAGAGAAGTGAAGAGTAAAGAATGCCTGAGCCCTAAGAGGATCCCTTCCCAGCCAGGATGTTAGAGTGACTGAAAAAGTGTTCTGCAGTGGGAGTTTAGGGGAGGCCACTACAACATTGAAACCTGCCTACACTGAAATTACCTACCAGTTGCTGGAGGAGCTGGGATCAGAACTCAGAGCTGAGAGGACAAAAGAAGGAACTTTGTCTGATGCAAATCATCTGCGCACTGAAGACCCATTCTTGTTTTACAAATGAGGACTTAGAAAGATAAAGTAATTTCTCCAAGACCACACAGCAAGAAGTATGGAGTTTAAACTCTAGAGCGCTGACATTTAGATGCTTTTCTGTTCACTCAAAAGTGATGCCATACTCTTAGTGAACTCTCATTAGAAGATTACATGCTTCCTTGTATTTATTTCTTGAGGAAATCCTCTTTCTAGGACATTGGTTTTCAACCCTTGTGTCCTGACCCCTTTAGGGTCGCATATCAGATATCCTGCATATCAGATATTTACATTACAATTTATAACAGTAGCAAAATTACAGTTATGAAGAAGCAACAAAATAATTTTATGGCTGGAGGTCACCGTAACATGAAGAACATGTGTTAAAAGATCACAGCATCAGAAAGATTGAGAACCACTGGTCTAGGTGGTCTTTCATTCAACACTTCTACTGCAAGAGTCAGGGTAATTAACTTGACTTAACATAACACCCTTAGAATTTCAGTGGTATAACTCAGTAAAGATATGCTTTTCACTCGTATCACCATTAAGTAAAACTGAGCAATTTCCCTCCAATCATCAACTCAGGGATCCAAGGCATTTCCAGATTCAGATGTCATTTTAAACAGAGCTGGAAGAAACTATGGGAGAAACATAATTAGGTGTAGATGCATTGTCTATCACCCCACTGGTCAGAACAGAGTAGCAGAGCCTCAATCTGACTATAAAGGACCATGGAACAGGTAACTGGGACTTTTCATTGTGATAAATACCCAAGAAAAACAGCTGGAGGGGAGGGCGCATTTATGTTGACTCATTGTCTCAGAGACTTCAACCCATAGTTGGTTGGATCCATTGCTTTGGTCTGGCATGAGCAGAATACCATCTTGGTAGCCTAGCAGCAGAGAGAAACAGGAAGGACACATGGATGTGGGTACTTCAAAGGCAAGCTCCTACTGGGCTACCTTCTCTAGCTCTTATCTCTGTTAAATTCCCATGAGCTTCGGGAACAGTCCCAGGAGCTGGAACCAGACTCTTCAACACACAAGCTTGGGAGTGATGTTTGCTATTCAAATGATGAGTCTTCTTGTGTGTATAGGAAAAAAAATATGGATTAAATTCATCAATCTCTTACATAACCATCATATTAATCAGGGTTCCTGAAGGAGGCATATCCAGCCAGGATTTTGAATTTGACAAGGATTACATTAGAATATTCTTATTCCTCAATAAGGACATCGAGGAATCCAGGGATCAGCAATAACAGATTCTCATACCACCCACCCTTACTCCTGGGACAAAGAAAAGAAACCATGATACCAGAACCTAGGTAGAGCTGGAGGCAGTTGACCTATTATGACAGGATCCATCCACTGCCAGAGTTCCCATATCAGAGGGGGAAAGGAGTTGGAGAATAAATACTCTCATCTCCCTTATGCCTTGAATCTGCTGCCTATTCTTCCTATGACTAAAGCCAACTGGAAGCCAAGACACAAGAGCCTGGGTGATTGATGCAGTGATCAGCCTCCCAGGTACAGGAAGGGCAGGCCATGGATCCTGAAGGCCAAAGTCCAGAGAAAAAGCAGCACACAAACCAGATACCTGAGTACCTCCACTTCCAGGAAATGCCATTCTCCTTTGACATTTACCTTGTGTGAGCTGCACACTGAGTTCTACCCATCTACACAAACCTATTGGTTCTAGGAGAGCCCAGTGTCAGCCACATGTCTCATAACCTCACCTGCCCTGGTGGACACTCATAATGCAATGGGATAGAATGCAAATTATCACAAATCCTTTCTATCTCCAATATAGAACTCATTAAGGTTCTGTAGCAACCCATGTGCCATGCAAAGTCCGGGACGCTCTATGAGAAGAGACCAGAGGACCATGGCTGAAGGATCTCGACACTCTTAGCCCAGAACGACTCAGCCCTTCCCCCTTTCCTATTGTCAGTCCATCCATCATCCTATTCTGTCTTCCTCCACCTTCAGCAGCCACCTCCTGGAACCTGCGTCAGCCTGGGCCCACTGTGATTAACTGAGCAGATACACTCACAAAGCTCGTCACTCTTGCGGGGCTCAGGGAAGCAGCTGCAGTAATTACAGGGAATTTCTGGAATGGAGACTAATGGTGCAGGTTCAGATCTAAAATGCTTTTGATCCTCTTCATCATTAAAAGGCCATTAAAGGTACAACACATATATTACCAGGCATCAAATCTGCATTGATGTAAAAAGAAATTAGGCTAATAATTGTTCCCAAGGCCATTATCTCCAGTGAGGGAGGGCACGTGGCTCTCCCCTTGTGGTTCCACAGAGGGCTTTCATTGACCCAGATCTGTTCAGTTTAGACAGCATTGACTGAACCTTTCTTGTGTGCCACTCTAACCAGACACCTGCATCTGTGAATACCCCAGTTTAAACTGTTGAGTTTCAATGACTTGCCCTCCAGTTTATAGGCTGAGTACTGTGAGGGAAAATAAAACAAAACACCACAGGTAATAAAGATACAAAGTGGCCCTAACAACAGAGGCATAACCACAATAACTAACCGGAGAGACTGCAGACGCCAGTTGAATGCTTCACTTTGGTAGGTACTCACTCTGCATCAGTTTCATTTAAGCACTTCACCCACGACCCAGTGAATCTCTCTTTCAGGCCCCACATGAGGTCAAGATTAAACTGTTCTTATTGGTTGAGGTCTCAACGACCATCCCCTAGCTACCAGCAAGGACTTCCATCCCTAAGACCTACTGTCAGGTAAGCTCTCCTAAACCAGCCCCTCACAGCCATATTCCCAAGAATCTACCAGGGTTCCAAGACTGTTCCTGATGGATTTATGTTGATGTGATAAACATCATGATCAAAATTAACTTGGGGGGAAGGGAGGATATCTGCAAACAGGTAACACTGAAAGAAATTAAAAGCAGGAGTTCAAGGCAGGAACCTGAAGGCAGGAGCTGAGGCAGAGACTACGACAGAGTGATGCTTTCTGGTATGTTGCTTTTTATGCCTTGCTCATCTTGCTTCCGTTACAACCCAGGACCATGAGCCCAGGGATACTGCTTCTTACAGGGGCCTGGGCTCTCCCACACCTATCAACAATTGAGAAAATGCCCTCACAGACATGCCCACAGGCCAATGTGATAGAGGCAATTCCATCTGAGATCCCCTCTTCCCAGGTGACTGTATTCCCAGGTGTCAAACTGACAAAAACTAACGAGCACACAGACTTCTGACCTGGTCCCTGGCTGTCACCCACTGAATCTTACTTGTCACCCAGGTGTGAGACTGAGCAACTAACACCATAGTCCTCAGACTCCCAGGTCCTCCCAGATGAAAATGATGAAAATGAGATGTAGAAAAATGAAGGCTGGAGAGTGAACGATGGAATGCAGGAGGCATGAATTTCTCCAGAGGAGACTCAGAGTGAGAGACAGAGATAAAATAAACAGCAAAACAGACAGAGAGCCTCATAGAAGCAGATTGTTAAACACATATGAGTCTTAGGATCTAGACCACAATAACTTCAGAATGAATCTAACAATGGTACTGAAAGAAAAATAGATAGAAAAAAAAGTCAGTCATCAGTGTAGGTATGAGTTCTCGACTTCAGATGCTGAGGCATAAATATGACTGGAGCCCGAAAGATGGTGCTGGTTTTACGCCCAGAGGAGACCAGGAATGAGCAGATGGCCCTGCCTCTGTAGGTAACTGCCTTCTTTCTAGCTCTTAACCAATACATTTATGTTTAAGTCAATGCTGGTAACTTAAATATTTTTCTAATATCTCTATACACTGATGTAACTACCTTCACATTGCTAGAGCAAACACTCTAGACAAATTATAAAGACAAAAGGTTTATTTTGGCTTAGAAGTTCCAGCTCAGGGCTAGTTGGCCTTGACTTTAAGTTTGTGGTGAGGCAGCACCCCACAGTAAAGGCACATGGCACAAGAAAACAGTTTGCTTCAGGATCGGGGAGTGAGACAGCCACAGCCCCTCAACCCCTGGGTGCACACTCCTAAGGACTTAAAGACCTCCACTGGGCCTTACCCCCTGATGTCTCCACCTTGCGCCCACAGTCCTGGACAGCGACTATTGGAGGACACTTAGGGTCCAGTCAAGAGCAAAACTCAACATGGAATGTGAAAGAAAATACAAAGAGGAATAGAAAGTGGTGTCTATGCAAGTAGTGAAATGAGTACAGCTTTATGGGTGTGCTTACACAAGCACTCAGGTTTCCCTAAAGGACCTGTAGGAAATGGTTAACACGGCTGGGCAGTGATGGCCCACGCCTTCAATCCCAGCACTCAGTAGCCAGATGCAGGCAGATCTCTATGAGTTCAAGGCTAGCCTGGTTTACAGAATGAGCCCCAGAACAGTCAGAGCTATAAAGAGAAACCCCATCTCAAACAAACAAAAGAAATGGTTAACACTAGTTACTGGTGAGAAATAGAAAGATGGCTGGAAAGCTGAAATTGGAGGGAGAATTTTCATTTTAATATTTTTAAGATGTTGAATGTAACTTCTCTATTCAAAACATGAAATGAGATCAAATCACTTTAAGTGAACGTGGGAGGGAGCTATCATTTATTGAAATTGTATCAGACACTTTGCATATTATTTTTAGTTTTCCATGTTTTTTTTTAAACTTAAAAATATGATATAAAAAGCCTGAGAAACACAAATGTGCAAAAAAAAATTTTTGTCACCTATAATCTCAACTACTTTCAAAGAAAGCGACAGTTAAAACTTTGGTGTAAAGTCTTTCATTTAGATCGCTGTTTTTATAAAAATAGTGCTGCACTGTTCCTGCTGCTTCCTAACTTGTTTTTCTCACTTCTCATCATTCCATGAAGATTTTCTCATGCCTACACTGTTCCTCTGAGAAATAATTTTAAGCAGCTGCATGATACTATATGGATGCGCTACAACTTTTAAGTGAAGTTGCTATTTTAAATGTTTATTTATATGTGTGTATATATATATACTTTTACATAATTTTTACTTAAAAACATAGTACACATAGTCTAAGAAATGCAAACATGCAAAAATATTGTCACCTATAACCTCAAATATATACATACATACATTTTTCCTGATATTTACCAAGTTCTTCATCTAAAGTCCTAGAATGGATGGTCAGGAGATGGAAAATATTCCTAGTATTCCAAAGAGAAAGATTTCAAAATAAAGAATTAGAGACTTGAACAAGCATTGGCTAAGCTGGTGGAGTGACGGTCTACCAAGTCTGTGCATATGTGTGGGTGTTTACTTTATAATTTCTGTCTTTTCCTGGGACGATTAAATCTTACTCTATTTCACATGCATAACACACAGAATAGCTGTTAGCTCTCAGTAAGTCTGCCTCTAAAATCAGAGTCCGTTCCCCTCTTCCCACTCTCCAGGGGCAGTTCACTATAAAGCAGGCTCTCACAATGTGGTTGAATAAATGGTATTGATGTTCTGAACTGGTCAAGCGTGAAGATGTCAGACCAAACACAACAGAGTCCTAGAGGTGGAGATGGAAAAGCTTTAGTGATACTAGAGTGTGCAAGTTCCCCATCTCTGCTCTCCACCTGCCCTCAAGTCTCCTCTCCATGGAAGGAAAGAAGCTGGGATCACATTTCTGAGGCTCTTTCTCCCTCTGTGCTGCAGAGCTGTGTTAGATCCACAAAAAGCGCGTATTCAAGATTGGAAGCAGAAACCCATTCCCCACGCTAGTGATAAATGAAACAGACAGCAACCAAGGTTTTCGCTGGTTTCTGGGTGAGCTTCTGCAAGTGAACCACTTTGGTTGTGTGAACAGCTAAGCCTGGAGGAAACTTCCTAGGTAGTGTGATATTGTCAACTTGCCAAAACCTAGGTCCTAGAGTGCCCCTAGAGGGTTAGCTTGAGTATGCTAACTGAAGTGGGAAAATTCATCTTAATTGAGTACCTGACCCTCCCTGGGTCCAGGATTATATAAAATAGGAGTGAAGTGAGTCTGCCTTCATAGCTGTTTCCTTACTGTAGATGCAATGTGGCTAGCTCCTGCCACACTGACTCCCCTCCCATGATGGCCTGTATCCTTAAACCTTGACCAGGGATAAAACCCTTCTTCCCTTAATTAGATTTTGTCAGAGTACTTAATCACACTAAAGGGAAAAGAAACCAAGACAGTTGGGATCCCAGCTTGTCTGCATTTTGTAACCTCTAGCAGCAACTTGTTAGACCTTCACTTAGTCAGTGCTTTTCTAATTCTCTATTGAAATTTTTCTCTTTGGAAGACCAAGAACATCTTCCATCCCCTGACTTTCCACTCTCAGGACTCTGGATGAGGAACTTGGGTAAGTATCAGAAAAATATATCTATTATCTCCACCTCTACCCCCAACAAAAGCTTTGCATGGCCAGGATGCCAGTTCGATGCCTTTGGCTGCTTCTTTTTGAGTCATTCTTGATTTACATTACACTCATCCAGTGGGCTTTGAAGCAGGTGCCTGGGTGATGCCAAGAATCACAGATAACACAGTGTAGTCAGAAAGCATGAGATCCAAGCCCCAAAGCCAGGAGTGGAGGAGGATCACAGGTTAAAGCAAACATGAGAAGTCATAGGCAGGTAAGACATATTACATTCACTGACACACAGGCTGCTAGGCAGGTAGACGCCAGCAGGCATCCAGGCAGATGACAGTACATAGGGCACATATAGGTGGGTACACACACACAGACCATCACACAGGCCACATGGAAGTAGGCACATAAGCATATAGGTAGATTCACACAGATGGGCTGGTGAAGGTTTTCACCTCTGGCCTCAAAGTCATATTTATTCAGAATCATACAAAGGTGGCATTCTGCCAGGCATAGTTAAATACTTGGTCACGTCACCGTTTACTTTTGGGTTCCCTGAACATCCAATGTAAGTCTTTCTCCCTTTGTTTTTTTCCTGACACAGAGCTACTCTAATCTTCAGTCTTAAGCTATCCAGGACCACATTGGATATCTGTCTCATGTTATCTAAACATACACTGCCTGTCAGCCTTCTGTCCCCTTCCTAAAGGCAACCTGAATAAAGGACAACCCAAGTGACCAGTGTGCTCTGAGCCAATAGAGCTACGTCTCTGCTGTGCCTCATATAAGTGTATGGAAAGAAGGTCATCGCCCTGCTGCTGACATCTCCCTACCTCTGTGAGCTATCCCTCCGCCATGCTTCCATGGTAACACATGCACTTATCACACCACAGCTCTTAGATATAAAGACCAATTACTGCATCTCGAGCGGCCCCACAAGACCTTGATCTTCTCAGAGTATGGTGGGACCTACTTATTAATCCGTTATGGAGGTGCTTATATATGGGCTCACTTAATCCAAGTTTGCTAGTGAGTAAATGAAATGAATGATTTTATGTTCCCCAAGGCTCTTGTTTTTAGTGGCTGATTTCAGGATTGTAATTCTTTCTTTCTTTTTTTTTTTTTTTCAACTTAAAATGGGAAGTCTGAGTTCTGTTTATATCCTGGAGGGTAAATTGTATCGAGAACATTAATTTCCTTAACATTTAGCCAATGAGCCCTGGCTAGGGTCATGAAGTGCCACATACTTCTCTTTTATAGAATGTGAAATTGTGTGGTTGCAGTTCTAATTATTTAAGGATCACACCTTCTATTGTGAGTAATGCCGCAATGATCACAGGAGTGCATATATTTCTTTGAGATACTAATTTCATGTCTTTTGGATATATGCCCAGAATTAGAATTGCTGGATTGTACAGTAATTCTGCTTTTAATTTTTGGGGGGTGGGAGGATCCTTCCTAGCTTTCTGTAGTTGATGTACCAGTTTGTAAGCTCACAAAGGTTGCCTTTTCTCTGCATTCCCCTTAACACTAGTCTTTTAATTTTTTATAGAAGCTATCTTACAAGGTATAGGGCAACATCTCATTATGACCCTGATTTATATTTCTCTAACACTTAGTGGTGATTGAAACATGTTTATGTATCTGTTGACCCCTCCTATGTCTTCTTTGAAAAATGCCAAATTGCTCCTTCAAATTTTTGATTTGCTACTGAGCTATATGAATTCTCTATGGTATATTTAGATGTCATGCTCCTATCATATATGTAGTTTGCAAATATTTTCTTCCGTTTTGCAGACGGCCTTTCCAATTTGTTGACTTTTTCTCTTGCTGTGCAAAAACTCACTGCAGGATTTTTCTAACAGCCAAGATATGGAATCCTGCCATTTTGACAGCATGGATGAACCTATGCCATTATGCTGACTGAAAGAAGCCAAAGAGAGACAGACTGCATGATCTCTCTTATCGGCAGAACTTCATAGGAACAGAGAATAGCATTTTCTGAAGGTGCCAGGGGGGCTAAATAGATGGGGTTCTAGTAAGAAATAATGATAAGATAAAAAAGTTTAGGGCATCTAAACTGTAACATAGTAACTGCAGCTAATAATAATTGTTTAGCTGTAATTATTGCTTTAAAGGTTGCTTGAAACTTTGATAATATCATTTATTTGTTTCCTCATACATTTATTTGTTTCCTCCCATACATATACTGTCAGCAAGTTTGGCTTTACCTACAAGACAGTCACTAAGTAGGATATTTTGTGTCCCCCCATTATCCTTCTGAGCTGACAAACCACCATTTCTTGCTCAGACAGTGAACTATATGTGGGGCAATTTCAATAACCTCAAACACAGATATGGCATCTGTTATGTTATGTGTAGTTCACACCAGCACTGAGTTCTGTTTTTCATTTAGTAAATCATGATAAGACACGAACTGTGTGCAATTATGTCTCCACTGCACAGATGAGGAAACTGAGACTCAAAGAAATTATGCCATTTGCTTACTGCCCATGCAACCAGTGAGGGGCATGATTAGAATCTGTTTCCTAACTTTTGGCATAAACTCTACCCTTAATCCATGAACTCTATGCCCATCCCAGATGAGCTCAGTATTCCCTAAGGAATCTCCCTATTTCTACTTCTGTGTATAGTACAAGTAGTGTGTGTGTGTGTGTGTGTGTGTGTGTGCACGCGCGCTACCCCATCTAGATGGAATTTCTCACTGAACCTGAATCATCCTGTTGTGGCTAGGATGGCTAGCCAGCCAGCCCCAGACCTGTCACTGGCCCACACCTCAGTACTGGGATTACAGATATGTACTACCATGTTAAGCCTTTACGTAGGTGCTAGGAGTTCAAGTCAGGTCTTTGTGTCTGCAAGGGAAACACTTGACCCACTCGTTATCTCTCAGCAACCATGCTTATACAAGCACTTTTACTGCTTGAGTTAGATCATGCATTTAGGTGCTCACAACCCCTCAAAGAATCCCATTCCCTTTAGGTTACACCCACATGCTGGTATGCAGGATCAGGCACCATTCAAACCATCACAAGCTCTTTCTTCTCCTCATTCGCTGTTCTCCTTTCAGGCCAGGGTAGCCTCCTTGCTCTTCCATGACCCAGGCATTCCTTGGTCTCAGATCCTTTGCCTGTGTTCTTGTTCTACATGGGATGCTGTTTTTCTTCTCAAACTCTGCACAGTGCAGACTCTTGTGGCGTTTGCTCACACATCATTTTGTAAGGGATGACACCTCTGACCAGCCTGTTTAAGATGTTAATGCTCAATCACAGTATATTGCTCTTCGTGGCCCTCCCTGCTGTGTAATTCTTATCATTACACATACTATAAATTATCTCCATGAGGACAGGATTTCCCCCTTTCTTCTGCACTATCTTTAAGACACCCACCTGTGTCTGGTATATATGGCACTTGCTCAAAACTTGTCTGTTGGTTTTCCATTGTTTCTGCTATTCCTAGCAACATCTCAGAAAGATCAGTGAGAGCTACTTTGCATCTGGGCAAACTGCAGGCAGCAAGAGCTGCCAACTACTATCACCTTCTGAAGAAAGGAGAGCAAGGATGGGCGAGAAGAAAGGTAGAGTAAGGAGCGAGGTGCTCTGAGCTACTAGACAAAGCCTGTCTCAACTGGAGCTGCTCCGACCTGCCTTACTAATATGTATTTCTATATTATTAACCACACCAATAGATTAGGCTTTGAAATTGTTTTAAAAGCCCAGTTGTTCTGTCAAAAGCTTTTTGTTGGTGGCTGCTACCACAGGGCGCTTGGAATCGACTGCCCTGAGCACCACAGAATGATACAAATCTGTGGGATAGATGGATGCTGAGTTCTAGAAGCTCTCTAAAGAGTTTGTTTTCAACCTCACTATTGATGTGACCCTTTAAAACAGTCCTTCCTGTTGTGGTGACCCCAACCCTAAAATTATTTTTGTGCTACTTCATAACTGTGATTTTGCTACTGTAGTGAATTATAATGTAAATATCTATTCTCTGATGGTCTTGGGTGACCCCTATGAAAGAGTTGTTTGACCTCCAGAAGGATCATGACACATAGGTTGAGAACCCCTGCCCTAGAAGAAGGGCCAATTACAGGAGAGCAGGTAACAACCTCATGTAGCTGTTGTTTGTAAGAATTTTTTTGGTCACAATTCAGAGGGAACTATCTTGGGATACCTGTTCTAAGGGCCTCAAATAGATGTAAAGGGCTCAGGATAAGAGAACCGTAGATTGGAGTGAGAAAAAAAGAAATGAGAGTCAGGTGACATTCACAGGAAAAGAATGGTCAGGGCAGGTACAGAAGAGCTGTCCTGGAATCCCAGCACCCAGGAGATGGAGGCAGGCAGGAGATTCGTGAGTACTAGGCCAACCTAACCACATAGTGAATTCCTTAGAAAATTAGGATGGAATTCAAGTACCATCTTTCAGGGCTTCTTTCCCAGATGGTCCATGAAGGGAGCTGATGGGGCATTCACCTTTTCTCCACTGGGCCATGAAGGGAGCTAATAGGAGCATTCATTTGTTCCATGTTCTGCCAGTGTACAGGGGCAGGTGTCTAAGAAACCACAGCTCTGAGAGGCCAACCCTAAGGGCACATCTCTCTTTCCCCAACCCCTTCTTCCTTCATTTTCTGGTTTTCCTGCTCTTTCTCTGTGATTTATCATTTGCTAGTTACTCAAGCTTCAGGAGTTACTTTTTTGGTTTTGTTTTTGTTTTTTGTTTGTTTGTTTTTCGAGACAAGATTTCTCAGTGTAGCCCTGGCTGTCCTGGAACTTTTTTTTTGTTTTTAATTAGATCCTTTTTTATTTACATGTCATATGATATCTCCTTTCCCAGGTTCCCCTCCAAAAAAAAAAAGAAAAAATAAATAAAATAAAAACAAAAACAAACCCCTGTTCCCTCCCCCCTCCCCCTGCTCACCATCCCACCCCCTCCTGCTTACTGGCCCTGGCATTCCCCTACACTGGGGCATAGAACTTTCACAGGGCCAAGGGCCTCTCCTCCCATTGATGACCGACTTGGCCAACCTCTGCTATATATATATATGCTGCTGGAGCCATTAGTCCCATCATGTGTACTCTTTGGTTGGTGGTTTAGTCCCTGGGAGCTTTGAGAGTACTAGGTAGTTCATATTGTTGTTCGTCCTAAGGGGTTGCAAGCCCTTTAGTTCCTTGGGTCCTTTCTCTAGCTCCTTCATTGGGGACCCTGTACTCAGTCCAATGGATGGCTGTGAGCATTCTCTAATAAGTAGATATTTGCCCAGAAGATTGGAATACACAAAGTACAATCCACAAACTACAAGAAACTAAAGAAAAAGGAAGACCAAAGTGTGGATACTTCGTTCCTTCTTAAAAGGGGGAAAAATACCCATGGAAGGAGTTGTAGATACTAACTATGGAGCAGAGACTGAAGGAAGGACAATCCAGAGACTGTCCTAGAATTTTTTTTCTCTGAGGTTCCTCTTCCCATCTATAAAACAGAGTGTGTTAGTGCTTAGATTATGGGATTATTGTGCAGATAGACTGAACATGTGTGGATCACATGGTAGTTATTCAATAGGTGAACAGGTGGCGGTAGCTGCTGCTATTGATACCAGTCACTGCAGCAAGATTGAAGGGGCATGTGGCAGGGAATTGCTGAAGCCCATGGCCTTCAGGCAAAAAGCAAGTCATTTTGAGTTAAGGCAGAGTACCAAGAGAGGTAACTGGTGGCCCCTTCACACTACACTTTTCGTCACACATATCCTACGCACTGCTGAGCACGGCTCATCTCACGTCCTTCACACTTGTTTTACTATGAAAGCAGCTGATGATGCAGATGTTACTACGGCCCCTTTGAATTCAATCTAATTGTCAACCCCAGAAGCAGTCAGTCCCACACTGGCAAATAAGACAGTGGGGATATATAAATGCTTAGTGTGATGGTTAGTTTTAATTGTCAACTTAACATAGTCCATAATCACCTGGGAAAGAAGTCCATCTTAGTTAGGGTTACTGTGGCTGTGATGAAACATCATGACCGAAGCAATTCAGGGAGGAAAGGGTTTATTCAGTTTATGCTTCCACATCTCAGTTCACCATATAAGAAGTCAGGACAAGAATTCAAGCAGGGCAGGAAACCAGAGGTGGGAGCTGATGCAGAGGCCATGGAGAATGTTGCTTACTGGCTTGCTCCTCATGGCTTGTTTAGCCTGCTTTCTTATAGAATCCAAGACCACCAGCCCAGGGATGGTACCACCCATAGGCCTTTGCCTATCAATCACTAATTTAAAAAATGCCTTCCAGTTGGAGCTTAAAGATTTTCTCACTTGAGGCTCCATCCTCGCTGATGACTCTAATGTGCCAGATTGACATAAAACTAGTCAGCATGGAGTCTTAATGAGGGATTGTCTAGATCGGGCTGGCCTGTGGTCACTGCCTATGGGTAATTATCTAGATTATATTAATTGAGGTTGAAAGACCTGCCCAGTGTGGGTGACATCATTTGCTAGGCAGAGGATCCTGAACTTTATGAGTTAAGAGCACAAGCCGAGCGCTAGCATGTATACATTTATTCATTCCTCTCTGTTCCTGATTATAGATGTGATTCAATGCACAAGCTCCCGCCACTGTGCTTCCTTTACAGTGATGGACTGTATCCTGGAACTATGAGATGCAATAAACTCTTGCTAGGGCATTCTGCATTAGCAGCAGGAAGTGGCACTTACACTCATCATGTCATTGTATTAATAAAGAAAAATGGCCAGGTGATATATAAGTCAACTGAAGAGGAAGACAGGACCAGAGAGGCAAGATAGACAAGAGAGGCAGCATAGAAAAGGGTCGGGGTGGGGGG
>NW_022196912.1:92526071-92533665 GCF_008632895.1 Mastomys coucha | reverse complement strand
GGATAGGGCATGTTTGAGTCTCAGCTTCTTTCATGCCTCTGAAGAGTGGAAAGAATATAGGCATAGGAGGCAGTCCTAGGTTCAAATCCTGTCTCATACATGAAAGTTTTTCACACCTGGCTTCCGTGTGGTGAAAATGGGAACAACAAACAAGAATGTATCGCCATCAAATTGCTGTAGGAGACATTGTGAAGAGCCAGGACTATTATGGCTCACAGCAGGAGCTCTGCTAATCCCACTTTCTTTTCCATGCTTTGAATTCCCAGAACCTCACAGTCATGACTGTCAGAGATGCTTTGAACCTAGCCTAAACTCAGCCTCATCCTCATCTTAAGGAAAAGAGGAGACAGTGCTGATAACTGCAGGAAACCCATGGAAGACAAAGATTAATGTTGGAGCCAGAAGTTCAGAGGAGATACACCTGTGACTACCACCATCACAGTGGTGAACTGGCTTTATGTAGGAAATCTATCCTGACTTCAAAGACTACTTTACTGTTCTCTTGTAACTAATTTGATTGGGGGTGTTATGGGAAGGATGTCATTACAGCTTTGCCAGAGGTCTGAGAAAAATGCTGGCAAAGTACAGAGAAGAATAAAGAATTCTGCTGAGAGGAGTCAGGGGAGGTACCTGACCAGAATAACAATAGCAACAAGATCTAATGTAAAGTCACATTTTACAGAGCACTGGATGTCAGGTTCTGAGTATTTTGCAAATATTAACTCATCCAATCCTCACAGAAAACCTGTGAGGAAATAGTTCATGGTACTGGATATTCAGATTTAAGGATGAGGTCACGTGGTTTGACGTGGCAGAGCTGGAGTTCTGTTCTAGACTCTTTGTTCTTAGCCCTCAATTCCTCTCTGAATCTTAAAGAATGAATATTGTGGACAGACTGCTCCCCAAGACTAACAGAGGGATGCCATCCAGTCCTGGAACTTTCCTTTAGTGTCTGCTTTGTGTAAGATTCACTGAGTCAGAACCACAGGGCCTGTGCAGGAAGCGATGAACACAGCTCCTTCCTCCACCCATGAATTATTTTATTAGGAAATGTCTTTGACTGTGAAGCATAGAGAGTGGGAAGGAAGAAGCTCGGAGAGTCAGCTGGGCTTTTTCTTTTTTTTAAACTACCTCTGGTCCTCATAGATAGGAATGATGGGGGCATAGAGGTTCATGAAATAAAGTAGCTCCCAAGGTCTCTCCTCTTTTCTCAGGATTGGAAAAATTCTCTACCTGTCATCTTATACAGAACAGATAAAGTGGGATTTATCATAGAAGTATGATAGGAGTTTTTAGAGTCCCACAAAACCAATGTCCTCTTTGTCCCCCACCCACCCATCTTCTCAGATAGCTCTTAAAACATCTCCATGAATGCAGCTTGAAAGCCCTAACCTAGGTAGAGAACTAGCGAAAGTCTCCCCTTAGTGCCCCTGGCTGTTGAGAGCAGGTGGTACCTACAGCAGGCAAGTAGGGTCAGAAAACCAGAAAACATTTGAAGAATGTGACTCCCTGTCCTAAGATACTCAGGCTCAGAGGTGGAGTCAGGGAGAGGGATCAGGAAAGATAGACTGACTAGAGGTGTAGGGATGGGAGGTGCAGGTGGAGTCATGACAAATATTTTCTATTGTGCCAAGTGCAGGACACACCAAGGTTGGGTAGCGAGAGAAAGGATTATGAGAAGAGGAGTCATTTAGCCAATGAAGCCCCAATGATCAAGGGCCCCCGTTATTAACTCTGCTCTCTAGATAGTGCTGTATGTGTGCAAGGGACACAGACTTTGGAGCTTCTCCTATCCAGTGCACTCCTCTACAGAGTGGGGGTCCAGGGCTCCTGCGGGTGATACATCCTGTGCCTTGCAGTGCTCAACACTCCTGGCGAAGTCAGATACACTGAGCCAGTACTGGAGGCTGGAAAAGAGACAGCTTGGGAGAAAGGAGGCTTGAGTTTGAATTTGGGCTCCATTGCTTGTAACGGTTGAACTTAGGCGAGCCACTTATTTTCTCAGTTTCCTCTTCCTCAACACTGGAACAAGAGGAGTTTCTATCTCATTGGGTTTTGAGGCTGGAATGAACTAACACAGGCAAAGCACTCGGAATAGCACCCCACATATAATGGCCACACGAGAAATGCTACTTCTGTTACCATCACAGTGCCATCCTCAGGGGCAGTTAAAGCTTTGAGGTCCCTAAAAAAGCCAACCACCCAGAGTCTTCTGGTTCCGAAGCACATATTCTTAAAATCTGGTTTGCAGATTATGGGCCATTCAACACTGTACTTAATAACAGCAATGCCATTAAAAACTCATTTCTCTGCCATGCCATCACCTACTGTCAGTAGAGGGGAGGACATGGTCCTGTGCCTTGAAGAAATTCTGAGGTCCCAGCTCGTTCACTTAGGCTCCAGCACTATGTAAGAGCTTGGAGTTCTTCACTATATTTTCTCCAAACAGCCTAGAGGCAGTAAGGAGAAAAGGCCAAGAGGATCTTCTAAGGTCAGGCATCTAGAGGTGTCTCTGATTCTCCATAGAACTTAAGTTACATGGTCTGAAACACACTGTAGCTGTGTGCTTAGGGAAGGATGCTGCTTAGCTGGAGTTGACCCACTCTTTCAGGATTTCTCAATTGTCAGTTATTTCAGCACAATACATTTCTGTTGTGCCAATTCCCGTACAATAATATATATTGTTGGTCTTTAAGCTGCAGCCAAGTGAATGGCTTACAAAGTAAGGTTTATTAAGGTCAAATCATGGTGAGAATAGAAAACACCATTCTCTTCTTAGTTGGTCAGGTAATATCTTGCTTTCCAGTGTGAATTAAAAAAAAAAAATCCTTGGAGTAATGAGATCACTCAGTGGGGTAAAGGTGCTGAGTTCAGTCTCTGGTACCCACCTATGTGTAGAGAACCAGTTCATGCAGGTTGTTTTTTACCTCCATTTGTATGATGTGGCATGCTCACCTACCCTGAATAAATACAATGTAATAATAATAATAAAAAAACAACCCCCAAACAGCTGGTGATAATAACCGATGGCCTCATCTTTCATGACCTCCCTCTCTTACCAGACATTTGAGTATCTTGACTCTTCTTTGCATGGCTGCTTTGAGAACTATGTTAGCTCGAGAGCTCTGTGCACTGTGGCACGTGGGCCCGCCTGTCAGCAGAGAAACGTGATAATGAAATGGCTGCTGAGAGAGGCTAAGAGGCCCTTCCTGGCTCAGATAGCTCTAAGGGTATCCGCTAAGCAATGACCTCAGGTTTAACTCTGTCTGTTCTTGGAGGTGAGAATGATAAGTGGTCTCTAAGGGTTAAGAGGCAGAATCTTAATAAAAAGAGAAACCAAGTGTTGACAGCTCTGCTGGCTCCGAGTTTTCTCTACATGTAGCTCAGGACAGCTTAATGGGTCACTAAACTTGCCCAAGATGTCATGCTATGTATCACCACCATCAAAGCTGGCCAGACAGACAGGATAAATCATGATCTGCACCTTCCACCCTTTCAGCCTCTTCACCCAAAGGTCTTGAGTGTAGGCTTAGGCATGAGACAAGCAATCACTAGGTAAAACGGAAACCTCATATGGGAACAGTGTGCCCCGTGTACATATATCATTCCTGTACCAACAATTACAGTCTCTGAAGCATATGTAAGGAAACTGTTTCTGCTCCGAGATCTAGCTTGCTAAGGAGAATGGAATCATATCTAGAGTTCTTTCTTTATTAAGGAAATGGATAAAAATAAAAACAGCTTCTAATAATGTAGCCCTAATAATCTGGCATCTCTGTAGTGCACAGGCTGAGCTGGGAGTGGCCAATGTGAGACACAGCTCCCAGTGGATACAGGTAGACAATGTAGGCAAGCAGAGACCAAGACTGGTGAGCCCAGGCACACGTTTCCTGAGCCTGTCAACTCAGAATCTTTATCGTTTCTTCCTACCTATCTGGTTTCTGTTATGATGACGGTTAAGGTAAATAGGGAGAGAAGGCTAAGATGCTGTTCCAAAAGTTTTGAAGAATGGGATAGGAGGTGAAATAATTTAAAAACATGGTTAAAAAGATGTCCACCTACACAGTGAGGCTGGGTGATCAAACTTCCAATGATCAGATATCTCAAAGAAATGGAATCTGGCTGCAACAATTTGGCTCTTTGGTGGATAAAGAAGGCAAAACTGTTTCAAAGTTGCAAGAACTTCAGAATCAGGCAGGCTTGATGCAAGCCTTGATCCACTCAGCAGAATCAGGCAGGCTTGACGCAAGCCTTGATCCCACTTAGCAGTTAAGTACTTGCCTTGCGTTAATTTATCCCAGAGCTTCCTAGTCATGAATAGATTGAGGGTGTGTTATTAAATGTTGTTGGCTGTAAAGTTTTATGACAGTTAAAGCAATTTTATGATTCAATATTCTGTAAGACTGAAATTCATTTGAATAGCATATGACTCTCTTAGAGACTTGATTGGAGTACTTGCCATTTTGTTACATAATGCTTTTTTATACCTGGTATCCATTGTGGGAGCAGTCTTGAGGTGACTTACCACATTTATCGTTCCTGATCACTCTAACCAAATTCACAATAGAGAAATATTTATAATTTCATGATCCTATGAACACACCCCAAGTCCCATCATATGCCCCATAATGACAGATGTTAGAATATTTTGTCATGTGAAAAATACTTAATTTCTGTGAGCAAATGTCACCTGAAAAATTAGAATAAAAATACTTTATAGAGTATTTTAAAGTAAATATGTAAATCATTAGAACATAGTGAACAAATAATAAAAAACAACATATATATATACATATATATATATATATATATCTCAGATGGGGATAGTAATACCCACTGACAGGGTCAAGTGAGATAATGCATGTTAAGCATGTCTGGCACACAGCAGGAGATCAGGGAGAATCACCGGTGCTCCAGCAATTTGTGCCCCAGTAAGCTCCAACGTGTATAGCTTGTGTAGTTGATCTTACCTTTTCAGGGCAGTTCATATGTGTGCATCTTTGTAAACAAAACCCTTCTGAAAGCTGTTTAAATCCTTTTCTTCTCTTCAGGATGACTATAGTTCCAGAACTATAGAACTGCCTAAAACCAAGTGGTAACTGATTTTGCAGAGCTGTTAGCCTTTACTAAGCAATTTGATGTCTAATTTCTCAAAACAACTTGCAGTCTGGGATGTAGCTCAATGGATGTGAGTGCTTAGCTAGCAAGCATGAAACCCTGTAATTCCAGCACTAGGAAGATGGAAGGAGGAGGAACAGACGGTGATGGCCAGTTTTGGATACATAGAAAGTTCAAGGTCAGCCCAGGATACCCAAAGTTGTCTCAAAATAAAAACTACAGTAAAACAAAACAAAAACAAAACCAAAAAAAATCCCCACAAAAACCTTTGAGTTCCCTTCATCATAATAGCAAGAAAACACCCAGAAAGGGTGTGAAACTTGCCAAGGCATCAGTAGTCCAGAGTTCAAGTCCAGCCTCATTTCACCAGACATACTACAATGGAGCTCTTGCATAAGGGGGAAGCGCAATAGGTGTTGTAGACACTACAGATCTAGCTTAAGTCATTTCCTGGTAGTTGGTAGCAAGGCTTTTTTCTATTACAAAATTTATGCTGAGAGGCATCTTTACCAAAGGCATGATGACACTGATCACCAGAGGCCCCAATATACTACTATTTTTTCTTTGATAACTTAATATTTTGGGATTCTGAACTCCTTTGAATTATGGATTCTAGCCGGGCGGTGGTGGTGCACGCCTTTAATCCCAGCACTTGGGAAGCAGAAGCAGGTGGATTTCTGAGTTCGAGGCCAGCCTGGTCTACAGAGTGAGTTCCAGGACAGCCAGGGCTATACAGAGAAACCTGTCTCAAAAAACCAAAAAAAAAAAAAAAAAAAAAAAAAAAAAAGAATTATGGATTCTAATCTAAATAATTTGACTACTTATATCAAGGGTCAGTGACCTTTTAGTTTAAAAGTTTGACAGTGAATATTTTAGGTTTCATGGTCGACTCAGGCAATCTTTGTCACAACTACTCAACTGTACTGTTGCAGCTGGGAAGGAGGTACGGGTACTGCATAACTGAATGGACACACTGCATTCCAATAAAACTTTACTTATAAAATAAGAGGTAGACATAGCATGCCAATTACTGCTTTACAGAATTCTGATTATCTGACACACGAATATCTTGAAATTCTAGCCTAGATTGAACCTGTTAATGCAATGGATATGAAGCCAGACCTGAAGCTAGATCAATCTTATTTTGAGCCACACATTCTTTACCCTTAACAAAAGATACTTTCTCACTCTTGGCCTTGTTAACTTACCAACACCAGTCATGAGGTATATGGTGAAAAGACCAGAAGGAACTCAAGTTAGGAAAGAACTTTCTCAGTCTAGTTCAGAGGTTAGAAACAGTCCGAACTGTCAGGTTTTACCCAATATCTTTACTGTTTTACATATCTCATGTATTTTTAAAATCATCTGTTGTAGATTAAAAGTCTGAAGACCATACACAATAAACAGATCTTATCTGCCTAGAAGACAAAGATGTGGTCACATCACGACCCTTGGGACGACAACAATCAGCCGACGCTGAACCATTACTGCTTCATTTAGACAGGTGGAATCCAACTGAAAAATTTGCAGGCTCTGAATAGGACTAATTTATTCTGTAAATGACGGAAATGAAATTCTGAAGAAGTTTTGCACACTCACATTTAAAACCAGAAGCCCTATTTAGGGACAATGGTGAGCATTGTAGGCTTTCTCTTAGAGATCTGAGGCTCAAGGACATGGCAGACACTTACAGATGCTCTGAACAGGAAGCACCACCACTCATCTTTTGCCTTTGTCCCACTTCCTTTACATGGCCAGAAATTCTTAGTGGCTGTCATCCTCTAGGGAATACTTGCCAGGAACACAAAGCCTGTTCATTATTTCTCAAGTTGCTGACCCCACCCACAGTCTTAAATATTTGTGCTCTGGGTACAGAGTGGTGTACATTCCCGCCTCCAAAGATGCCCTCATACCCAGCTGGGTTATGAATCAACAAGCTTTTGTAAATGGCCTTTGCTCTACCCACACAGGCAGTTAGGAAACAATAGTCTCTAAAGGACAGTAAAGGACAGTGGGAGGAGCAGTTACTGAGAACAGTTACTGATGACAAAGTTACTCATGGCAGCAGGTCAACAGGAGGCTTGAACTCTTCAAGTGGCCCATGGCGAGAGTCTTCAATAGATTGCTTTTTAAAAGGTACAGGGTCTGTCTAGATTGACAGTTTAACATGAAATGTTTCCATCAATTGTAGTGATATTGATTTGTTAAACTCTTGGGAATATTGAGTTTAAATGGGCATGAACACAGAGGGCCCAGCTTCACTGTGTCTCAGATCCTCAAATTACCTTATCCATAACTCTCAAAGGAGTTATTTAATTGCATTTATATCCTACAGATGCCAGGAATCAAACTTTGGTCTTTGTAAGTAAATTGGCGTATGAATGACATAAGGAATAGACAGGTACAAAGGAAGAATTCTCATGAGACCATCCTCCATAAAGGTGGCAGAAATACAGAAATCAAGATGGTCTTGAGG
>NW_022196912.1:92508399-92526061 GCF_008632895.1 Mastomys coucha | reverse complement strand
AAAAAAAAAAAAAAAAAAAAGAGCAAGCAAGTGACAACTGGATTGGATTGGAAGTAGACTTTGAATAGCTTAGCAGGCCAATACTTTAAGTAAGTAAGTACCAGGCTCACAGACAAGTGCCAGGTGTCAAAGAAATGTCAGCATTTCCAAGAAGGCACTGTGTATAAAGGGACTCACCATCATGCATGTGATGGTTTATAATATAGCACCTCTGGAGAGTTTCAGAGGGTATGGTCATCAGTATTGTTTAGCCCCTTATATCTACAGGCTTAAGCAGGGGTGGTCACATGACTAAGCCATCCTTTCTTCCTGTCATGTTTTCTCATTTTAGTCTATTAGAGTTCTAGCACCTGCATGTATGGTGGAGGATACATCTTATGAATAAGTATTCTAATGGATCCACGGTAAGATTTCAACACAATACAAAAGAATATTCAAAGGCACAGGACAGAAACTTCTGGAGGCAGGCTGAGACCTGTGAGTATCTGAATCGCATCTTTCTGAGTAGAGACACAGAGGGCGCTGCAGAGTCAGCAACTACAGCTGCTTGGGAAGTGAGAGGGAAGTCTCAAAACAAAGGGTGCCTGCCACACAAAAGAAGTAGTGTCTCAAATTCTGTGTGGAATTTCCACCCAGGTTTTTGTTGTTTGTTTGCTTTTAATTAAGCCCTGAAATGTATGCAGGACAAACTCTGGTAAAGGTAAAAGAACCAAATTAAGATTTGAGCTGCTTTCCAGAATAGTTTATAAGTGGAGCTTAATGAAGTTAAAAGCTATGTTTTTGCTAACAGCAGCACTCTTCAGAATATAACAGAACCTACAACACAAAACGCCTACAATGCCAGACTTAGTACATGTCTAGTAATTCTAGCATTTGGCAGGCTAAGGTAGGATTGGGAGTTTGAGGCCAACCTGGGTAATCCAGTGACACCTTGTCTCAAAAAACAAAACAAAACAAAAAAAACCCAGTAACTAATAAAAACAACTTTCCAATGCTTAGAACCCAATCTAATACTACTCAATGTATGCAGTGTTCTATACTGAGCTAATTCCCCAGCCTACAGAAAAGGATTCTTAAAGTAATTTTTATAACTTTAGTTTAGTATAGAAAAAAATATTTTTTTGGTGAACAAAGAGGAAATCCCAACAGAGAGGATGAATTAGAGAGAAACTGAAAATTATGTCTTTGCACCCATTTGAGAACAGTTACTTTCTTCACACTTTATTCTTTTTCTCTCTTGACCTCTGGAACTGGGTCAGTTCTGGATGAAAAGACACTGGTTTACCTTTGGTTCTACAAAGGTACCAATCAGATCCAGTTACTGATGCTCTGATGACGAGTCAGATGGGGGCTGGCCAATGACTCATGCACAGCCTGCTCAGCTGGAGATCTCATTTCCTGAGATTGTAAAGGTCAGAGTTCACTAAGCCTTTCTTCCTTTCTGGATCCCTAATACTTAATGCAATCAAGTAATGCCTATTACTGGATCCTACATGGATCAAATCTTTCATTTAAGAGGCAAGCTGGATGTGGGTGTACACACCTTAGTGGCAGCACTCCAGAGGCAGAGGCAGGTAGATCCCTGTGAGTTCGAGGCCAGCTTGGTCTACACAGCAAGTTCCAGGCCCTCTAGGCTATTGCCAGAGACCCTGTCTTTTTAAAACGTATATAATGAAATGCTCCTGGAGAAGGCAGGCTCTGCACAGAGAGGGGCTTTTCCTGTGAAAGGACAGAAACAAAGCTTAGGGAGAAGGTACCTGACTCTTCTGCAGTGATTCCAACATGGATTCCTACAAGGAAATTTAGGAGAGGGAATTCTAGGCTTATTTTGGATCTCATTCTGGCTCCCCATCATCTCTGTTCACAAGATTCTATATTATATGAGATACATACTTCAGAACACAGTCAGCTTCTAACCCCTTGGGGTCCTGTGTCCTCAGAAGCAAGACACAACAGACAGGGTATGTACCTGGATGGAACAACACAAAAGGGACAAAAAGTGACAGACGCCACAGTAAGAGATGCCACCAAACCAACCTGCTATGGTTAGCGTTACTGATGAGAGCAAGCATTAGTTTCCCTGGAAGCAAGAGAATGAATGACTATTTCATTTGATTAAAGCAAACCAACAATATACACAGTAAGAGAATGAACACCTCTAAAGCATGTTCTTAGCAACTTCAAAATATGGACCAACTAAAGCCAGAGAGACTAGTGTTACAGGGACCGACGCTTCTCTAGTTAAAACATGACTACTCTACCAGAAGCTGAAGAGTAGGACAAAAGTAGAAAACAAATCTTAAAAACTATAAACCCATTTTTTATCATATTTCTATTATAAAGCTTGTAACTATATAATCCAGTGATACAAAATTATAGAAACTTCACAAAATTCCTTTTTAAAATTTATTTTTGTTATCAAAGAGAATGTCCAGAAACATTAAGTACTAAAGAATTTGTTCATGGCATTGTTTTACAAAACTTCCTAATGGAGAGTGAATATTTCATTTTATTTTATTGATGTATCCTTCATTTATTAATGATGAGGTGGATAAACTGAACTGATGAAATTACCTTAAAAAAAAAATCCAGACAACCATATAAACCATAAAACATCCATTCTCATTCTGAATCTGTTGACTGGAGTGAATTCAGTGGCCACACCACCACCAGCCTCCCCAGGGAAGGGAGCTGTTCACATCTTCTCGGTAAGTCAGAGGTCTCTCAGATATAGGCACCATGTTTTAAGTCTCACACGAAATGTCTGTGTCACTTAAATTACACAACGTGGCAGTGTTTGTTCAATGGGGACATAATATTTAAAGGGGCAAAGTAGAAAATAATCCATTTGCATGTTATGTGTGAGTACATTATTGTACTGTGCATGGGCTTGAGGGCACCGCAGCCCTTCATAAAGAGGCGTTCCACCAGTGCAGCATCTGAGGGATCCCGCTTGCTCTTGGTGTGGAGCGTGTCTGTCAATGAACCACGTGTTAGTCTGGGTCTTCTGCTTGGCCAAGATGGTCTGAACTGAGTTCTGCTGTTAATCTCTTCTACTTCATCTCTATTTTTCAGCTTCAGGATATGTGGGATACTTGACTGTTTCTATCTTCTCTCGGACTTTGTAAGAGGGATATAGGCCTGTTTTTCCAAGTTTTCTGTTGACACCTTTAGAATAACCATCCCAATGGTTTCCAGCCACACCAATGATATCTCCAGGTTCCATTGGAATTTCCTCTTCAGTTCGAGGTTTGTGAGGATAAACGGCGATCTGATTGTGGGCATTTTGGCCTCCAAAATAGTAGATGTCATCTAAAGAATGGAAGTTCGCAGAGGCATCAGGATGCAGGGTTTGCATGATTTCATAAGCAACCCGGCAGACCTTGGAAAAGAGAAGAAAGCAAGTATGTTGGTACACAGTGTAAACACCCCGCTGCACAGCAGTCTTTAACCAAAGACGGGTTCCAGGGCTGAGAAGCCTGAGAAGGTAGGTATTTTTCATTTCTGGACACACACACACACACACACACACACACACACACACACACACACACAAGGGGGAGTTATAAATATATAGTATAGCATAATTTAAGAATACAAATCAATTAATTTTTAATACACATTATGAAGAGCTACATTGTCTTCCAAGCTGGGAACTAGTGACATAAAACTAAGATAAAGTTTTTATCTATAGAATTTCAGATAAATTGAGATTAGCACCTCCAATAACACAAATGTTGTTCTTGCCCCTTCACCCACTCTTTTTCTTTTTAAGTTAAATTAATACTTAGTTTTTGGGTGACTTAGCTGAGACTCCTAGCAGTGGCAATATGGAACCTGAAGTGGCCACTTCTTGTAGCCAGGCAGGACCCCCCAGAAGAGGGATAAGGATGCTAACCCACCCATCCACAAAACTTTTGACCCAAAATATGTCCTGTCTATAAGAAATGCAGGGACAAAGATGGAACAGAGACTGAGTGAATGGCCAACTAATAACTGGCCCAATTTAAGACCCATCTCATGGGCCATGAGACTGTTAATGATATTCTATTGTGCTTACAGACAGGCGCCTAGCATAACTGTCTTCTGAGAGGCTCCACCCAGCAGCTGACTGAAACAGATGCAGAGACCCACAGCCCAACATTGGATGGACCTCGGAAGTCTTATGAAAGGGTTGAGGGAAGGATTAAGGGACCTGGAATGGCCAGGAACACCATAGGAAGACCAATAAAGTCAACTACTGTGGTCCCTTGGGTGCTTCTCTCAGAGACTGAACCACTACCAAAAAGCATACATGGGCTGGACATGAGCAGATAAGCAGTTTGGTCTTCATGGGGGTCTTTCAGCAACTGGAGCAGGGGCCGTCCCGAAATCTATTGTGTGCCTGTGGATCCCATTCCCTTAACTGGGCTGCCTTGTCTAGATTCAGTGGGAGAGGATGTGCCTGATCCTGCAGAGACTTGATGTGCCAGGGTGGGGAGGACCCAGGGGAAGGCTTCACCCTCTGGAGGAGGAGAAATGGAAGGCAAGGGGAACACTGTGTGATATGGATGTAAAGTGAATAAATTAATTAATGGGAAAAAGTTAATTTTTATCTCTATTTATGTGCATCTGTCTTTTTATATGTATGCATGTGCAGATGTTTATGGAGGCCAGAATGCTGTCAGATTCCCTGGAGTTGGAGTTATTATATAGGAGGTTGTGAGCCGCCACACAAGGGCGTGAACGCTGGTCCTTTATAAGCACAGGCAGTGCTAAACAGCTGAGCCATCTCTCCAGCTCCCTTTTTCCTCTTTTAACTATAGCGTTTCCTTAAAACTCGTCTTAGTAGAGATTTATGTATTTACTGATGATCAATGAGCAAGTGGGTTTAAATGTATCAGCTATTCCTAAGGAGCTCTAAAGTATGCTGTGTACATATCGGCAGCTTTATACTGATACAAGCTCGGCAGGTCTTTAAGGAAGATGTATTTACCCAATTAGCGTTGTTTTAAGATGACTTAAAAGATTCTTCTGTTAAGGAATACCCTCCTTAGCAGGTAAAATCCCACACCCTGAACTTCACTTCCTGAATTTAATATGCTTGGAGATAAAGCTAAGCTAGAGCTACAAAAGGGTAACACTCTGGCAACTAATAGATTCACTATGAAGTAAAATAGGTCTCAGATCACTTCCTGAGTTAGGTGATAACAGGAAAGAATGACCATTTTGCCTAGAACACTTTTCTTCTTTATATTCTGACTGAGAACTCAATTCAGGTCAAATTCCTCTACAGCTCTAGTTTGGTTATCTCATTTAATGAATTTTCATTGTCCTTATGCCAACATTTTGCATCTACTTAAAAATGAAACTACTATTAATAGCTGTTAATCTGCTAATGGTATTCTAAAATGGCTCAGCAGATGTTTCTAAACCAAGACATCTGTGGAGATCAAGAACTGAATGAAGATGTTCTTTTTCTCTCTGAGTGATGCTGGGCACTGAATCCAGGGCCTTGTGAAAGGGCAAGCCCTCTACTCTGAGCTTTATTCTGAGATGCTCATCTTTTAACATTTATGACCAAATAAAATGACCAGGTTAACCTTTACCTCAAATTCCTGGACAATCTGAATTTTAGGAACTTGAACAGTTCACAAATTCTAGAGGTAACTAGCAAATGACTTTTTTCCCCAGGAATTAAAAAGCAAAGTAAAGTGATTATTCCAACTTCTGTCAAAAAAAAAAAAAAAATCAAGACAATGATTTTTTTTGGGGGGGGGGAATAAGGGCTCGTGTAGCTCAGGCTGACCTCAAACTCTTTATGTAGCTAGGAATGACCTTGGACTCATCTTCCTGCCCCTTCCTTCCTTCTTTCTTTTCTTTTTTCCTTTCTTCTTTCTTTCTTTTTTTTTGGGGAGGGGGAGGACAGGGTTTCTCTGTGTAGCCTTGGCTGTCCTACAACTCCTTCTGTAGACCAGGCTAGCCTCAAACTCCCAGAGACACACCTGCCTCTGCCTTCCAAGTGCTGGGATTAAAGGTAAACACCACCACCTCCTGGCCCTATTTCTATTTTTAATACTGGAATTAGGCATGTGTCAATAAACTAAGTTAGTCTTGGGGCTGCCATGAAATAGTTAGGATCAATGGTAGAAACAAAAATTGTAATAAGATGAGAATAAAAACAATTTAGAACTTTTAAAATTCAAATTCAGCCAAAAGTCTACACAGAATTCAAATTTACTTAGAATTCTCCAAAGAAACAAGAATTATCAATGACGGACCAAATACACAATGGTGGTCTCACAAGATGACATCCTTAAAACTCTGTAAACATCTTAGTTCACTGTATGTCAGATTCTGACAATGATAAAAATGTCTAATGACACACTTCTCAAAATGTATCCTCAGTGTTGAATAGCAAAGCTCCACTAACAGCAAATTAGGTAACACGGAAGAAGCTAATGTTTGCTGAGCTTTTGTTGTCAAATACTTATGTGAGGCATTATTTGACATAATCTTCTCAGTATCCCCTAAGATTCTATCATTCATCTTATAGATGCCAAAGGGAAACAAAAGCTTTTGCCCCTGCTATACTATAGCTGGTAGATTCAAGTTTGAGCCTAGGCAGCACACATATACTTGCAAATGTCATACATATTTTTTTGACATAACACATCTTACAAATCTTATACTCTATATTCATTGTGTTGCATCAAAAAGACACAACCTAAGAACTAAGGCAGTCCAGAGGAACCAGAGTCTTCTCTTCAGGGTTCCCCCTCCCACTCTCCAGCATGTTAGCCAGAAACACAAGCCTTGGTTACTCTCAGGACGACTACAATATGGTTCTCCCTCTTTACCTTTTAAAGCACTGCTCTCATAAAAACAACACTGAAATATAGGCCTTGCTTTCTTTTTGTGAAAATATTAATTAGTTTATGTATTGGTGTAAGTAGTTATTAATTGTTAGCTTTTGTGAGAACATCTGTATTTTCCTAAATCAAAGAAATAGATAATTATAAGTTTCAGATATCAAGTTAAGCCAATATGGGACAGATTTCTGAACACATATCAATTTGGGTACCTCCAATTACCCGGATGCTGAAAGTGTGGCAGTTTACAATAACGGCCATAATGATAGCAGCTGAGCTTAATGAGTGCTGAATGTGGTCCATGTAGTCTCAAAGTAGCCCCACCTACAGACTCCTCTCAAGGTAACATCAAACCTCTTAGAACTGTTTTCACCCATTTTACAGATGAAGAAATTAAGGCACAGGAAGATTTTTGTAGCTTTATTTTAAAAACACAAAAGCAGATAGCAAATACTACAGCCACAATTACCATCCTTTCTGGTTCTAGAGTATGTGCTTCGGAGCACATATGAAACTGATTTTTGGATAAGCAACTGGAGCTATAGATGCCACACAGTAGGTGTTCAGTAATTATCTGTTGAATAAGTAGTGTTCCAGTAATAGATGCTCAAGCCCATGGGTGACATTTAAAAGTTAAGGTCTATATACAACATTTTGAATAAATAATGGTTGTTTATCTCCATCCTGGAGCAATTTACAGCTAAGGGCTAGAGGATCATTATAGTGTTGATGTTTGCATTCAATTACATTAGGCCTCCTCTGGACTTTATAAATTCAAATCATGTACTAGGTAATGAAAGCTTGCAGTTGATGGCAATATTCAACTCAGAGTTGGTTCCCGTGTATGACTGAGAGAGGAAGGGTATGGTTTACAAACAAAGCATGGCTGTATACAGTATGTTTTATTTCATTCTGTGACAATACTTCATCACTTTCTAGAATATTATTAAGCATACAGTAATGATTAACAGCAAAAATTCCTGCTAAAACACAGGTATGATGGTTTTAAGGGAAGCATCCATTAGTCAGAATATAACCCTTAGAAATATCACACTGAGTAGATGGGCTTCCAACTTTCTCACAGCAGATGGGACCTTGTTTTTGTAAAGTTAAAGAGCTGTCAGAGGCTCTCCTAGTATGAGGATTTGAAAGATGTTCTCAGTTTAGTGGGTGATGCTGCGAGATCTGTGCACCTTCCATTACATTACTAGTTTTGCTATACCATGAGAGAACAGAACCAGTTTTGGCTGCACTGTATTTATGCCCAAACGAAGGCAATACAAGTTGCACAGTGCAGCATCCATCACCAAAGGTAAGTGGTAGGCTAGGCTGACTCAAGACAGACTTCTTGTCCCCTGTGCTGGGAAGTAGGTACAGGGGTCACATCTTTTATCCTGTGTTTTCCTCGTTGCTACTCTTAGAAGGCATTCACTGCTGCTTCCCAAACTACATCTCAATAGAAATTCTTACTCCAAAAAGTTAATGTTATTCTTAATTTTGTCCTCTGGGCTTTCCAAAATCTGATTGAAAGTGTATAATGTAGCTAGTTGCGTTTTGTGTAGATTTGGAATTAAAGAAGGTCATGAGATTGTTTTTAATAAATGTTAAAAGAGAGGTACCACAGGGGAAAAACTACTCAAATTATTGAGCAATGCTGCTCACTAAACAAAGTAAGCCTCAAGAGCAATAGGCCTTTTTTTTTTTTTTTACTTTTAAGATTTACTAAGTTTATTTTTTAAATCATAAAAGATTTCTTACAAAAGAGCATTATATTTTGTGTGTTTGAGTGTTTGCCTGCATGTGTATCTGTGCACCACCTATGTCCTTGGTGTTGTGGAGGCCAGAGGAAGGCACTAGATACCTTGGAACTGGAGTTACAGATGTTTGTGAGCCACTATGTGGGCACTGGGAATGAAACTTGAGTCCTCTGGAAGAACAGCAAGGGCTCCGAACTGGTAAGCCATTTCTCCAGTCCTAATGTTAAGGTCTTTATGCATCTACAATTGCTTTGGTAAGCCAGCGTAGTAGAAACTGAATCTACAACTTGATAAATAAGATTTTTCAGAAAATCTTTTTGATATTTCATTTATCTACCAATGAGCTACTCTCATTTCTTCAATTATCATTTATTTGCTTCCATAAGTAATTTGCTAATTATTATTTGCAAATAAGAATGTAAGTGATCAGGTAGATGGTTTGTGAATGGTGTTCTCCACTAACAAATAATAGGATGATTGTTTGGTGGAACTGTTTAGAATGTGACTGACAGCTTTTGCTAACTCACTTGATAATCTTGGAAAATGCTAATATTGACTCTTTCATAATAACTATCGAATACTGTTCTTGCTATTTGAAAAATTTATGGCAAACTTGGCTTTGTGAAACAGTTCTAAAGAAAACATATGGAAAAGTAAGTGTACACTGTAAGAGAAGTAGGGGATAGAGTTCTATTTCTGGTTTGTAAAAACATTTTATTTAAAAGAGAGATAACTCCCCAAATCTTTTTTTTTAATCCAATATAAAATCAAGAAACACCAGAAGTTGATGTTTTGGAGGGGTAGGAGATGTACTGAAAACCTTAGACTATGGGTTAAGATGCCATGTCATAGGCTGGTAGATGGCTTAAAGATGCTTATCATCATGCACAAGGTCCTGGGTTCAGCCCCTAGCACTTCAAACCAGAACAAAATAACCCAAAAGGCTGCTGGGACACTCACGAGTCAATGTGCCTAGAATTAACCTCAGCAATACTCCTGAGCACTCATTCTTCTAAAATGAAGAACTGATGTTTGAAATGTCACCAGCCTGGTTGACAGCAGGTTGGTTTTTGTTTTCTTGATATAAACCTAGATATATCTGGGAAGAAGAAATCTTACCTGAGATTAACTGCCCCTTAAGATTGGCCTGTAGGCAAGTCTGCAGGGCATTCATTATCCAGCCCACCAGGGGCATTGCTACCCCAATGCAGGTGGTCCTGAACGGCATAAGAAAGCAGGGGGAAAAGGCCACAGGGAGCAGAGAAGTGAACAGGATTTTTCCATGGCTTCTGCTTAAGTTTCTGCTTCCAGATTTCTGCCATGAATTCTCTCAAGGATGGCATGTGACTTAGAAGTGACACAAATCGTTTCTTTCCCAAGTTGTTTTTGGCCATGGTGTTTAATCACAGCAACAGAAATTTTAACTTAGACAATCACATTGTAAGGCAACATTCTCTTTCAAGAAGCTAAATAAAATGGAACCCATGTGGTTCACTGGTATTAATATGCTGAAGTTACCAATTATTTTTCACTGTGGAGAACTCTTGTGCCTGTACGCACAGTGATTCTGTGGGCTCTAAGCACTTTTCATGACCACAAGCAGAGGTAATGGAGTTCATGAATCACATGTTTCATGTTCCTTTTAAAATTTGAGGTTATAGAGTTTGAAATGTAGTCATGTGAAAAATAGCTGCTAAAACCAACACTGAAAATTCTCTAGACTAGGCAATGATGTTCAGATAACTATTTGCATATTAGCAGCTAATGTGTTTAATACATTACTGTTGCTGAGTACTATTGTCATTCCACTTGAAGCAAGTATTTAGTTCTCAAAAAAACTATGCACTAGGCAACATGTATGAAAGTGATGTCTAACTGAATGGCAGAAAAAGTGACAAATCAGAGAAAGATTTGACAAAATAGGATATATTCAACTCTCACAAGAACAGAAGAGAAAAGAAAAAAAAAAAGAGACTACTGAAGAGAGAACAATGCAGAGAGAATGCAAAGGAGAGGAGGGAGGCAGTTTTACCAGGACCGTTATAGAGAGACAGCTACAGAGAGAGAACAAGCTAGATGCAGGTAAAGACAGAACGAACCAGAGATTGAACAGGAGCTAGAAGATTAGAATATATTGCCAAAGTTAGTATGAGACCAAAAAAAGAAATTCAGGAGAGGCTGAGAGAGGAGACTGAATCAGTCAGCTTGGAGAAGAGTTTGAGTTAGAACAGCTGAGTTGAATCAGCCAGTCAGAGATAGAAAGAACAAGAAAGAATGAGCTCATTCAGCAGCAAGTCTCAGAGCCTGAAAACATTCTAGGCCTAGGAAATATTATATGGAGGCTAGAAGCTTCTAGGACTAGGCCGAGGTTAGCACATGGTCAGTAATCCTCGGAGACCAGTTACATCAGGCAAAAAAAAAAAAAAAAAAAAAAAAAAAAGTTTACAAAAACTTTTATTCTGAACTCTAATATAAAATATTTGAGTTATTCAAGTCTACTTTGTGTTATAAAATATTGTTTGAGGAGCTGGCGAGATGGCTCAGCAGGTAAGAGCACTGACTGCTCTTCCAAAGGTCCTGAGTTTGGATCCCAGCAATCACATGGTGGCTCACAAGGACCCATAATGAGATCTGACGACCTCTTCTGGTGTGTCTGAAGACAGCTACAGTGAATTACACAGGAACAAGCGGGGCCGGAAGAGGTCCTGAGTTCAATTCCCAGCAGCCACACACATGATGGCTCAAGGTCATCTGTACAGCTACAATGTATTCATACACATAAAATAAATAAAAAATAAATCTTAAAAAAAATATTGTTTGAGATTTTCTTTGGTTTAGATGGCCAAAAGTGTGAGACACAAATCTCAGCACTTGGGAGGCAGAAGCAGGCAGACCTCTAAGTCCAAGGCCAGCCTGGTCTATGAAGAGAATTTCAGGACAACCAGGGCTACACAGAAAAATCCTGTCTTGAAAGCAAACAAATTTACTTTGAGTGAATTTTATCAACAGTTTTTAAGAATGATTTGAAGATTAAAAAAGAAAATCTCACAACCCATCTCTCTGCTTCTTTAGATTCACTTCACTGATTGATATTACACACAAAACAAAAGAAAAGCACTGTGTCATTTTCCTTTGTCCTAGGCAAAATTCTATTACCATGGAGTGATGGCAGTAATGATTTCTAGATCAAATTAGTTATAAGACCAATTCTTTTTATTTTAAAGAGAATACATTTCTCACTGAAAATCACAGTAATTTTAAAATTAGAAATATTTATCATTTGAGGTTTATGACTGTTTTGTTTGCATGTATGTATGTGCACCACGTGTGTGCCTGGTTTCTGTCAGGAGAGGGTAATGGATGCTAGAGTTACAAAAGGTTGTGAACTACCATGTGAGTGCTGAGAATAAACTTGGGTCCTCTGTGACAGCAGCAAATGCTCTTAACTGCTGAGCCATCTCTGCAGCCTTCTTTCATTTATCTCAAAAGGTGAGTATTTGCCCAGCACTCGTACAAATATATTAGCATTACTAACACAAGCTGAGGAAGTAGGAGAATGTACATTTATCTGGTACAGAATTACAGCCCATGCTATCGCTGGCTGCCCTCCATCTCAACACAGTAGATTATTCAAGAGATGGCTAACTACCTCATCTCTGCCATTCAGAGCCTTGAATTTAAGATCACCTGTGATCCAGACTCGGCCATCTTTAGAAAATCTTGGCTGTTCAAAAATTCTGAAAGCACATATTTAAAAGGAAAAAGAAAAAATGATTACTTTCCATCCCTGAATAGCATAAAAGGATTCTTAAGAAGGGATAGAAGAAAACAAACACACTGGACATATCCCTATAAATGAGACATGTATATTTTTATTTAATTTTAGAACTTAAAATTAGAACAAGGCTTCTCAACTGAGACAGTTTGGCTAGGGGCATTTGGCAATGCCGAGGGACATTTTTGGTTTTTACAACTTGTGTTGACAGAACTCCTGACTAAGAATACTGCTAATATCCTAAATATATAGTATAGTTCTTCATAACAAATATTATCTGCCAGCAGTGTCTAGATTAAAAAAAAAAACCACTAGACTTAGAGGAACAGACTTTATACAGGTCTAAAATTTAGGTCTGTAGGGCAGGCAGTGACACAGGAAAAGTGACTTTAAAAAAAAAGTATTATATTTATGAATGAACGAATACAAGTATGTCCTGAGATTGATCTTTGAACTCAAGTCATCAGGTTTGGCGGCAGCAAGTACATTCATCTACTGAACTATCTTACTGGTCTGAAATGGCTCTTGTTAAAATTTTTTTCCTTTTCTTATTGAGATTATAATATAATTTCATCATTTCTTTCTTCCCTTTCCTCTTCCTACTTCTCCCACATGCCCTTCTCCTTGCTCTATTTCAAATTCACAGCCTCTTTTTTCATTAATTTTTATCACATGCATGTGTGTGTGTATTCCTAGTATAATCCTAGTCTGTATTATCATGTAGCTAGGTTCTCAAAAATAGGAGTGGGGTCAAGTAGATATATGTCTGACCTCCTGCAATGAGAAAGGAAAACATACTTTTTGAACAGGACCTTCATTCCAGTGAAATATCACCATTAGATGCCTTCATGGGAATTTGAAGGCTAAGGAGATTTTATGTTGAGATTAGAATCTCTTCTGTGTGACTCCTAATTTGTGTAGCTGTTTTATTGAGTGAGTTATATTCTTTTTTCATGATGAAGAAAACTATAGCCTTTGCATGGATAAGCACCTTCTGAAAATCTTACCAACATCCTACTGTGATAAGGTATACTGATGGCCATACTGTAAAAAATAAGATCCATTTATTTATTCTTTCTGAAATGTACTCCCATACAAACTGTTTTCTTTTATACATTTTCTTGACTATAATGTTCTCAGCATTTAAGCACACTTATTTTACACCTATTTGTAATTTTTGGTAATTGTCTTCTAGTTGTATTTTGATTCTGAGTAAGAGCCAAACTCATATCTTCAAATCCCCTTTAAGTCCTCTTAGTACACAATACTACTTTGGACATAGTCACTCAATGGCTGGTTAAATAAGCTAACCAGTGCTAAGAGGGCAGATGGGGAAAGAATAAAATTCACAGTAGATACTGTAGTACCAGCATTCCATAGGGCAATGAAGACTGATTAGATACTCATAAACATACATACACACCAACTCATAGCCTATATGCAACAATCAAACTCAAGGAGCTATTGTGATAGTGTAGTATTTACACCTTTAAGTTTTGATGATTTAAATTTAGTATAGACTTTTGTACTTAACAAAAATGTAACGGGACTTGTAAAAGACTTGTATTTACTACCTTGCTGCCTTTCCTATAAAGCCAGCAAGTGAGGCAAAACAGCTGGGAACTTAAGTCTCACAGTATCAGTGATGAACTGGAATGGATGGGTTCCGGTTACATATTAGCTGTTGGCAGAATCAGAAATATACAAAGGAAACTCAATTACTTGCTGTTTCTGTTAGATGCTATTAACAACCAAGTACTTTAAAGGACTTCACTAACTAACAATAGTGGAGATGTATTCAACCATTGCTGCAAATAACTAAATATTCAATATACTCAAACAATTCTTCTATGGGACCTCTTCACTATTTTACAAAATACATCACTACTAAGCATAAAGGGAAATTATACCTGAGTCATGCTAACACTAAAACCACAGAAACACAAATAATTTCCCTGCTCAGTTCAATAGTGAGTACTGGTCATTAAAACATGCTACCACTTACCTGTGATGAAAAAGTACACACTAGGAAGTCAGCCTGGGAGAGAAAGTGTATATCCAGGATCACACCCCGAAGTGAATTTTCTGTATACCGATTGTGTAGCCCAGCTGACCAAGAAATAGAGTTATCACTAATAAATTCATAGTTGGAATACCTGAAAAAAGAAAGATTTGATGACTAAACTGAGAGTATTCTATAGACCACTTCTTTTCTTTTTTCTTTTAAATTTATTCATTCACTTTACATCCACTTACTGCCCCCTCCTGGCTATCCCCCACAAGCCTTTCCCTCTCCCTCTTCCCATTCTCCTTTGAGCAGAAGACTCCTTTCCCCATGAGTATCCCCCAACCCTGGCACTTCAAGTCTCTATGAGACTAGGTGTATCCTCTCCCACTGAGGTCAGACAAGGCAGCCCAGCTAGAAAACCATGCTCCAGTTGTTCAGGATCTACATGAAGACCAAACTGGGGAGGCCTAGATCCAGCCTGTGTATGCTCTTTGGTTGGTAGCTATTTCTCTGAGACAGAGGGTCCAGGTTAGTTGATTCTGTTGGTCTTCCTGGAGTTCCTATCCCTTTTGGAGCCTGCAATCCTTCTCCCTATTCTCCCATAAGAGTCCCTAAGCTCCATCCAGTGTTTCGCTGTGGGTGTCTGTCTTTGAGGAGACCACTTCTTTAATCAAATGTTCAGCTGGCTGAGATAGGAGGACTGAGTTCAATGCTCACCTGGCTACAGAGTAGAACCATGTTTTAAAACACATAATATCTTAAACACACACATATACCACTGTGAGCTTTAGTAATTCATGACAGAGCATGAGGCTTCTTATTCTCTTGGTAATGAGTACCCTTCAAAGAGTTTATCTGAGTCTTTTCATATTTAAATGGAGCTGTTTTAGAAATACACCATGACAGACTTTCATTTAAAGTTTTAGTTTATAGTTGTGACAGATCAGATGTGAGTAAATGTAAATGTATAAATGTCTTCATTAATTTTACAAATTAATAAAGTAAATAAAATTAAAAATGAATACTTAAACTCTTTGTGACAACCAATAGTCTTCAATTTCTCTCCTTTTAAAAGATCCATCTGTTATTCTTAGCCATAACAGTAATAGAAAAGCCATTCTATTGGATTTATGAAAGCAAGCTCCTTGTGGATGGATGTCTGCCAAATAATATGTTGGTAGTCTTATCTAAGATATGTTCTTAATTGGACTGAATACAGGGTCCCCAATGAAGGAGCCAGGGAAAGGACCCAAGGAGCTGAAGGGTTTGCAGCCCCTTAGGACGAACAATATGAACGAACTAGTACCCTCAGAGCTCCCAGGGACTAAAACTCCAACCAAAGACCACACGTGGTTGTAGGGGAATGACAGGGCCAGGAAGCGGGAGAGGGTGGGTTGGTGAGCAGGGGGAAGGGGGAGGAACAGGGTTTTTTTTGTTGTTGTTGTTTTCCCTTTTGTAGTTGTTGTTGTTTTTTTTTTTCTTTTTTTTTTTTTTTTTTTTTTTTTTTCAGAGGGGAAACTGGGAAAGGAGATAGCATATGACATGTAAATAAAGAAAATATCTAAAAAAAAAGTATCAAAACTGGTTGTCTTGAAAAAGTCTACACCTGTTCAAATGATTCTACTCTGAATTAAAAATCACTGTCTTGGTGTGTAAATCTTTAGACTGAGACTGAAGTCTTGGGCACCTTACTGAAAAGGGAGTAACATTCATTCTTCCTTTATATAATTTCATTAAGAATTAACACACAGCATGCTTACAAGCATACCTTACATATAGGAAAGGTTCAACAAATATTAGCTGTGATAAGCATCTATGTCTAATTTTAATCTTTACAGTTCTCTGAACCTATACTCAGAGTCACCTTATACTCAGAGTGAGGATTTGAAGTTTGAGTGTGAGATTCCTAAGCTTTCTGCCTGCATTGTTTTTGTCATGTGGCATGTATTTACTCTTTGTTTAAGCTTGCATCCTTCTCCTGTTCCCATGGTCCCTAACTGGAATCTAAGCATTCATCTGCAGGTTCACTTGAGCACTCTCAGTACCTTCAAGGGACTCGGGAACACAGTAAAGGATACCTGAGTATTACCCTGAGATAGATAATGCTTCTTACTTACAAACTCTGAGAACATTAAAAGTCAGTTTATATTCTGGCTCCAAACAGTACTCCCCAAGGTTAGGCGCTTGCCTGTTTTCCTTACATGATAGGACCTAGCTGTCCACACAATGCTATGACTAAATACATGCCTGAATGAGTGCTACCTTTGTCTAGGACTTTATCCTAATCCCCGAATAGCTGCTTCAAATTTCTTATCATTCCATGGCCACTAAGGGGCTTCCTTCCTTGCCTCTGATAAAATGTCACTACAGGCAAAACCTCAGAGCATGCTTTGTACTGCTGCGTGTAGTACATGCAGTACAGGAGAGGCATGCAAGCAGTACACAAAGAGTGAATACATGTAAGTAAGTACATGTAGTTCATGCCTAGTAGACCCTATAATTGATTGACTGATTGACTGATTTTAGTATTTTCCCTTACTCAGCTCAACATCAGAGAGGGGAAGAAAATGTCACTTTTGTTCTAAAAAGAAAACCTGAAATATTTGTAGCATGATTAAGCTACATACCCAAGCTACAAACAGCAACAAATGTATCTGCAAATGCTTAAGAGTAGCAGAGAACAGGAACCAGCAAATCTGCTGTGGGTTTTACCCTTGAGTAAAGCTAATCTCATTAGCATGAATGGAAACTCAGTGCACTAACTAGCAAAGGAGTGTGGCCCCTTTACCAAGAACTGGCCCCACCAGCCGGGGTCCTCCTAACTAAAAAGCCCTGCTATAGAACAGACCAATATGAACTTTTGATCCTCATGCCTTTCTATATATGTGAAAGACAGTTTCATGAAAGAGACCAGGAGTAGGGAAAGACAAAAATAAAGCAAATAATGGTACAAGAATGGAAGCTTCTATACAAATAGACTTCTTGGATTTTGCTTCCAGCTGTGTAAGCTGAGGACTTCGTTTACATTGAAATTTCAGACATGGATAATGATAATATTTTTCTTTTACTATCTTAAAAAAAGTTATCTTTATACCATCCATAAAAGACTAACTGGATTGCAGCTGTGAACTAATACTGAAGTTTAACAAGCAGGAAGGCACAAGTGAGGATGCTTCAATCCCACTTAGAAGGGGGAGCAAAATAATCACGGAGGCAGATGGAGAAAGGGACCTGAGTCGGAGAGGGGGGAGGGAGGGGGAAAAGGAAGAGG
>NW_022196912.1:92497843-92508175 GCF_008632895.1 Mastomys coucha | reverse complement strand
GGGGTTGGAGAGAAGCCTGGAGGGCCAGAAGAATGAGTAGAAATATGCAGCCTCTGGGGGGTGGGACATGGGGGGACCCTCTAGAAAGTCCCAGAGACATGGGAGGTGAGAAACTCTCAGGATTCAATGGGGGTGACCTTAGCCAAAATGCCCAACAGCAGGAGACTCAAAAAGTCCACCTCCAGTAGATAGACAAGGCCTCAAGTGGATGAGATTACCAACTCACAGTCAAAATTTCTGACCTAGAATTGCTTCCATCTAAAAGAACTGCAGGGACAAAAATGGAGAAGGTACTGAAGGAAAGGTAATCCAGTGACTGGCCCAACTTGGGATCCATTTCATGGGGGTGCACCAAGGCTGGACACTATGATTGATGCTATAATGTGGTTATAGATAGGAGCCTAGCATGGCTGTCCCCTGAGAGGCCCTACCAGCAGCTGACTAAGACAGATGCAGATACTTACACCCAACCATGGTTAAATTAGGGGAAGGATTGAAGAAGCTGAAGGGTAGGGAGACCCCATAGGAAGACCAACAGTATCAACTAACCCAGACCCCTCAGAGCTCCCAGAGACTGAGCAATCAACCAGGCAGCATACACAGACTGATCCAAGGCTCCAAGTATGTATATAGTACAGCACCGCTTGGTTTGGCCTGAGGGAGAGAAGATGCACCTAATCCTTGAGAGACTTGATGCCTAAGGGGAGGGGGATGCCCAGTGGGTGGAGGGCACCCTAACTCTAACCCTCTCAGGGGGAAGAGCAATGGGATGAAGAACTGTGTGTGTGGGGGACCCAGATGGGAGCAATGGTTGTAATGTAAATAAATAAAATAATTAAAAAAACAGGTAAAAAATAAAAAACACTCATTGCTGATTTTTATTTCATAGAACATATATATACTATATATAATGTCAGGAAACTTTTCTTCTCTCTCTTAATTGCAAAGAACCTAATGTTAGGAAAAGCTGATTTAGAATGCTTAATAATGAACAAACTTGCTGGGCAGTGGTGGCGCACACCTTTAATCCCAGCACTTGGAAGGCAGAGACAGGCGGATTTCTGAGTTCAAGGCCAGCCTGGTCTACAGAGTGAGTTCCAAGATAGCCAGGGCTAAATAGTGAAACCCTGTCTCAAAAACAAAACAACAACAACAACAAACAAAACAAAACAAAAATGAACAAACTAAATATATAAACATATGATCTGGGATTTTTTTTGAATTGTCTTACCACATCACCCAGGTTTGGGGTGAGCTTACTATGTAGTTTACACTGACCTCAAATGACGATCCCTCCTGCCTCAGCCCCTCAACTACTCCAATATCCTCACTATTTGGGAACTTTATCTTCCAATTTCATCCTTCCCCCAAACTTTCCCTGCCCTAAAAATCAACAACTGATGGACAAGTTTGGTAGTTCTTAGCTCTCTGATTTTGAATTCTCTAATGTAAATTATTTAAGCCAGTGCTAAGATCTCGTGAATGAACTCCATCTCTGCCGAAAGAAACATGAAGTGTGATGCCAAGTGACAGAGGATTAACTGCACACCTGCACATAGATAGTGCCCATCTTGACATCGTCTTCAGATAAACTACTTAGAAAAAGGCTTCTCTTCCTATTGTGCGAAGCCCGTGCATCATTTAAATTCATTTTTCATCTAACCCTTCTTAAAGTAGAACATTCTTACAATATTACCTTGGACATGATATACTTGTTGCAGGATAAATGAATGCTTTTGGTTGCTTATAAAAAAGAATAGTAAAGGTTTTACAATTTGCTTACATAGCAAAACCCATCACAAGAGGTCTAAAGAGAGTTAATTCAGAATGGAAAATGTTTAAGTAAAAGAATGAAGAGAGATGGTAGTTAAATTCCTGGTTAATATATTAGCAATGACTTGAGAAACTAAAATGAAAGGATTTCCAAAGAGAAAAAATATGCATAAAGTGTCACCGCTAATTTTATAGTAGAACACAGAGAAAACTGCTTCCTAGATAGATCACTACAGAGAGGGGTTAGAGGTGCTGAGGAAAAAGGAAATTCAGCTTTTACTATTTCCACAGTAAAGGAGATATTGTTACTTGTACTATAGTGGTTGCTCAGCATAAAAATGTCATGTGTGGGACTGGATCAATGCTGTAAAGTGTTTATATCCTCTTATAGAAATAGTTCAAAGTCTGGAAACCCAGCTTGAGGAAATAATATAGGAATTTTAAACATACTCTGTATCATTATTTATAATAGTAAAACACTGAAAATATCCTAATAATTCAGTACTAGGAAAATGCTAGCTCAAGTCATCAACAGCAGATTCACACAGTGGGTGTACAGTCATTAAACATGGTGTCTATACATCATCACTGGATGTTGAATAAAGGGATGGGAAAAAGTGTTCTAAGCCAAAAGAGACCTAAACAAAGCAGCAGCACCTATACTTCTCTTAGCTAAGACTGCAAGAGAAATAGTTCAACTTAAGATGATGTCAATTCTCAAGAGGCTACAACAATTATAAAGCTAGCATGTACCTACACTGTGAATTCATGGCTAGTCTGGGCTACATAGCCAAGTCTCAACAACACCCAACAAATTATTATTATCAGTTATAAATATTAGATCAATGAACTACACAAAGTAAGTGTCAAAGATCAGAGGCAGAGATAGTTATAATACAATAATTTCTAGAAAATGTATACCCCCTACTCAACATTGGAAAGTTCTAGACAGAAGAATCAATTAACAAAAGTAGAAAAAAAATTGGAGGACTAGAGAGACAACTTTGCTGTTAAAAGTATTTGCTGCTCCTTCATAGGACCTGAATACAGTCCCTACACCCGCACTGGGTGACTCACAACAGCCTGTAACTTCAGCTACAAGGAATCTAACACATTCTTCTGGACTCTGTAGGAAGCCACACATATGCTGTGTACACACACACATCTTAAAAACAAAACATGGACTTGGACTATGCTTCAGACCAACTGATCTAACTTTTGCTCAAAAGCGACAGAATAAATGTTCTCAAACGCATATGAAACATTCTTCTGAAAAAGCCTATGTTGGGCATAAAACAAGTAGTTTTTCTCTGCACACAATAGTATTTAATAGAAATGAGTTAAGAACTCACAGATGCATACAAATTAGACAAAATACTCTTGAAACAAGGGGTAAAAGAAGAAGTCAAAATACCTTGAAGCAAACATGGGAACACAGTAGGGCAAAATGACCAGAGGTAGCCAAAGCAGTCCTGAGAGGGAGGTTCACAGCAATAAACCACACCAACAGAGAGAAAAGTTCTCAAGGTGACAAACTCACCAAACTCACATTGTAGCTCAAGAAATGAGAATAAGAATAAACCAAGGTAAACTAAGAAGGAAACAACTAAAACACAAACAACTAAGACATAAAAACTAGAGGTTGTAAAAAAATTTTTGAAAAGATCATAAATACTAAAGTTTGACTTTATATATAAGTTTAATATAAGTTTTTGACTTATGAGGAAACAAAAGAAAACTCAAACAAATTCAGGAAGGAAGAGGAAACATAAACCTGCCCAGTAAGACTCCTCAGTGAGCAAAGGAGCTTGACACATAAGCCCAATGACCTGAGCTAGATCTCAGGAAGCCAAGTAAATGTGCAAGTTGGAAGCTGTCCTCTGACCTCCACATGGAAGCTGTGGTGGGTGTGCTCCAACACAAACATCATATACTACTACCACTACTAGTGCTGTTCCTCCTGCTGCCACTGCTGCGGCTGGCGCCACCACCACCACCACCAATTACCTGTCACCATCAATACTAATAGCATGGAAATACAAAATAAAACCACCAACCACGAAACTACTATGAGCAAGTTGGGTAATGTACAAGATAAGGATGATTTAAAAAAAAAAATCAACTCATCAAGACTAAATAAAGAAACACAGAGAATCTAAACAGAATAATACCAAGTAAGGACACTGAACCAGAAATAAAAAGCCTGCCATCAAAGTTCCACTGCTAAGTTTTACCAAATATTTAAAGGCAGAATTCCAACTTTCCAAATATTTTGTCCATTTGTTTCGAGACAGGGAATTACACAGCACAGGATGGCCTGGAATACCCTTAACTTTTGAGTGCCATAGCTGGATATTCTTCTAAATATTTAATGAGGTCAGCAATAGCCTAATAGCAAAGCCACTAAAACCATTATAAGAAACTTATGTAGTAATATTCCTCATGAAAAGAGATACAACTTATAAAATACTAGCAAATTAAATTCCACACACATTTAAAAAATATGATCAAATGAGATTTGTTCTAAGGAAACAAGGGTGGCCCATCACACAACAGTCAGTAAACATGACCCAGTGCAATAACAGAAGGAAGGACAGCAATAAAAATCCTACATGACTATCTCAACTGATAGAGACAAAATATCTGATAAGATTCAACACCTATTCATGGTAAAGCTTTCAAAAAAAATAAGTACAAGAATATATGTCAGCATAAAACAGACCATAGATGACAAATTCACAAATGACATCATACTAAACAGTGGAAGGTTGGCAATTTCTCCTCTAAGATTAAAAAAAAAAAAAAAAAAAAAAAAAAAAAAAAAAGGCTAAGGCAGGATGATTACAAATTTCAGGCCAGCCTGGGTTATGACTGGCACCCTGCCATAAAAGGAACTCAAAACAGAAAAGGAATATCTGGAATATCTGTTTATTGATGGTATGACCTTATAGTTAGAAAACCCCAAGAGCCTATTAAAAGTCTAAAAACTGATAAATCCAGTAAAGTTAGAGGTTATAAAATAAACATACCAAAAATCTCCTAACAAATCAGTAGTGTTTCTACATGCTAGCAAACTAACCCAAAATGAAGATACCAATCTGTAATAGAACCAAATAAAATACGTGAGAGTGAATTTAGCCAAGTGGGTAGAAGATCTGCACGTTAACAAGTATGAAGTACTGAAGAACAAACCTGAAGACCTGAAGAAGTGCAAAACTCAATAAACTGTTAAAAGTTTCTTTACTCAAAGTGACCAGCAGATTCAATACAATTCCTAACAGAATTCCAATTTCATTTTCCACAGGAGAAGCAGCCTATCTACAACCTATATAGAACCAGAAAAAACTCTAAATCTCCAAAAGCGATCTTGAGCAAAATTCACCAGCCTGGAAGTCTCACATTCCCTAATTTCAAAGCTATGTATTACACATCTGCTGTAATCAGAATAATGTAGTTTTGGCATAAAAACAGATACAATGATCAGTGAAATGGGAAGCTCCAAAATAAACCAAAGTATCTACAGTCTAATTTTCCAAGAACAGCTGATAGAGAAAGGACAGTTTATCTAATAAATATAGTATTAGGAATACTGGATATCCACAGATAGAAAAATGAAAATAGATCCCTATCTTACACCAAGTTGAAAACAAAAAACTAACTCAAAACGGATAAAAGATTTCAGTGTAGTATGGAGACTGCAAACTATTTCAATGACACCCAGAGTAAGCTCTGTGAAACTGGTTTAGGCAACGATATCATAGGCAAGACTCTAAAACCATAGGTAACAATAGAAAAAACAGCAAGTAGGACTTTTTCAAATTAAAATGTTCCTGCAAAGCAAACGCTCTGTCTGTACAGGCACATACTGGGGAAATGTGTCATGCCATGGATCTGATAAGGGTTAATTTCTAAACTATATATGGAAAAGAATATAAAAAGTGTTCATCATTTCTGAGCATCAGGAAAATGCAAATTAAAACCATAATGAGTTATCATCTTGCACCCTTCAGAATGGCTGTTAAAAAAAGACAGAGTGTACTAAGTGTCACCCAGGCTGTGGCACAAAGAAATCCTGATACACTGTGGGGACAGTAAAACAAGTATTACCTTAAAGGATGGAACTGGCTCAAAACTAAAAACACAAAATTACCATATGACCCATTCTATTAGAGGCCACATATACAAAGTAACTGAAGTCAGTGTCAAAGAAACCTCTCTCTACTCCCCATTTTCATTTCAGGAGCCAAGATATGGAAGCACCTTAGATGCCCACCAAGGACAATCAATCTCAATCTCTGCCCCCCTTCCCTGTCTCTTTCCCTCTCGGTCTCTCTCTCCCCGCCTCCATACACACAATATGTTGGTGAAGTGATAGGTATTAATTAGTTTGACTCTTTCTACAATGTATATATAGTTTAAAGCATCACACTACATCCCACAAACATTCATTGTTAGAAATAAATAAGCAAATAGACTTAAGTGACCTAAGAAGATAGATTAAATGTTATATTAAGTAAAAAACAAGTTCAAATTACATTGAATCTTAATTTTTTAAAAATGTGATTAAAGCTAGGAGGTCATCAGTTGGTAGCATGCTTGCTTGGCATGTAAGAAGCCCTGGATTTAATTTCTAGCAACAGAGAAACTGGATGTGGTAGCATGGGCTTGTAATTCCAGTACTGGGTGTGGGGTCTGGGGGATAGAAGCAGAAGAATCAGAAGTTCAAAGTCATCCTCAGTTACATGGTGAGTTTAAAGTTAGCCTGGGCCACATGAGACTCCATCTCAAAAATTAGAACCAAAAATGTGACTATATAAATTTCTGAGAGGAAAACGTCACTATGGAAACAATGGCTGTCACTGAGTAATGGGACTGTGGGTATTACTTTTCCTTTATTATTGTATTTATAAACTTCTATATCTTCTAATGGGCACAAATTACTTCGCATATCAAAGGAAGAAAGTTTTGTGATGCATTCAATAATAAGTAAGAGTAGACAAAATTAATATCCCTCCTTTAACCAACTTACAAATCTTGTCTAGTGTTTTAAAATCAATGAGCACTGTATATCTGAATTGAAAACTGCTTTAGAGGTTTTGCTCAGGGGTCACTTAATGTATAGCTCTTATTAACTTAGTTTTATATTTGGCTGATGAGTTTCTTGGCTATGTATACTCAACCACTTGAGGAAACAGCTGATTTTAGGCCTTATTCTAAGTGTTTCTTTTTCCTACCCACAACTAACAGAAAAGAGAGAGAGAAAGAGAGAGAGAGAGAGAAAGAGAGAAGAGAGAGAAAGAGAGAGAGAAAGAGAGAGAGAGAGAGAAAGAGAGAGAAAGAGAGAAAGAGAGAAAGAGAGAGAAAGAGAGAGAGAGAGAAGGAGAGAGAGAGAGAAAGAGAGAGAGAGAGAGAGAGAGAGCATGGGAGCGCACAAGTGAGAGACCAAGAAGTATATTAAATAGGAAAATTGTTTAAACAATTAACTATTGACAAAATGTTTTCAAATGGATGGTATTTAAATAAACAATTCAGCATTTACTGGGCTTATAACAGAGCTAGGTATTGCATCAAAAGTGTATATAATATACTGAAGGAGACAGGGGTGCACAGATATTCAACCACATCACAAGAACATGCAGAGGAGAGATACATCCTATTCAAAGCTTAGAAATGCTTTCTGGAAGGGTATCTGAGCAAAGCTAAGACTATTTTTCTTTCTTCCTCTACTTTCGTATACACTTAATCTATCTTTTACTTATTGACCCAGACCATCTGAGAAGAAATTTACAATTTGGATCAAGGCTTTGTCTGTGTGTTTCTTAATGTTCCGCTAACCCATATTCTCGCCGTCTCTTCCATCCCTCGGATGAGAATTCCTTAACAACAGAGTGTTTTGTGGTCGTCTGGTGACTACCGATGTGCTAAGAAAAAAAGCTTCAGAGTGAAATGGACCTCATAGCATTTTAATCTGGAATGCCGCAGTCTTCAGAACTGTGAGACATAAACTGTCGATTAAGCTCCAGTCTATGAAATTTTGTTTATGGCAACTCCAGTGTGTTAAAACAGATTTTGGTATCAAGACGTATGGTAATGTGTTTGATGATGACTGCTGGTGATGCTACACAAATTGTCTAATTTTCTTTCGATTTCTTATTACAGTACATCAGGTATGGAAAAAAGGTATGGCTTGTTTAGATTAAGCCTTGTACAATTACATAGTCTTTTAATTTTGGAACCTATTACTTAGCAACAAGAAGAATCACAATTTCCTAGATTAAGGATTCTTTTCAACTAAAAGAGATTCTCCCACTACAGAGCCACAAGGTGGTCTAACTTACTTTGTCTTTGCCTCCTTTAACAAAGTAGGGTCATCAGTAGCCAGATACACTCTTTTTTTATCCACTTGCATTCTGCGTGCGAGAAGCTGAAAATGTTCTTCAACATGTACCATGTACTCCTCGATGGGGTGGAAGGCTGCTTCTGTTCCCACTTTGTCTGTGCGTCTGACATGGACTCTGGGGAGAGATGCAGAGCATGCTGATAATGTACTGGTACTCAATTAGTACCCTTAGTCACGGTGGTACTAGGGGCATATTAAACCAATTTTTCATTTATTCTCACTATTAGAAACTATAAAATCATTTTGAAACATTTCATAAATAGTTTAATATAGTTTGCATGCTGAATAGTACAGGGCAGTATGAAAAGCAAGTAAAGGTCTTGAGAAACACCTTTCTACAGAGAAAGCAATTGGCACATCAAGAATACATGGGAGCCTGGAAGCAAGACACTTTCCAGCTCTCCATTAAAACAATAGATTTACGGTTTAAGGCTTTTGAGACTAAAACCCTAGTCAGACTCACAGCTTACAGATATAGCCTGTAACATTCTGATATTATTCTTTTCTTTCATTTTATCCTATACAGTTACTACAACTTCAGTTCATCAAATTTAAAGTCATCGAAGGAAACACAGACCCATATGAACTTTTACTACAGTTAAGACAGGCAAGCCTTTAAAAGATATTGGCTATATTATGTTCATGAAGCCATTAGGTTCATATTACAGCCTTGTGTGGTGTGTGTGTGTTCTCTATCAAATGCAAACAGAAACAGATCTCACTTGTTGCACTGAGGAAAATACCAAAAATGTTATTAAATGAGGGACACAGACTTACACTGTTCTACAATGGCTAAGTCACTGACTTCCCAGCATTCTCCCTGCATCTTAGTCTTCCAAAGGCCAGGGCTGTGTCTTGGATCTGAGTGAGGCTGGAGTACACTGGGGTAGCTGTGTCATCTTAAGGCTGTTGTTTTCTTTGCATCCAGACTATAGTCCAGATGTGGATTTGATCACAGGAATATCTATTCTGTCATCTTTTCTTCCCTACATTCTTCTTAATCACTGTTTCTCTCAGGAGATTGGACCTGTTTCGTATGCTCTGTACAAATGAAGTGGGGCAGGGAGAATTCACTACTCTGAATTTCAATGAAGTTTCAGGGAATGAACACTATTTAATATTCTGATTTCACTATGTACTTCCTTTAGCTTTAACATTTAGAATAGGGGTCAGTAATTACATAGAAAGATTAAGAGATGAAGAAAGATGTAGAGTAGGAAATATGAAAATAAAACAAAGAGCTTCATAAAAACAAGAGGGAGAGGCGAAGGAAGCGAAGCATCTGCGATAGAAGGGCACACTGAGCCAGTCTGCTCTGCTGCCCTAAGTGCACAAGGAAGAACAGTTCTTTAGTGGAACCATGACTATTAAATTATATAAAATTCACAGTAAATGGCAAACAGATGCAACTACTGCTATATATTATTGCTTGAGAGAGGAAAATAGATTCTTACCCAATAACTGGATGTTTGAAGCCAAGCTTCTTGGTGGCTTCTTCTATTTCCTTTTCTAGCCAAGGTTGTGGACGAATCAAATATTTGACAAACTGGGACACCCACCACACTGCAGGGTCACCATGGACTCTTAGGAGTCGATCTGCAAGGTCTTCTGGAACAGCCAGTGGTAAGTAAGGAGGCCGAGGATGGAGGCTGTCTACGATGGGGAGCTCGACCACTTGAATGTTTTTGTCATTCACTTCACCTAAGGGAACATCAAAACACATTGTGACTACACTACACTTCTCACACATTTACCATGCAACTGAACTCACTTGGAGTACTGCTGTCTTCATAGCAACTCTAAGGAAATATGCTTTTTACTTTATAGTACAAGTCAGGAAATTTGCCTACAGTACCAGAGCAAGAGAGACAGAGTTGAGAATGACTCTCAAGAACGAAGCCATTCTAACAATTCCTACCATCAGGTCACATTATCACTTTATACTTCAAGTTAGGACAATAACCAGCATCCAAAGTATTTATCAGCCACATGGTTGACAGATACGATGTTATTAAGTTCATGTTTTCTATTTCTTTCTTTTGTTATTATATACTAAATATCCTTGAACTTCTAGCATGTTAGTATAGTTAATGGTCCTTGCATTTCTTTTGTAACAGACACTAAAATAACAAAGGATTACAATTATAAATCAAGCCATT